>NC_081409.1:744421296-744783796 GCF_030272615.1 Cryptomeria japonica
AAGTACTTCAAAGAGAAGAAATTTATTGGAGGGACAAGTCGAGAGAGCTATGGATCTCAGAAGGGGACTGTAACAAAGCCAGAAGAACTCATAATAAGATCAATGCTATCAAGGATGAAAATGGGCAGTGGCAGATGGATGATGAGGATATTCAGAGAACAACCCTTCATCATTTTCAAAGAATTCTAGGGAATGCTGTAGTGGGGGGTGTGGATTTTGAAGACCTGGTTGACGCAAACATTAAACACAATCTCCTACACCCTTCACAGTGGAGGAAGTCAAGGCTACGACATTTGGTTTGCACCCAACCAAAGCCCCTGGTCCGGATGGGTTGACTGCAGACTTGTTTTAAAACTTTTGGGACTTTATGGGGAGAGAAATTTGGTTGGTTGTAGAAGAGTTTAGGAAAAAACACAAGTTTGTTAAAGAACTTAATCATACCATGATAGTGTTAATCCCAAAGAAAGAGGATTGCATTTCTATGGCGGACTTTCAGCCCATTTCGTTATGTAATACAATATATAATATTATCTGAAAATCTATGGCTAACAGGCTCAAGATTGTAATGCCCAAATTAATTTCTAAAAACCAAAATGGCTTCACTCCAGGCAGGGAATTAGCGGACAACATCATATTGGTAGTAGAGGTTTTGCACTCCATGCAGAAAGGAAAACAAAAAGGTATGGCCATTAAACTTGATGTTGCAAAAGCCTATGATAGGGTGGTTTGGGACTTTCTTATGTGTGTTCTTAACAAAGTTGGTTTCCTGAAAGACTAGATTGAATGCATCCAATTTTGTTTCTCTTCGATTAGCTTTTCTATGATGGTAAATGGAGCAATCTGTGGTTTCTTTGAGGCCACAAATGGATTGCGCCAAGGGGATCCTCTTTCCCCTTCATTGTTCATCCTAATGGCAGAGGTATTGGGTAATCTCATCAAAAGGAGAAACAGTGAAGGCTTATGGAAAGGCATTAGGGTGCATGAAAACTTCGAAACCATCAAGCATTCGCAATTTGCAGATGACAAAATTTTGTTCGGTAAAACATCTTTACAAGAAGCAAGGGAAATTAAGAATATCTTGGATATCTACAGTCATGCTTCGGGGCAGGAGATGAATAGGGATAAATCACAAATCTTTTTCGTCAATACTAGCAAGCCCCTTGAAACCAACATTGCCAGCCTTTTGGGGTTTAAGATAGGGATTCTACCCATCAAGTATTTAGGGTAAGAATAGGTTCCAGTTGCAGGTAGAGCCATATTTGGGAGAATGTGATCCACTCATGTCAACAGAAGGATGAAAAAAGGAAAAGTAGGTGGCTCACGCAGGTGGGAAGGTTGACAATGATTAGAGCTATACTCTCAGCCATTTCGGTCTACTACATGTCCTGCTTCAAGATTCCGCAAGTGGCTGGGAGGAAGCTAGATGGGTTGCTAAAAAGATTTATGTGGGAAGGTGCCAAAGACCATAGGAAGATCCCTTTAATCAACTGGGATACCATGTGCCTTCTAAAGGATGAAGGTGGTGCCGGGCTAAGAAAGATGGATCTTCAGAACTGCGCGTTGGGGGCAAAATTAACCTATAAAATGTATGAACAACCAAACAAGTTATGGTGCAAAATTATTAGGAAGAAATATTTGGATAGGGAAAATCTAAATAGGATCCTTACCATTGCGGATGCAACAAGAGCATAATCACTGAGCATTTATCTTGGTGCATTGGCGATGGTCAGACGGCCATGTTTTGGCAAGATTCATGGGAAGGAGAGCAAGTACTTGGTAACTTATTTGTTGAATAGGATTGGGTTAAAGAAGTCGAAAGAAAAGTTGGCATATTTGTCAAAGATTATGTCGTTGGCAGCTCGGGCATTAGAGGGAGGCTAGGATGGAAATCTATTGACATTGGGGATAGTAGGTTGTGCTTGAAGTTGGAAGATTTACTCAAAAGAAGATGCATCTTGCAGTCAGAACAAGAGGACACCATTTTTTTGTGTGCTTCCAAGTTTGGTAAGTATAGTGTGACATTGGGATATGAGGTCCAACATCAAAGAGTGAGAGAAAGCAATTGGCCTTATTATCTCTGCTAGAACAACATTGCTCTCCCTAAGGTTGGAGATTTTTTATGGATTTCTCTTCATGGCAAAATTCTGATTGGTGATAGGCTTAAGCTCACTGGGTTCGCAAGACCAAGTTGGTGCGTCATGTGCAAAAGTAACGAAGAATCAATCAATCATTTACTGTTTCGATGCCCCTTTGTGGAAGTGTGTTGGGATTCACTTGTTAGTAAGATACAATTTATTTCAATCAGAAATGAGTCACTCAAGGACTTCCTTGTGGCATGGCCGAAAACAACTCATTCAAAGTGGAGTGGATTGTGGCAGATCACCCCTACTCTATTAACATGGCATATCTGGAAGGAGAGAAACATGAGGATATTCAGGGAAACATTTCTCTCGGTGGAGGAGGTGATTTTCAAAATCAAGGAGGGAATTGAAGAAGTGATTAATGGCAAGCCCCCCAAAGTGAATTCACTCAGGTACTGCAACTGGGATAGGGAGATGGAGCATAATTGGTCACTCAAAGATTGGGGGTTGGGGGCTATTCCTGCTCCCAAAATCAATAAGAAGTTAATTAGATGGGTCCCTCTCTAAGGTGATTGGGTCAAACTAAATTTTGATGGAGCTTGTAGAGGGAACCCTAGCCCAGTAAGAATTTGTGCAGTCATCAAAAATTCCTTGGAGATATTGCTAAGTGGGTTATACGGGAGTTTGGGACTCGCCACAAATAATGAAGCAGAGATTAGGGCATTGGTGGCAGGATTGGACTTATGTGTTAAAAAAGGTTTTGATAAAATATGTTTTGAAGTAGACTCACAAATTATAATCAATGGGGTCACTAAGTCTAGCGTCTTGAATTGGAAACTGAGCAAGTGGTTACCTTATATGAATAAGTCTCTAGGTTCCATCAACTCATTTGAATTCAAACATACATATAGAGAAGGGAATAAGGTGGCAGACCTCTTGGCAAACATGGGGATTGAAAAGAATATTGGTACAATTATTTTCGGTAAAGAAGATGCAGATACAGTGGGACTAAATACTATTTTGAGTGAGAGACCAAATAGGCATCATACAGGGATTGGATAGACCTGGTATGTGAATACCTTACACAAGATGGAGTATAGGTGGCATGGTGGTATGATTAAAAGCATAAAATGTTGGCACTCTGGTTCCTCATGTATCCTAGCTTTCAAAGAGTGGTGGCGAAGGGTACAAGCTAGCCATTCTTTTGGCAGAAATCTAGAGTTTGCAAGCTAAAGAAAAGAAGTCAGAGTTCACATGCTCGATTTAGAAATAGGGTCCAGAAGGTTCCAGTGGTTTTAAAAGGAGGGAATAGATGGAGCTAGTTAACACATTTTGTGAAAATGCTGCCTTCAATGGGTCTGAGCTGTGTTAATTGTGGGCACAGCCTAGACTGACAATGTTTAAATCTGTTCATTCTGGAGGAAGAAATCTTTGGGGTAGTCATCTCCTTGGTGGACTTCTCTTTGAACTTGGAGCGGCATTGGTGTGATGGTCTAGTTTATGGAGCGGTAATCACTCCCATTGTGGATATCCTAGAGTCATGGGTGGAAGGCGTCGGCTTGATGTAGGGCTATGTTAACCCAATGAACATCCATGTTGTAGCGGATGCTATTTTTGAACTTAGGGAAGGAGCTAGGGAGAGTATCTTGAAGTTGTATTTCAAGCTTGTAGAGAGTTCTTCTTCCACCTCAGACATAGAGGACTCCTTGAAAAGTAGTCATGAGGAATTAGAAGATGAAGGCACCAAGGTGACAAAGGCGGAGAGTGAGGAGGGGGAGGATGGCGATGAGGTAGAGGACGTGGGCTTGACATACATGTCGGAATCTAAGCATAATGAGGGGGACATAGATCCTATAGAGGAGGCTCATAGAGATGAACAAAGAAGGAGAGCCTGATTTGCAAGAGAGGCATGGCACACGTTTAAAGTAGGAGTGTTGAGTGGCAACCTAAACAATTTTAGGAGGCTTCTGGAATTCAAGGATTGGTGGCTATCCGCGAGTTCAACTGATAATCTCCTCAGCATTGGGGAAGCACTATTGGTTATCCTCCTCTTTATCTGACAAAGCTAGATTTTAGGAGTCTGATCTATGTTGGTTGGATAGATTAGGTAGGCATGTAGATTTACTCTTTTCCTAGGCGTAGAATTTGATTTACCTAGTAGCTTCGGCCTCCCTTAGTGAAGGGTTTTTGGATTTGTGAAATACTTTTGTACTTAGTTTCCTATATTAATATAGGGTGCTATCCCCACAACTTATAGCACATACCATTAATATATATATATATGTGTGTGTGTGTGTGTGTGTGTGTGTGTGTGTGTGTGTGTGTGTGTGTGTGTGTGTGTATGTATGTATATATATATGTATGTATATATATAAAAAATATATATGTATATATTAAAAAATATATATATGTATACATATATATATATATATATATAAATATATATGTATACATGTGTGTGTGTGAGAGAGAGAGAGAGAGATAGCTTACATCCATTCTTTTTTGTATTTGTGTGTGGGTGTGTGGGTATATGTTTGTTCTTCCGTGTTTTAATATTAGTGGTTTCTTTTCCTTATGTTTGTTTCTATGTGCTTTTCCTTGTTATTTTATTATCTCCCCTCTTTTCTTATATCCTAATTTTCTATTATTTGCTTGCATTGGTCTTCAATTTGTTTCTTTTTCTTCTTTCTTTTTCCTCTTTGTTATTTTATTTTTATTTTATTCCCTCTCTTTTCCTTCTGTTGAGGTTTGACCATCTTGGTCTCTTGTTCTTCGTGCACACTTCTCCAATCCCTCCTTTTTATTCCAAGTCTGCTACTTTTCATCTTATTTGACTCTCTTCATCCTGATGATGGATCGCAAAGTATGATCCAAAACGTTGATGCAAAAATCTTACACACAATCATATCCAGAAATTGTACTCTTGTATCAATATTGTGTTTGAAATATGTGTATGAATAATTCAATGTAGTTAAATAAATGATTAAATTTTAGAATTTTGCATTTTTTTTCTTTTAATTCCTTTGTACTATGAAATTTATTAAAAATTATGGACTTATGATTGAAACATTTTCTAGGAAAAAAGAGTCATATTGTAAGTGAATTTATAATAATAATGAAAATATTTGATATTAATAATTCTGCATAGTTGAATAAATTATTAAACTTTAGTGTTTTAAAATTTATTTGTTTAAATTGTACATATATTTGGTTGTTTGATTTTATCTGTTTCAACAAAAAGTATATACTTCATGATTGGATTAAGAGTCGAAATACATATTTTATGTCAAGTGAATTTACTGTAATTATTTTTTTTAAATTATGAAAATATTAGACATGAATAATGGTACACACTTGAATAAAATTAAAGAACGTAAAAAATGATTTTGATTTTGATTTTTTTTCAAATGATAAAACATCTTTGATTTCTTGATAGTATGTAAATTAAATGTTATAGTCTACAAATTACATAAATCATAAAAAGAGTTGATGGATGAACTTGTAATTGAATTCATATTTGATATCTCAAAATTTGGTTAAAGATGACATATATAAAGATTCGTCTAGAGATGAAAAATAGTTATTAATCTTATTTGGAGAAAATAATGGTTGTGTTTTAGGATAAGGCCTAGTAACCTTCAATCTATCAATGAAATTTGAAATAATAATCTCACAATGGAACAATTACTTCTCAATGCATTTTCTTATTGTTAGGATGAATGATGTTGAAATAATGTCCTATATTGGAATTCTATATTTACTCCTTGTGTTTCTAGAATATAAGTATATTAAATTTAATGAAGACTAGGTCATAACTTTATTCTCAAATAAAAATTGTCTTGATTATTAAATATTAGCATATAATATCATTTAGTTTAAATATTTTTCTTCAAGGTGGCTTGTATAATTGGTGCACTCATTGCTAGTTATGTAGATGGTCATAGGTTTAAGTTAGAGATGTTTTGATATTGTGAGTCATTTTAAACAAGTTTAAAATTGTGATATAAGGGAGATATTATTTCAAATTTATTTTTTAATTTAATTTAAGGGGATATAGAATTATTGTCATGTCTCCTTTTGTTTAAAATTGGATTTTGGAAAATAGTAACCTATTTATTCTCTAGTGGATAAACTAGGAAAGCCTAGTGAAATCAATTGGTTTAATATTTAATATTCTCTAGAACTATTTCCTATTTTAGAAGGATAATTAAATATTAAGTTAATTATTTGGAGTGTTATTTTGGGTTTTGGTTTCTATTCTATAATGGGGAGTTTTGGAAGTTAGATTATAGCCTATGTATGCAAATTAAGATCTTAAATCTCCTTTTCATATTTTTAGAATCATTAGTAGGTTCAAATATAGTCCTAATGAGAGATATAAACACTTGGGGATTTATGATTCCTTAGTTGTAATGGATTTAATATTTTGAAGTTTGTTTCAATGAACATGGTTAAATGGAAAGAAAATTATAAGTTTAGGCATAAACAGTGAAATGCATATATAGTGAAACATAGAACTGATAATCAATACAATAAGATATATCTATGATTGAGAAACAAATAGGAACTTTAAGCTATAATTCATAGTAAAATATTTCAAAAAAGGGAGTAGGATACCGTAGTTTGAGTGGTTTTTTACCACTGAATATTCCAGATTTTCAATTTCAAGGCTCTATAGAATTGCCTCTCTAAGGATCAACCAAAAAGTGTCAAACACTAAAGAAAGGTGATTTAGTCCAAGGTTTTCTTTTTAATCAAAATCTAGGATCATTTGTTTCAATATACTTTGGTCATGTGTAACCCTATCTACTATCAAGTTTGAATCTAAACACATGAAATCGAGGAAAATTTCTTATGTTAAATAAGAGCTTAAATAATTCAAACATTGTGTTTCTATTTCTAGAATCATAATATCTATTACTGATACAAAAGAGAACTTATATAAAAGGAAGATACAACCTAAATTATAATCGAAGTGTTAACTTGAAAAGACTATAAATTATGATTGATAATGGTGGTATTGTAATGAGTTTTAACCAACTTGTCAAAGTGTTGATACATTGATATGATAAAGCATAACATAATATATCATGAAATCATACTAGAAGATATGTAGTTTTAGCTTTCCACTTATTATACTTATATCTACTGTTGAATGAGGAAATTTGGAATGCCAAATATTATAACTTTACTTTGTCAATGATAAATTATTGCTTCATATAAGGTTCTAAAAGTATTTATGAATCTACGATAACATCTAATGGTCACATAAGAATACTAGGTTTAGATCAAAAATGACAAATATTGACATGCATGCATGCTTGAATTTGGGCCCCTTTTAGAGGGATTAGGAATTGGATGCCCTAGTCCTCTCAATTAGTGACTAGAGAAGTTGGTCGAAAAGTATCAACACCTAGCTTATATGATCTAGTCTCAATATTAGCATATGAAAATAGTAGGATAGAATAAGACCCAAATAGGCTTGAAAAGACAAGAGAGAAGGTACACTAAATCAAGGTCCTAAATAGATTGTGAAATTATAAAGGGTTATGATTTAGTACAATCTACCAAGTGTTTCTATATTGGTTGTCCTCCAACCCTCTAGTTATGTCAGTCTATTTTTAACTAGTTTGTAAGGGTTGGAGACCCTTCTGACACTTATCTTAATAAAAAATAATTTATTACATTATAAGCAACAATAAATTTAGTGGAAATACAAACATTTTATGATACTCATGGTAACATAGAGATATAGAGGGATAGAGATCCAAACAAGGATACAATGATGCTAAGTTGAGAGAAGAAACCCACCACTTTAAGGATCTTATTGATCCACATTGATGTAGTATGAGAAAAACCCTCTTTCCTACAACTTGAAAGCTCAACGCTATTGCAAGTATGGGTAGAATAAGCTATTAATGTTGTCATTGATGTTGACATGTGGTTGGTATAGTTTATGTTGAGTTTTCTTTGTAGTTGTGTTTAGATATTTGCTCCACTTATCTTCTACATTGTACATATATTCATGTGGTTTGGATATGTTGCTAAGAAATGTTTAGAGATTTTAGATTCTAGAGTTGAGTTTCCTATCATGTAGTTGTGTTGAGAGATTTACTCTATCTATCTTCTATATTATACATCTATTCATGTAGTTTGGATACGTTATTATGAAGTGTTTAGAGATTTTAGATTTAGGATTTGGTGCTCCAAATTGTAGTTCTAAGGAAGTTGTATTCACTAGTGTGTGATAGTGCTTGATAGTGTTTTCATGTTAAATGCATGCTCCCCATTTCTCCGCATTATGGTTTTTGGTGTTGCTATTTTGGAGATAAGTTGATAATATCCTTATTTTCATTCCATTCAGTTGCTATGTGTTCTTGGACTTTAGAGGCATGTTTTCAAAGTTCAATGGTGTTTACTCTAGGTTTGGTTGACCTCGGGTGTTTACACTTCACATTATTGCTCTAATGATTATGGATAAAAGTGTAACATGTATGATATTTATTTTGATCTCAATTAAGACATGTTGTGGTCCACATTACATCATTTTTCATCCAAAGTATGTTTAGTGTTGACCTAGTTTAAATTGTGTTTAGTTAAGATGCTTAGTTCAATCTTGGAAGAATTTACATATGTAAGGATGATAGAAATAAAGGATAACTTATTGAGGATACATATACAAAGGAAGTGAATTGTCACATATTTGTATGTGATGAAGGTGTCTGAAAGAGGATCTATCTTGCTTATAGTTTGATAAGTGTTTTTTGAGTTGGTGAAAAGTATTGAGTAGTCTAAAATTTTAGGTGTTAGCTATCACAAGAAGTGAGCCAAAGGTATCTACAAATATTCTGGTTGTAGAGGTGTATTAGTGGTTGATTTTGTCACTTTTATTCTTCTTCATTTGGGTAGTTATCCATTCTTTGTAAATATCACCTTAACTGGTGTGACCTAAAAGGTATTCATATATTGAGAATAGAATTCTCCATGGATTTTCCCTTAAAAGTGTTTTCTATGTCAAATATAGTTTTTTATTATGTATGATGTGCTATATTTTCCATGTTCTTTCATGTTGTGGATTAAGTTATAAATTTAAGTTACCATGGATTTGATTTAAGGAAAAGATTTTAGATTTGTATGTACAATTGATTCATCCCCCCTCTCAATTTTTTTGTGTATAGGAACAAGATTAAAATGTGTATCTAGCTTGATAATGCAAATAAGAAACTATTTCCAAATATTATCATAGGAAAACACCCAATTAGGCCCAATTACATATCCTTGGGAGAGTGAGAAACTATGATTTTGATTGTTCTTTTCTCATTTGATTGATTAGATATTTTTAGATATTGAAGATGCAAGATCTACATAAAATGATACAAAGTTTTGATACTCGATATAAATAGATAAATAAAAAATTAAGAGTTGAGTTAGATGTATAGAGCGAGCAACGAGATGTAAAGAAGAACCTATGTCTGAAAATAGATCTCAAAATGGCTAGCAACTGTGGTTAGGCTCCATAGTCCTAACATGTATCCAAGTGGAAATAGAGCTCACAATTAGTCTCGGGAGCCTCTAAAGTGAATTCTAAAAATCTTAGGCAAATTCACCTAGACTATGAAACTAGGTACTATGGACCCTATGTTTTCTACTAATTTTGTCTAGTTGCTACTATCATACTTTTAACTATGACTATGTACCTTCAACACGGGCGTTGAACCTATTTTGAAGCTAATACACAAAAGGACAGAAAAATGGTATTGGTCCAAATAGGGACTTTCTTAAGTCAAACATCAGGTAGGTGTCAAACTCCACTACACCAACAATGATTGAAAGGAGAGCCCATCTTTGTAGGGTAGAGAATAAATCTGAAATGAAACTATTATACCTTTGATTTATGATACAATTATCTTTTGATAAGAGCTCCAAGTGTAGATGCAATCACATGATAAATTATTAAAAAATCCAACATGAAGACATATTTGAAGATAACTTGTTGTAGTTTGATACTCCTTGTACTCAAATCTATTATTGAGGAAGCATATTTTCTTTTGAATTGAAAAGATATTATCTTGTTCTCAAGGTATTTTATCTTTTTGGATTCCTTACAATGGTCATATCCAAATTTTGAGACTATATTTGACAATATTAAGAGCACACATTATATTCCCAATAATTTGGTAAAATGGCATCACTCTATGTGTCTAAGCCATAGTGACCCAACAAAGAAGGCCTTGAATTTTTGTGAAGTGAGATAATAGGGAACTAATAGTGGATTTGAGATTTATGTTTATTTTGACAATGTTTAAGAATGGTATAAGGTGCTTTGTAATTTAAAATATGATAGAATTGAAATAATTTTGAATTGATATAGGAAACAAAAACCTAAATTAAGGGCACAAAGAAGAGTGTAAAATTGTAGTGGAAAATAATTTATGACCCTACAATACTTTTGATAAAAGTGAAGTATACTAAACATGAGATAAAGTATATGTTGCTATGAATAAGATCTTGTACCTAGTAAAGTATTGTACTTAACTAGTTCTTAGTAGGGGAATTACTCATAGAATTAAGTTTACTAAGGTCCCTTGTGTTCTTTGGGAAGCCTTTTTTTTATATATAAGATCTTATCATATCTTATCTTTATGACCTTTATTTAATTATAGAGTTATATAGGTCATTTATAAATTGATTGAGGTATTTGTCTAATTGTATAAGATTAAGACAAATGTAAACATCCTATCTAATCCCACCTCTCACCTTTTATTTATAAGAAATTCCCTTCATGTACATTACCTTTCATTATTTAATTTATAGTCAAGAAAGATAATCTTTTCATTCTCTCTCTCATGGAAGATATTTTGCTCTTGTAGGGTTCTTATGAGTGGTGAAGAGTCACAACTAACTCTTATAATAGAGAGGGAAAAATGTGTTGGATTTTGACTTTATACTTCATGGCTCCAAGAAAATAGATCAATACTAGCAAAATATAATGGTCCAAGTCATGGATAACATACCAAAAATATGTCGAGGAGATATTTAGTCTCAACCAAAGAGGTGTATCTTGAGTCAAGGGAATATGTGGCATGGAAGTCTCTTTTGTTGGTTTGTATTGATGCCAATGTTTTGGGTCATTAATGGAGTGGTCTGAAGGTAGAGATTTCCTTTAATAAAGTGAGAAATATTAAGAAATACTATAGATTATTGTTATGAAAATTGATACTAAGCCTCATGGAAACAAAATATTTCCTCAAAATATATAAAGAACAAAGATTTGTGACCTTGAACAACACTTAATAGATGTTCTTGTCAAATAAATATTGCTAAAATTAAAAGGGGAACCCGCAACTATCTACAATGATGAATTCTCATCTACCAAGATATGGAAAGTCACTATAAGTACACAAATTATCTAAAATACTTCTTTGAATAGCCATTTCTAACAACAATAACCCTATGATTATAAAAACGTTAATCAAATGTCAACTATTTATGAGGTTGTGGAGCTTAGAATCATCACTTGGTGCTAGCAAAAAGTAGTCATGGAACCATTGAAGAAATATATTTTCACTATCATTGGATGTAGATAAATTAATTAGATTAATCTTATAGAGGACCAATACAATGAGTGTCTTCATGGGAGAAAAAATTAAATATGAGATGATAAAAAAGAATAACAAAAAATAACAACAAATTGTAGCGTCCTAAAATTGCGACACTTGCAATTTCGACTGCATTTCAGTCTTCACGATGGTGACACAACACGCAACCTGAATGGAGACCCCAAAACCTGATTACGACACTAAAAACTGCATTTTTCAAGCACCCTGGCCTGAACCTCCTTGCACCCTGCTGTCCCGGGAGGTGGGACCAGAGCGCCCAGTGCCCTGGTCCTTCAGGACCAGGGCGCCCAGCACCCTGGTCCCCCAGGACCATGGCGCCCAGCACCGTGGTCCCTGGGCCTATTTTGGGCCTGGTCTCCTATGGGATCTCAGGTCTTTTTGTTTGCAAATTGGAAATTAACTTTCCTGGTCGGCCTAAGGTCGAGAAAATCAGTCTATTAACCCTAATTGACAAGTATATAAACTACATTTTTCTCTCCCATTTGGGTAGATGAAGAGGAGAAGGACATATGTGTACAAGCATGGAAACTATACTCAAACATTCAAGCATTCAAGCATTCCTTCTAAGTCTCCATTCAAGGCTAAGTGTTGCATTCAAGACAAGGATTCAACCATTGAAGAGGAGATCACTTACTACATGCTACATACAACATACTACATACAACAAACAACAACATCTATACCTTCACACATAAGGATACAAACATCCTTAGAACAAGGTATTAGTACTTGTTTTACATGACATACATTTACATGTACAGCATTTCTCATTTCTTGGTTAATTCCAAAACTGGGGTTTGACCTAAAGGCAAACCCCTAATCCCTAACCCCCCAATCATCTTCACTTTTCTATGTGTAGGTTGCAGGTACGCGACTGAAATTGAAGATCTGGAATCCTTGTGCAGAGACGAACAGATCCCCCTTCGTTTCGCGGATTTTTCAGAGGACCGTGGCGCCGGGCGCCATCGTCCTGACAAATTTTGCTCAAATTTGCAGGACAGCACCGTATCGACATTTTACTGCTAATTCCAGGTCCACAGCTTCATCCTATATCCCTATCTCAGTTTATAAGCCAATCTTTGTCACTTTCTATGCATTCCTAGCTTAATTCTCCTATGCACATTCTTTACAAAAGAGGGTAGCCTTGCTGTCTTAACCCTTGAAACTCATTTAGCATCCAATCTTGCCTTGTGTGGGATTGGATCTTGTGGATTTCAACCCCTCTTTTGAATGTAAAGTCTTTCCCTTAAGTGAAAACCATCAACCCTAGCGATCTCCCTTCTCTCTCCTCGGAGTTGGAAGAGGGGAGAGCAACTAGGGTTCGATTGCGATTTTCCGCTTTACATTTTGGTGAACCCGACGTGAACATCCTTTCTGATTATTCATGATTAGATCTGAAAATTGATTCCTTGATTACATTTCCATGTTTGATCTTTTACAAAATTTTAGAGGTTAATTGCATAAAAACCCTAAAATTTCTTTTTAGCAATTGAACTTGTGAAATATTTAATTATTAATGCTTGTTTCAGATCTGCCCTTCTATTACAAATTATCAATTTATATTTGTGCTTAAATTTTAAAAATTAAGTGGTTAAGTGTCAAAACCCTAATTTTTGAAACCCTCTTGATTCAACCTTTGTCCGACAATTTCACTGATCAAAACATCTCCAAATCAGCTGTAACTTTGGATTCCGCAATAAAATCACAATATCTTTCATCCCTGAAAATTTGGAAAAAAGTTGCGAGGACCGTGTGCACTCCGAGCGCCATCATCCCCGACATTTTTTTCAAAATTTCGGGAGCAAGATCTTACTGTATTTTCCTGCTAAAATCCAAAATTTTGGCTGATTTTATCAATTATAACACCTTTAAAATGACAGTCAAAGTTGGTCTTGTGATTGCTTGGTTTAAGGCTTCTAATCATTCAAAAATCATTGAAATTGAAATTTTGCGTCAAAATTGTTTTCTTACTGTCCTAAATCTGAAAAGTGTATTTGCATTCATTCGAAAGTTTAGTGCTTTATTCAAATTCTTGCAATTTGTGACTTTTGAAATTAAGTGCTTAATTACAACAACTTTGATTTCCGCTTTCAAAACTGAATTTTGCGTGAAATTGAGTCAATTTTTTATTTTCAAAACTTGCATTGCTTTTGACATTCCCTCTAAAATCATAAAATTCAAAATTTCAATTTCCCTCTCTTTTTCAAAATTCAAATTTTGCATTTTTCGACAATCTGGATAGGGTTCAATTTTGAGATTGCAACTTTAATTTGGCCTATCTACAGATCGTAAAATCACTCAATTTTTTCAGATTAGCTCTAAAATCATCATAACTTTCATCCTTGGAAATTTCAAAAAAAGTTGCGAGGACCGTGTGCACTTCGAGCGCCACAGTCCCAAACATTTTTTTCGAAATTTCGGGAGACTGTCGTGATTGCATTTAACAGCTTAAATCTAGAAGATTGGCTGATTTTACTGAAATTTGCTACCTCTAAAATTCAAAATCTTCTCTCTCTCTCTAGTGCATGAGTTTTACAACAATAAGCCCTACTGACACTATTCCCGTTAGACGAAGCCGTAGAATTAAGTCTTTCCGAGGTTTAATTACCGAGGAGATGGAACCTAATTTGAATAGCCTTTTTAACGAGGACATGGGTAATTCCTCTAATCCTCCTAATGATGAAGAAGCTCTCCATGAGGTTTCTGTAGAACAACTTTCGAAATTGGATAACCAATTTGATGATTTTCACCAATGGATGTCTCATGAGTATCCCGATAGTCAAGCTCTTCCTTTAATTGAGGGTCTAAAACATATGCTTCAGAGTGATAAGAATGGAATTGATATTTTGCGTGGTATTGCACACATTGTGGATTCGAATGTGATGCCTATAAAGAGTTGTGCCGAATCTTTAGGTTATACACAACCTCCTACACAAGTCAATCATTCTATTCCCTTGACAACTTCTATTGCTAGCATACCTACCTTTACATCAAACATAATGGCTACTTCTATACAAGACATTCCCCTTGTGATCACTAGTCATGGGGGCAATCCCTCTTTTTCAATTAACCCTATTCCTTCATTCAATCCAACTTCTTCATACATTCCTTCAATGAGTGTTCCTATTACATCTTCACAAATGAACATGACGCAAGGGGGCAATTCATTTAACCATTCCATTCCTCCTTGTAGTGTTCCTCCTATCCAATCATCTCCTATGACTAACTATCATAGAGTCCCACCACCTTATTCTCTACCTTCTTTCAATAACATAACACCTCCATCTCAATCTAACACATCTAATATGAATTCTTCAACTAAAGCGACCATTAACAATCTTGCACAAACTGTCTCTTCCTTGCAGCAACAAATTGCCTCTATGAATCAATCTAAGTTTAGTGTGCCCACATTTGATGTTGCGAGCCCACTTTCTCTTGACATTGTTCGAGCTATCCCTCCTAAACATGTTGAAATCCCGCATTTGGAGCTTTATAATGGTAAAGGTGATCCTCTAACACATGTTAAGACTTTTCAAACAATATGTACTGATTTTGCTTATGACCCAAGGTTGCTTGCGAAATTATTTACTAGAACATTAAGAGACAAAGCCCTACAATGGTATTGCTCGTTGCCTTCTTATTCTATTACTTCTTTCGAACAACTTGCAAATGCTTTCATTCAACAATTTCGAAACCATATAAGTTCTAAAGTTACTTTGATTGATTTAATGCATTGTAAACAAGGTGTTAAAGAAAAAGTGACTGATTTCATTGGTAGATATAAGCATTTGTATGCTCAAATTTCTTTTCCAGTGCCTGACAATGATATTCAAAGAATCTTTATTTCTAATTTACAAAAAGATATTTGAGACAAACTTCTATTTTCTGAGTTTACTTCTTTCCAACAGTTGTGTGCAACTCTTCACAATTATCAACTGACTGTGAGTCAAATGGAACAATCACATCCTATGGCTCCGAGTGATAAGGGTGATAGCAGTCAACAACCATTTGGGAAGTTTAAACCAAACAGAGATTCCATCAAATTCAATGAAAACATCATCAACAACAATGTGAATGCAGCATCAGGTGTGCCTCCTATTTCTAAATTTTTCAAGAAAGAAAGAAAGTATACTCCTTTGAATGAATCATTGCATAGTATTATGAATAAGTTATTGGAACAAAATGTGCTTACTCTTCCTCCTATAAGGCAAATTGATCCTGCAAAGATTACTTCACCTTATTTTGATAACAAAGCCTTTTGTCACTTTCATCGTCAGCCTGGGCATGATACTGAAAAATGTTTTTCTTTAAAGGGTAAAATTCAAGATTTGATTGATAACAATACTATTTTTGTTTCTGGAGTGAATGATAAAGGCAACACATCTGTAGCTCCTCCTAACCAAAATCTTCAGATTTTTACTGATCCATTACCTTCTCATACCTCTAAAGCGATTGAGACTAATGATTCTTCTTTATCATCTAATGGTCTCGTGTCTATGACTCTGAATGTGATTAACTTTGTAGAGCAGCAAGAAAACCCTAAAGAACCTTCCATCACATTTGATTCTAGTGAAACCATTAGAGCACCTGATGGTCCTTTATACATAGTTGCAAAAGTTAAGGATACACCTTGTCGTGGAGTGCTTATTGATCCTTCGTGCATGGTTAATGTTATTACTGAAGAGTTTCTTTTTACTTTGCAATTGAATCAAGTGATCTATGACAAAACAGATGTGATTGTGAAATTATTTGATGCATTTTCTTCTCCTGCAATTGGTTCTATTACATTACCTATTGAAGTCCATAACAAATCCTTTGATGTGAACTTTGCTATTATTCCTTCATCCGAACAATTTCATGTGAAGCTTGGCTATCCTTGGCTATCTTCCATGAAAGCTATTGCTTCTCCTATTCATAAGTGTCTGAAATTTCCCCATAATGGTGAAGTTGTTACTGTCAATCATAGTCTCTTTAAACCAGCTGAAAGAACTTCTAGCGTTCCTATTGATTACTTTTGGCCTAAACAATTCCAGTCTCTTCCTCCGCAAAGTGATCATCTTTTCAAATCTTATCAAAAGTGGAAAATGGATATGATCCTATCTTTGAGTGAACCTAGAATACCTAAACTTGACATTCCTATCGTTCTTGAGAAGGAAGTTCTTCCTTTGAAAGATAAAACTAATGTCTTTCCTCAAGAAGATTCCCCACCCATTCCTATGGATGTGACTATGTCTATGCCTAATAAACCTTCTAAGAGTAGACCTATACCTCCTCGTCATGATGGACTTGGTCTTCTTCCTAAACCAAAAATTCCTCCTTTATATGGAGCAGTTCCTCCTCCTTTTTATAGAGAGAAGAGACCTTCTTCTCCTATTATCCAGCCTAAGAGACCACAACCTAAACACCCAAGTGATAAGGATGAGAACATTCCTCCTCCTCAATCTTCTCCACTTCCTACTAAGACTAGACGAAATCGTTCTACACGCGAACGCCGACGAAGGCGTCATCTTAGAGCTCAAGCAGCTACTTCTCACACTGTGCAATCTCCAAAAACACCTTCAACAAGCATTATTCCATTTTCTCCTCAGCCGGAAATTGAGCCTAAATCTCCTAAACATAAGATGCATGATGGTCTTGATCCTGTGCGAGTTAAAGATCCTATTTTTATAAATCTTGATGATGATATAGATGAAAATGTTACTCCTCTTGCTTCTGATAGTGAATATGAACTTGTTGATATTGATAACCATTTATCTAATGAATTTTCTAAAGAACTTATCCTAGCTCCTAGAAAAGAACAACGTGGCTTGGAACATGAACATAGCCCTTGTTTGGATCTTGTGATAGCTCCATCTGCTGTGTTGGATGTTCCTCCTCTAGCGTGTTCCCTGCCTTCCCGAAACATTGATCAGCAAGATCGGGGGGTAGATGACGTGCTAGACTAGTTACATTAGCATAGAAGATTCTCTCCCCCTCTCTTTTGTTACTTCTTCTATATGTTATTCTCATTCTTCTATTTTTCATCCTTAGTGTTGTCTACTTGAGGACGATGCAAAATATTGAGATCTCTTTTGGTCTCTCTCATGTTGACTCAAAAGACACATGTGTTCCCTTCTTCTAGGTGACCTTCCTTGATTGGGGAATGAAGAACAATTATGCATACATACATATGATATATATACATGACTTATCATATAGCATACTGACCCCGAGGAAAGCGAAGTCACCTCGTGCTTTGTGTTTTGTGTCTATTATCCTTGGGTTTATCTCACACTTGGGGGCTAAATCTTTGTGATAACGTGCTCCTTTCCCTTCTCATTTCTTATGTGTATCACTACGTTAAAACAATCACCCTCGTTGAGGCGTGTGCGATCGCTTTAACGTAGGGGGGCATACACCCCATCTATCCCTTCAGGATACTCAAAAATTTCTTGGCGAACTTAGCTTTGCCTTGAAAATTTTTGATATTTTTCTTGCATAACTCATAGTGAGGGAACCTTACTACTGACAGTCATGGTTCTCCCTCATGATCTTCTCTTTTACTTTTTCAATCGAAGTCGTAAGATCCTTAGTCCACTGGGGGCTTGGTGTATCTTGCCTCCTTGACGTGGTGAAAGTCTTTCAATGTTGTTTCCTTGTACTTTACCGGAAGTATGAGCATACATACTCCCGCTAAAGTGGGGGCTAAATGTAGCGTCCTAAAATTGCGACACTTTCAATTTCGACTACATTTCAGTCTTCACGATGGCGACGCAACACGCAACCTAAATGGAGACCCCGAAACCTGATTACGACACTAAAAACTGCATTTTTCAAGCACCCTGGCCTGAACCTCCTTGCACCCTGCTGTCTCGGGAGGTGGGACCAGAGCGTCCAGTGCCCTAGTCCTTCAGGACCAGGGCGCCCAGCACCCTGGTCCCCCAGGACCATGGCACCCAGCGCCCTAGTCCCTGGGCCTATTTTGGGCCCGGTCTCCTATGGGGTCTCGGGTCTTTTTGTTTGAAAATTGGAAATTAACTTTCCTGGTCGGCCTAAGGTCAGGAAAATCAGTCTATTAACCCTAATTGACAAGTATATAAACTACATTTTTCTCTCCAATTTGGGTAGGTGAAGATGAGAAGGACATATGTGTACAAGCGTGGAAACTATACTCAAACATTCAAGCATTCAAGCATTCAAGCATTCCTTCTAAGTCTCCATTCAAGGCTAAGTGTTGCATTCAAGACAAGGATTCAACCATTGAAGAGGAGATCACTTACTACATGCTACATACAACATACTACATACAACAAACAACAACATCTATACCTTTGCACATAAGGATACAAACATCCTTAGAACAAGGTATTAGTACTTGTTTTACATTACATACATTTACATGTACAGCATTTCTCATTTCTTGGTTAATTCCAAAACTGGGGTTTGACCTAAAGGCAAACCCCTAATCCCTAACCCCCCAATCGTCTTCGCTTTTCTATGTGTTGGTTGTAGGTACGTGGCTGAAATTGAAGATCTGGAATCCTTGTGCAGAGATGAATAGATCCCCCTTCGTTTCGCGGATTTTTCAGAGGACCGTGGCGCCGGGCGCCATCGTCCTGACAACTTTTGCTCAAATTTGCAGGACAGCACCGTATCGACATTTTACTGCTAATTCCAGGTCTGCAGCTTCATCCTATATCCCTATCTCAGTTTATAAGCGAATCTTTGTCACTTTCTATGCATTCCTAGCTTAATTCTCCTATGCACATTCTTTACAAAAGAGGGTAGCCTTGCTGTCTTAACCCTTGAAACTCATTTAGCATCCAATCTTGCCTTGTGTGGGATTGGATCTAGTGGATTTCAACCCCTCTTTTGAATGTAAAGTCTTTCCCTTAAGTGAAAACCATCAACCCTAGCGATCTCCCTTCTCTCTCCTCAGAGTTGGAAGAGGGGAGAGCAACTAGGGTTCGATTGCGATTTTCCGCTTTACACAAATATTATAAGAAAAACCACAAAAACCATTCAAATGGTCCAAATATGCCAATATTTCTAATAGAAAAACTTTAATGCCTTTATAAACCAATGTCCCTATATGGAAAGAACAAACTACCTTAGATTTTTATAGTATCACATTAGAACTAGGGTAAACTAAGTTAAATATAAATATCAATTTCAAAGTCAATTCATGATGAAAAATTTGTATACATATAGATAAAGTGATTGGGTCTAGTCAAAAGTCAGTCCAGCAACTCAATAAATAGTTGCAAGTAACTTCCATCAAGTGGCAAATAAATGGTGACATGTGTTTTGGATGAATTTTACCAACTCTTCAAGTTGTCACATTATGTACTTAAGATGGCTCAAAGCTAGGTGGAGAAATATATTTGATAATTACTTGTTAAATATTAACTAAAAATATTCTACATTAAAAATGTCTAAAAAATTGCATTCTCTTATTATTCCTAGTACAAAATTGAACATTATTTTTCTTCTAACACATATGGTACTATAAACATGTCTTATAATATTATCTTTTTAATATTTAGAATCCATAACCATTTGGCCAACATCCTCCATCACTAGTTTGATCCTCCAAATTATGCTAACACAACTATATTTTAGTGCCTCTTATTTTACATTTATTTGCTCAAATATAAAAAAATTACATTAATATTAAAAATATAACCATAGTTAATATTTGGTGATCTATGTGTAATTATTTGATTAGATAAAATAGAAGTGACTCGAACTTTTACATAGCAACCATTACACTAAGGATAGGGGTTTGAAGAGGGGTGAGAGCACACACTAAAATACCAATTAACTAAAAGGAACCAAAACCAACTCATGACTAGAAATAAGAAAACAATAGAAAACTAAACTACAAACTGAAAGACACCAAAAAATTATACCACCCATAAAAGAAAAAAATAAATGGTCTATCTAGCAAAGGGTTTTTCAACTTGTCAATCCTACTGAAGCAATTTCACCTTCTCAAAAAAGACAATCTTTTGTTTGAAGCTTTTCCTGAAGAGATAATAGAGGACTCGGGTGTAGCTTTGACCATAAATTTAGTAGGCCCTAACACAATGACAAAAATCATTTCCAATGAGCATTTCCTCTTTGTAGCTCTTATATCAATCTCTTCCTGGATAGCTTGAATAAAAAAACAATTTTTGTCTCATCATTTCAGTGTTGAGGGCCACCACCTTGTTCATTTTCCTTTTAAGAGTCTCCTAGTTGCCTCATAGTTCTACACCAACCCTATTAATCTCCTTCATAACTTCCCTTTGCTCCACCTTATCATTCAAAGCCCTGAAAACCTTCTCTAGAACCTCCCACTTTTTGAGCTTCTTCAATAGATCATCGGGTGCCAACAAGATGCTCAAATCATCTTTATCTTCCATCACCCAACTGGAATCTCTCAGGTCAACCTCGACCAACACCTTGAATCTATTGATTTTATTCTTTACAATATTCAACTAGGTGAGGAGGTTGTGAATGATGGCATTTTTCCTATTATAGGAAAAACATAGTACATTAACCTTCTGAACAAGATTTTCTAAATCCCACTTCAAGGGGGGATGAATAAGGGATGGGAAAGGGTAACCCAAAGAATTGTGTAATTATTTGATACCTTTAGATTTATCTAATTAGTTAAGTAAACAATCCATAAAATTGTATTTAATATTAGTGAAAATTGACTCTTGAAACTTGTAGGTTGAAATAATCAAAAAGAAAATTTCTAAGAACATTCTCTCTCATTGATCTTCATGAATAAAATTGAATCAATTTGCATTTGTGGTTATTTTTACTTATGTGACAAAATCTATTCATTTCACATATTTTCTTTGTTTTGTGAGTTACTAGAATGTACACATGATTAGAGATTAATACATGAAGATATCTTTTTAAGTAGAGGTCTATTACTTTACATGGATCACATATCCTTTTATAAATAAATATTTATGTTTTATACATCTTTTTGATTGCTCATATACTTTAAAAAATGTTCATTTTAAGAATACCATGTCAACTATTTTTTATTTGTAAACTTTCTTTGATGGGATGTCTTAATATGAATAATATTGATAAATTCCGCTCATGCAAAATTAGGCTCTTCTCTCAATCTTCCATCCATTCCCATCTATACTTGCTTCATACATTTAACATTATCCTAATTCTATCCACACAAATTATTTCCATATATTCACTATTACTATCTATTTAGTATCTCTATCCATGCACCAATTATTATACATGCATTATCCACCTTGAGATTTATGTTTTCTTATCCTTAGTTTATCCCATGCCCTATGGGTCTAACTCCACACCACATGGTTTGGCCCTTAAAAATATGAAAAAGGGTTCAAATTTGTTTAACTCTTACCAAATTTATTAATTATTATGAGTTTACTAAGTGCACATTTATTCATTTCATTGATATCTTATAGTATATAAATGCATGAAATGTACAATAATTCCTTAATGATATCAAATTTCTAAAGTCCATAATTTGATAGATGTTGCTTCTAGATTATATTATGTATGAATTTCTATTAAATCCACATTTGGAGTCAAACTTTGTGATCCATCATTTAGATATAGATAGCTAAAACAAGAAAAAGATGATTAGTTTTAGACTAGGACCAACTTAAAAATAAGTGGGGAGAGGGAAGGTGATAGTCAGAACAAAATAGGGTAAAAATAGGACAAATAAATAAAAATAGATAAAATGGGTGAGAAATTAATAAATATAAATAAAATAAAAGGATGGAGCAATGAGAAACCAAAGCAATAGATGTGACTTGAATACTATTTAAGTAATGTAGCACCTTAAATTATATAATGAAATATACAAATTCTTTCAAACTTTTATACTATATATATGAAAAAAAAATGATACAATAAAGAAATAATGAAACAATTTATATTATACTATATTATTAAATATAAAGATAAAATAAGACTATATAAAAATCAAATATAAAACATATATAACTATGTCATGTTATAGCTATATTATACTACAATCATATAGTAACAATATTATATATTAAGTATAGTATAGTATCACAATTTCTTAAAATAAATGTCTCATTTTCCTCCCTTAGTTTCCAAATGCCTATTATACATTTTACACTTGAATCATTTTGATTTAGCCCATCACCCATCTCCCCATATATGTATCCCATGAAGCAATACCTTATTTAGGCAACAGTTATATGCCTAGTATAGGCATTGGCATCATGAGTATCAAAGCCAGAAGTAGACCAAGTCGATAATCTATAATAGCAATTTCATATTTAGAACTACACCTTGTATATGATTGTTCAGACTATTCTTGCAGTAGCATCCTATGCAGCATGTACTGTAAAAAAATTAAATATTTAAATATACCCATTTAATTTGTTTCGGTACAATACAGAACACTGATATATTTAATTACTATGTACTACATCACATACCTCTTGCAAGGGAGCTTTTTTAATAGGCTGTTTATTTTGGTTAGTGTGTGATTGACTTCTTCAACCTAAAAACATTGGTACAACGAATCTTAAAGTTACAGAGAAAATCCCCAATGAAATGATTTTCTATAAAAATATCTTGGAAATAAATGAATTCTATTGAGCTTATTTAATATTCAATATTCTGTGGAACTATTTCCTATTTTAGGAGGATAATTAAATATTAAGTTAATTATTTGGAGGGTTATTTCGGGCTTTGGTTTCTATTCAATAATGGGGAGTTTTGGAAATTAGATCATAGCCTATGTATGCAAATTAAGATCTTAAATCTCCTTTACATATTTTTAGAATCATAAGTAGGTTCAAATATAGTCTTAATGAGAGATCTAAACACTTGAGGATTTATGATTCCTTATTTGTAAAGGATTTAAGATTTTGAAGTGTGCGTCAATCAACGTGGTTAAATGGAAAGAAAATTATAAGTTTAGGCATAAACAGTGAAACATAGAACTGATAATCAACACAATAAGATATGTCTAGGATTGAGAAACAAAGAGGAATTTTTAGCTATAATTTATAGTAAAATATTTCAAAAAACGGAGTAGGATGCCCTGATTTGAGGGGTTTTCTGCCACTGAATATTCCAAATTTTTAATTTCAAGCCTCGCTATAATTGCCTCTCTAAAGAGCAACCAAAAAGTGTCAAACACTAAAGCAAGGTGAGTTATTCCAAGGGTTTCTTTCTATTCAAAATCTAGGATCATTTGTTTCAATAAACTTTGGGCATGTGTAACCCTATCTACTATCAAGTTTGAACCAAAACACATGACATCAGGGAAAATTGCTTATGCTAAATAGGGCTTAACTAAGTGAAACATTGTGTTTGTATTTCTACATTTATAATATCTATTATTGATACCAAAGAGATCTTATATGAAAGAAATATACAACCTAAATCATAATCAAAGTGTTAACTTGAAAAGACTATAAATTATGATTGATGGTGGTTTTGTAATGATTTTTAACCAACTTGTCAAAGTGTTGATACATTGATATGACAAAGCATAACATAATCAATCATGAAATCATACTAGAAGATATGTATTTTTAGCTTGCCACTTCTTATACTTATATCTACTCTTGAATGAGGAAATGTGGAGTGCCAAATATTAGAACTTAACTTTGCTAATGATAAATTATTGCTTCATATAAGTATTTATGAATTTAGGATAATATCTAATGGTTAAATAAGAACACTAGGATTAGATCACAAAGGACAAATATTGACACCCATGCATGCTTGAATTTGGGCCCCTTTTAGAGGGATTAGGGAACTGGATGCCCTAGTCCTCTCAATTAGTGACTAGAGAAGTTGGTTGAAAAGTATCAAGACCTAGCATATATGATCTAGTCTCAATATTAACACATGAAAATAGTAGGATAGAATAAGACCCAAATTGGCTTGAAAAGACACGAGAGAAGGTACACTAAATCAAGGTCCTAAATAAATTGTGAAATTGTAAAGGGTTATGATTTAGTACAATCTACCAAGTGTTTCTATATTGGTTGTCCTCCAACCCTCTAGTTATGTCAGTCTATTTTTAACTACTTTGTAAGGGTTGGAGACCCTTCTGACACTTATCTTAATAAAAAATAATTTATTACACTATAAGTAACAATCAATTTAGTGGAAATACAAACATTTTCATGATACCCATGGTAACATAGAGATACAAAGGGATAGAGATCCAACTAAGGATATAATGATGCTAAGTTGAGAGAAGAAAGCCACCACTTTAAGGATCCTATTGATCCACATTGATGCAGTTCGAAAAAAACCCTCTTTCCCGCAACTTGAAAGCTCAACGATGTTGCAAGTATTGGTAGAATAAGCTATTAATGTGTTTTTATTGATGTCAACATGTGGTTGGTATAGTTTATGTTGAGTTTTCTTTGTAGTTGTGTTGAGATATTTGCTCCACTTATCTTCTACATTGTTTATATATTCATGTGGTTTGGATATGTTGTTAAGCAATGTTTAGAGATTTTAGATTCTAGAGTTGAGTTTCCTATCATGTAATTGTGTTGAGAGATTTACTCTGTTTATCTTCTATATTGTACATCTATTCATGCAGTTTGGATATGTTGTTACAAAGTTTTTAGATATTTTAGATTTTGGATTTGGTGCTCCAAGTCATAGTTCTAAGGAAGTTGTATTCACTAGAGTGTGATAGTGTTTAACAGTGCTTTTGTGTGAAATGCATGCTCCACATTTCTCTGTATTATGATTTTTGGTGTTGCAGTTTTGGAGATAATTTGATAATATCCTTATTTTCATTCTATTCAGTTGCTATCTATTCTTGGGCTTCAAAGGCATGGTTTTAAAGTTCAATGGTGTTTACTCTAGGTTTGGTTGATCTCAGGTGTTTACACTTCACATTATTTCTCTAATGATTATGGATAAAAGTGTAACATGTATGATATTTATTTTGATCTCAATTAGGACATGTTGTGGTCCACATTACATTATCTTTCATCCAAAGAATATTTAGTGTTGACCTAGTTTGAATTGTGTTTAGTTAAGATGCTTAGTTCAATGTTGGGAGATTTTACATATGTAAGGATGATAGAGGTGTATTAGTGGTGGATTATGTCACTTTTATTCTTCTTGATTTGGGTAGTTAGCCTTTCTTTGTAGAAATCACCTTAACTAGTGTGACCTAAATGGTATTCATATATTGAGAATAGAATTCTCCATGGCTTTTCCCTTAAAATGGTTTTCTATGTGATATATGGTTTTTCATTATGCATGATGTGTTATATTTTCCATGTTCTTTCATGTTTTGGATTAAGTGATAAATTTAGGTTACCATGGATTTGATTTAAGGAAAAGATTTTAGAGTTGTACGTACAATTTATTCAGCTCCCCTCTTAGTTGTCTTGTGTATAGGAACAAGATGAAAATGTGCATCTAGCTTTATAATGAAAACAAAAAACCATTTCCAAATATTATCATTGGAAAACAACCAATTAGGCCCAATTATATATCCCTAGGAGAGTTAGAAACTATGGTTTTGATTGTTTTTTTTTTCATTTGATTGATTAGATATTTTTAGAGATTGAAAATGCAAGAGCTACATTAAATTGTACAAAAAAATTTATACTCAATATAATTAGATAAATGCAAATTTAAAAGTTGACTTAGATGTATAGAATGAGCAAGAAGATGTAAAGAAGAACCTATGTCTGAAAATAGGGCTCAAAATGGCTAGCAACTGTAGCTAGGCTCCATAGTCCTAACTTGTATCCCAGTGGAAATAGAGATCACAATTAATATCAGGAGCCTTTAAACAAAATTCTACAAATCTTAGGTAAACTCAACTAGACTATGGAACTAGGTACTATAGACCCTATGTTTTCTACTAATTTTATCTAGTTGCTACTATCATAATTTTAACTATGACTATGTACCTTCAACTTGGGCCTTGAACGTATTTTGAAGCTAATACACAAAAGTAGAGAAAAATGGTGTTGCTCCACATAGGGACTTTCTTAAGTCAAACATCGAGCAGGTGTCAAACTCCACTACACCAACAATGATTATAAAGAGAGCTCATATTTGCAGGGTAGAGAATAGATCTGAAATGAAACTATTGTACCTTTGATTTATGATACAATTATCTTTCAATAAGAGCTCCAAGTGTAGATACAATAACATGATAAATCATTAAAATATCCATCATGAAGACATATTTGAAGATAACTTGTTGTAGATTGATACTCCTTATACTCAAATATATTGTTGAGGAAGCATATTTTCTCTTGAATTGAAAATATATTATCTTTTTCTCAAGGTATTTTATCATTTTGGATACCTTACAATGGCCATATCCAAATTTTGAGACTATATTTGACAATGTTAAGAGCACACATTATATTCCCAATAATTTGGTAAAATAGTGTTAGTCTATGTGTCTAACATATAATGACCCAACAAAGAAGGCCTTGACTTTCATTGAAGTTAGATAATAGGGACCTAATATTGGATTTGAGATTTAAGTTAATTTTGACAACATTTAAGAATGGTATAAAGTGCTTTGACATTTAAAATATGATAGAATTTAATAATTTTGAATTGATATAGGAAATAGAGAACTAAATTAAGGGCCCAAATAAGAGTGTAAAATTGTAATGGAAAATAAATTATGACTCTAAACTACTTTAGAGAAAAGTGAAGTATACTAAAAATGAGATAAAGTCTATGTTGCTATGAATAGGATCTTGTACCTAGTAAGGTATTGTACTTAACTAGTTCTTAGTAGGGGAATTACTCATAGACTTAAGTCTACTAAGGTCCCATGTGTTCTTTGAGAAGCTTTATTTTTCTATATAAGATCTTATAATATCTTATCTTTATGACCTTTATTTAATTATAGAGTTACCTAGGTCATTTATAAATTGATTGAGGTAGTTGTCTAATTGTATAATATTAAGACACATGTAAACATCCTATATAATCCCACCTCTCACCTTTTATTTATAATAAATTCCCTTCATGTACATTATCTTTAATTATTGAATCTATAATCAAGAAAGCTAATCTTTTCATTCTCTCTCTCATGGAAGATATTTTGGTCTTGTAGGGTTCTAGTGAGTGGTGATGAGTCACAAGTAACTCCTATAATAGAGAGGAAAAAATGTGTTGGATATTGACTCTATACTTCATGGCTCCAAGAAAATAGATCAATAATAAAAAAATATAATAGTCCAAGTAATGAAGAATATACAAGAAATCTGTGGAGGAGATATTTAGTCTCAACCAAAGAGGTGTATCGTCAGTCAAGGGAATATGTGGCATGGAAGTCTCTTTTGTTGGTTTGTAAGGATGACAATGTTTTGGGTCATTAATGGAGTGGTCCAAAGGTAGAGATTTCCTTTCATAAAGTGAGAAATATTAAGAAATACTATAGATTATTGATATGACAATTGATACTCAGCCTCATGAAAACAAAATATTTACTCAAAATATATAGAGAACAAAGATTTGTGACCTTGAACAACACTAAATAGATGTTCTTGTCAAATAAATATTGCTAAAATTAGAAGGTGAACCCTCAACTATCCACAATGATGAATTTTTATCTACCAAGATATGGAAAGCCACTATAAGTACACAAAGTATCTAAAATACTTCTTTGAATAGCCATTTACAACAATAGTAACCCTATGATTGTAAAAAATTTAATCAAATGTCAACTATGTATGAGGCTGTGGAGCTTAGAATCATCACTTGTTACTAGCAAGAAGTAGTCACAGAACCATTGAAAAAATATCTTTTTACTATCATTGGATGTAGGTAAAATAATACCATTAATCTTATAGAGGACCAATACAATGAGTGTCTTCATGGGAGAAAAAATGAAATATGAGATGATAAAAAATAATCACAACAAATATTATAAGAAAAACAAAAACCATCCAAATGGGCCAAATATGCCAATATTTCTTACAAAAAAACTTTAATGCCTTTATAAATCAATATCCCTAGATGGAAAGAACAAACTATCTTAGATTTTTTGTAGTGGTACATTAGAACTAGGTTCAACTAAGTGAAATCTCAATATAAAATTCAAAGTCAATTCATGATGAAAAACTTGTATACATATAGATAAAGTCATTAGGTCTAATCAAAAGTCAGTCCAACAACTCAATAAATAGTTGCAAGTAACTTCCAACAAGTGGAAAATAAATGGTGACATGTGTTTTGGATGAATTTTACCAACTCTTCAATTTGTCACATTATGTACCTAAGATGGCTCAAAGCTAGGTGGAAAAATATATTCTACATTAACAATGTCTAAAAAATTGTATTCTCCTATCATTCCTTGTACAATATTGATCATTATTTTTCTTATAACACATACGGTACTATAAACATGTCTTATAATATTATCATTTTAATATTTAGAAGCCATAACCATTTGGCCAACATCCTCCATCACTAGTTTGATCCTCCAAATTATGCTAACACAACTATATTTTAGTGCCTATTATTTTACATTTAGTTGCTCAAATATAAAAAAATTAGTTTGATATTAAAAACATAACCATACTTAATATTTGGTGATCTATGTGTAATGCTTTGATTAGATAAAATAGAAGTGACTCGAACCTTTACATAGAAACCATTTCACCAAGGATAGGGGTTTAAAGAGGGGTGAGAGCACACATTAAAATACCAGTTAACTAAAAGGAACCAAAACCAGCTGATGACTAGAAATTAAAAAATAATAAAAAACTAAACTACAAACTGAAGGATTTGTGATGGCCCCTTTTTGGATTCTATTTGGGCTCCTCCTTTGAAAGAATTATGTCTCAGAAAAATTGGGTCTTGGGTGGTTTATAATAATAGGGATGGAGCCTGGTTAGAACTCAAATCTGTGGATGATGCTTTGATACCTTTGCAACCTTGGTGAAACTGTATTCATATCCCTTACTCTCATGTGGAGGATGAAGTGTTCTGGAATTTCTCCTCTTCAGGGAAATTCAAGGTTGCATGTGCCTACAAGTTCATCTCCACAAGTTTCTCTCCCTCCCCCTTCTGGGCTGGTATCTAGAATAAGCTTTTAACTTTGAAAATTAACATCTTTCTTTGGATTTTCATGCAAAGTAAGAGTTCTACCATTGAAATCCTTTGCAAAAGAGGTCGTACTATTACTAACAAATGCTTCCTATGCAAAGAAGTAGCAGAAAATGCTAGACATCTGGAGTTTCTTCCTTGATAGCTGGAACACTAATTGGGTCTTCCCTAATTTTGCTCAAAGGCCTTGGTTTGAATGGAAGTGCCCCTTCAACAATCAAGCTTTGGTAGTCCCTAGAATATGTCTCTTCCTCATATTGCTTGGGGTATTTGGAAAGAAAGAAATAATAGATTTTTTAGACATTTGGAATCTCCTACGCTTGTAGTGGCTATTAGAATTAGAAATGCTATCAAGGAGAATTTTATTTACTCCTTCCCCAGTAGAAGGAATGACCATCCCCTCTCTACTCTCCAGGATGAGTGGGATATTATCAAATGGTGGCAAATTGGCTAGAATATCCCCATTCTTGTGCACAAAATTAAACAATGCAGGTATAATGTTCTATGGAATCCCCCCTATGGGATGGATCAAAATCAATGTGGATGGGGAGACTAAAGGGAATTGTGGGCCGACTTGATGTGGGGGACTGGCTGGAATCATATGGGTCTGTTGGTTTCTATGGTGGTGCTCCCTCTAGGAACCCAATCCAACCATTTTGTGGAGGCCAGCACTGTCCATTTAGAGATACACATGGCTAAAAGGGAAGGATTTAGAAAGGTCTGGCTAGAATCTGACTCACTTAACATTATCAACTGTTTGAATGGGCATACGGATCCTAGGTGGACTATTGCCAACTTGATCAAAGATTGTTGTGATATAATTAAAGAGTTGGATGAATTTAAAATATCTCACATATTTTGGGAAGGCAATAAAGTGGTGGATTTATTGGCCAATATGGTGGTGGGATAGATGGTTGCAAAATGGTGAAGAAATCGGGACCCTTTCCCAAAAAAACTTGTGCAACTTGGCATATGATGATACCATCCACTTGCAGTAATTAATGAAGAACAATCATGATTTGATTAAGTTATTGGAGAAATGGTTTCCTTTCGATTTCCCTATTCAAAGATCTAGAAACTTCATTTATGCCTAGATTTTCAGTATTCTTATGTTTCCTCTGTCCTACTTCTATTTGGATACTTGTCTTGTGTGGCCCATTTCCTGCTTCTGTTTGGTGACTTGAACCATTATGGGTGGGGACAATAATAGGCAAGAACAACCCACTTTTGATAAATGGATGGAAAATAAGGAGGTGTGGCAAGAAATTGTAGATGGGGGAATGGTTCCCTTCTTGGAAAGACTCCATGGCCCTTCTCCTCTGCTCATGGAAATGTTTGTCAATGGGTGGAAGAAAGGGGTTTTGAGGGCTTATGGTGTTGAATTTCAAGTGGATAAAACCCTGGTGGTTATGGTTACGGGTTTGGCTATGAATGTCAGAAGGTTTTATAGAGATGGAAAAATAAGGGAGGAAGACATGGCAATTTTTTTGATAAAGGTAAGGAGTGTTTAAGAGTTAATAAAATGGTTTATGGTGGCTACAATAGACAAGACCTAATGGCTCCCTGGGCGGATATGGCTGAATTCATTATGAGGTACATTACGCTTGATGGAAGATATGCCAATATCTTTTCTTATCATTTTACCATCTTAAATCACTTTAGGCATGGAAAATTTATTTTGATTTAATTCTATCTAGTTTCTTCTTTGGAGAATAGTTTAGAAAAACATGTTGAGAATCTGAAAAATCCGATACTCCATGAAGGGATTATTGTGCTCATTATGGATTAAACCAAAGCCCGTGAAGTTTTTCCCTCTCTCTCTAAGAAAGGCCAAATTCCTATTACTAATGTTCAAGATGTCTCTGATACGAATATGGAGATGGAGGATAGTGGGAGCGCCAAACCTCTTGTTGACCCTGATTATAAGCTAGTTGAAGCGGGTGAGATTTTGGTCACTCCTAGAACCCATAGAAATAAGAACCCCCCCAGATGGGCTGCAAGTAAATATAAATTGATCAGCAAGATGGTCTCTCAAACTAAGCCTTATTCCAAAAAGAAGAAGTTAGTTGCTAATGACTATGGTCCCAAGACCTTGGACTAGGAAATCAAATTGGACATTCCTCTTCATGTCCTAAAGGAGAAGCAAGGGACTCTTCCTAAAGACATGGATAGTGTCTTACAAAAGGAAAGTACTCTGATCAATCTAGTGATGCAAGCAACAAGAAGCCAAGAGAACTGCTAGAAATGGGTGGGGAAGGAGATTGATACCCTCAAAGAGGGGATTAAGGAGATAATTGATATTTTCATGGATTCGCCTAAGCCTAACAAAATGGAGAAGCTCATGATCATGACCCAAAAGATTCCCCATGATGTGGAAGTTATGAAATGTAATCATGAGAAAAGAATGGAGAAGGTTGAGTAGTCTATGGAGGAGATAAAGAATAACCTTAAGAATTTGGTAGACATAAGAAAGGAGGCCATGAGAAATAGTATGGAGGGGCTCGAAAAGATCAATGCCATGGTGGCGGAGTACAGATTCAATCCTATTGACAGTGATTATCCTAGTGACAGTAATAGAAAGAAAGAACTAGGTGGTGAAGACTCTATTGTGGGTGGCAATAAAACTATGAGCCCTAGTTCTAGGACCAGAAGCAGGAGCAACAATAAGGGTACCCCTAGGATTATTATGGAGGACTTTGAGGAAATCAACAAGGTTACCATCCATAAGAACAAGGAGTTGGTGCACTCGCTTAATTGAGTGTTTTTTTGTGCTTTGTTTTGTTGCATGTTGTTTCTTTTTCCTTTTGAGCTCGGTCTGGGGTGTTCCCCTGTTTTGCTGTTGGTTTCTGTTTGGTTGGCTAATGGCCATTTTTTGTAAAACTCTTGGTTTTGGGTCAATGTAAAACTCGTTTATCTTTATCAAAAACTACAAACTGGAGGACAACAAAAAATTATACCACCCATAAAAGAAACAAATAAATGGTCAATCTAGCAAGGGTTTATCGACTTGTCAATCCTATTGAAGCACTTTCACCTTCTCAAAAAAGACAATCTTTTGTTCAAACCTTTTCCTGAAGAGATAGTAGAGGACTCAGGTGTAGCTTTTACCATAGATTTTGTACGGCCTAACACAATGACATAAAGAATTTCCAAGGAGCACTTCCTCTTTGCAGTTCTTCTATCAATCTCTTCCTGGATAGCTTGCAAAAAAGACAATTTTTTTCTCATCATTTAAGTGTTGAGGGAAACCACCTTGTTCATTTTCCTTTTAAGAGAATCCTAGTTTCCTTACAGTTCTACAACAACCCTAATAATCTCTTTCATAAATTCCCTTTGCTGCACCTTATCATTCAGAGCCTTGGAAACCTTCTCTAGAACCTCCCACTTTTTGAGTTTCTTCAATAGATCATCAGGAGCCAACAAGAGGCTCAAAACATCTTTTTCTTCCATCACCCAATTGGAATCTATAGGGTCATCCTTGACCAACACCTTGAATCTATTGATTTTATTCTTTACAATATTCAACTAGGTGATGAGCTTGTGAGCGATGACACTTTTCCTATTATAGGGAAAACATAGTTCATTAACCTTGTCAACAAGATTTTGTAAATCCCACTTCTAGGGAGAATTAATAAGGGATGGGAAAGGGTAACCCAAAGAATTATGTAATTATTTGATACTATTAGATTTATCTAATTAGTTAAGTAAACATTTCAAAAAATTATATTTAATATTAGTGAAAATTGAGTCTTGCAACTTGTAGGTTAAAATAATCGGAAAGAAAATTTCTAAGATTAGTCTCTCTCATTGATTTTCATGAATAAAATAGAATCAATTTTCATTTGTGGTTATTTTTACTTATGTGAAAAAATCTATTCATTTCATATCTTTTCTTTATTTTGTGAGTTCCTATAGAATGTAAACATGGTGGAAGATTAGTACATGAAGATATCTTTTTAAGTAGAGGTCTATTACTTTACATGGATCAAATATAATTTTATACAGAAATATTTACGTTTTATACATCTTTTTGATTTCTCATATACTTCAAAAACATGTTGATTTTAACAAAACCATGTTAATTATTTTTATTTGTAAGCTTAGTTTGATGGGATGTCTTAATATGAATAAATATTGATAAATTCCACTCTTATGCAAAATTAGGCTCTTCTCTCAATTTTCCATCCATTCCCATCTATACTTGCTTCATGCATTTAACATTATCTTAATTCTATCCACATAAATTATTTCCATACATTCACTATTACTATCTATTTAGTATCTCTATCCATGCACCAATTATTATACATGCATTATCCACCTCAAGATTTATGTTTTCTTATCCTTAGTCTATCCCATGCCCTATGGGTGTAACTCCAGACCAAATGGTTTGACCCTTTAAACTATGAAAAAAGGTTTAAATTTGTTTAACTCTTACCTATTTTAGTAATTATTATGAGTTTACTAAGTGCACATTTATTCATTTCATTGATATCTTATAGTATATAAATGCATGAAATATACAATAATTCCTCAATGATATCTATTTTCCAAAGTACATAATTTGATTGATGTTGCTTCTAGATTAGATTATCTATGAATTTCTATTAAATCAACATTTGGAGTCAAACTTTGTGATCCATCATTAAGATATAGATAACTAAGACAAGCAAAAGATGATTAGTTTTAGACTAGGACCAACTTAAAAATAAGTGGGGAGAGGGAAGGTGATAGTCAAAACAAAATAGGGTAAAAATAAGACAAATAAATAAAAATAGATAAAATGGGTGAGAAGTTAATAAATATAAATAAAAGAAAAGAAGGGAGCAATGAAAAACCAAAGCAATAGATGTGACTTGAATACTATTTAAGTAATGTAGCACCTTAAACTATATAATGAAATATACAAATTCTTTATAACTTTTCTACTATATATATGAAAAAAATATGATACAATAAAGAAATAATGAAATAATTTTGATTATACTATATTATTAAATATAAAGATAAAATAAGACTATATAACAATCAAATATAAAAAATATATAACTATGTCATGTTATAGCTATATTATACTACAATCATATAGTAACAATATTATATATTAAGTATAGTATAATATCACAATTCCTTAAAATAAATGTCTAATTTTCCTCCCTTAGTTTCCAAATGCCTATTATACATTTTACACTTGAATCATTTAGATTTAGCCCGTCACCCATCCCACCATACACGTATCCCATGAAGCAACACCTTATATAGGCAACAGTTCTATGCCTAGTATAGGCATTGGCATCATGAGCATCAAAGCCAGAAGCAGACCAAGTTCATAGTCTATACTAGCAATTTCATATTCAGAACTGCACCTTGTATATGATTGTTCGGACTATTCTTGCAGTAGCATCCTATGCAGCATGTACTTTAAAAAATTTAAATATTAAAATATACCCATTTAATTTATTTCGACACAATACAGAACACTGATATATTTAATTACTATGTACTACATCACAGACCTCTTGCAAGGCAGCTTTTTTAATAGGCTGTTTATTTTGGTTAGTGTGTGATTGACTTCTTCAACGAAAAAACATTGGTACAACGAATCTTAATGTACAACATAAATTTGAACATTCATTAGTGAAATTAGAATAATAAGTTACAGAACAAATCCCCAGGGAAATGATTTGCTATAAAAATATCTTGGAAATAAATGAATTCTATTGAGCTTCTCAATACAGATTACAAATTCTTTGTTCAAGATAAAATCGTACTAAATAGGCCTATTAAAATGACCTGCAACTATTTTCCACTGAAAAGAACAAATTAGCATAACATAACAGTTATTTTTCAAAAAAAAATTTGAATTTTAACAGTATTTTGGAAGTGAATTGTGAAAGTGGATTGCGAAGATAAGAATGGTAAAAATTGGATTCTTCATATTTCGAATGCAGTTTATGAGAATTTAAATAATAAAAAAGAAAATGAAAATCTGTTATATTTTACAGATTTAATTTTTGTACGAGCTACAATTTAGTGTGAATACTAAGTGCATCTTGTTCAAATGGCATCTTCCTCAACGTATATTCCTCTGTCAAAAACCTCCACACCATTTCGCTGGGGAAGCGTTAATGCAACCAAGTAAAACGCATTTGTTATGAAGGAAACATCATGATTTCTGTTGAAGGGTCACCAATGTACGACATTCTCTTTTCAGAGGGAAACACGCCATCCTCAGTGCTGGAATCTGGATGAATGTGGACCGTTGGGTAAGGAATCAAATTCCTCCTGATTTTATTAATCCATGAGAAATATATGACGCCTTGCAAGAGCGGCAAGTCCTCAGAATTAAATGCAACATTTCTGGCATGAACAACGTGAACGGTGTGGGCATTCTCTATATTAATAGTTTGTCTTGTGCTTGATTCATTTATCCATGCTAGCATCAATTGGGAATTTCTCACAGCGTAGCTGATTTTGACTCACTATTCACTTTTTCGATAAATGGTTGGTTTTTTGCCTCATTTTTGTGTGCTTACGCCCATTACGTTTATCAAATTTCTATGTTTCTTAGGAAGATTTTATTAAGTTTCTTTATTGGTCTCATCTGGTTTTACTAATCGAATGAATCTCTGTGGGCCGAATTTGAAGGGAATGGGAGTGGAGCGAGAGGTGCACAAAGTGGTGACTGCAACGCTAAAGAGCATACGAAATCTCATACATTTGCTGTCTCAACAAAGTAGGAACTCGAGCGATTCTGAGTGTGTGATTAGGAGAAGGGGATGTTTCAATATAAAAATATACGTTGAATTTCTAGAATGGATGGAATTGGAAAGAAAAAACACACTAGTGTTGCTGCCATACATCAATTGTTATGTTTCTAGGGGCACTATAGAGATAGGTGCAGGTGGTGGCAGGGGCACCGTGGTGGCAGGGGCATTTATAGGAACTGAACAAGTTTTTTTTATAGATTAAATGTGTATGTATCCAATATTTAAAAAATAATGTTTTGTGAGCAGTTGAACTGCGCAACTTCTTTCATAGATTGCATGTGTATGTATCCAATATTTAAATTTTTGTTTTTTTTGAGATTAATTTTATTTACTACCAATGTTTAAGGATTGACCTCTTACTGGCATACTATACATTTGTAGTTTGTAGCCTTTCATAGTCTTGCAAGTGGAGACCCTATAATGCAACTCATTTTGAATAGTAGTCTTCTAATTGAGCCAAATTATAAGTTCTGCTCCTATTCTAATTGGTTATTGGCTATTTTGTGTATGTAAGCCTTTTTAAGCCTTCTTTGAATGATTTCGCTCTCAAAAGTAAATACACTATGATAGAATATGTTGAATCATCGTTGTAGTCCTTGCTCCATTGAGTATTTGGATGTCTTCTGCTTTTTTGTTTTAATTCAGAATATGTATGCAAACAAAATGTATGTACTGCGAGTGTCACTCCTCTCTCACCAGTTTCTGAGTGCAGACGTTCTTCACTTCAAAATGAATGAGGTTTGGTTGGCCTCTATAAAATAGAAATCTCTTGACATGGATTAACATTGCTTATTTGTTACATGTTGACAACATAAAATCATTGTTTGATGAAAATCATCAACCTAGGGAACCTTAATTTTGCATTACATCCTGCAAAGAAACGTCATTCATTAGGAGTGTCTATATTGGCAGTTGTCAATTGAACTGTATATTAGAAAAAGTTTTCATAAACAAATGGTCAAAAATGACAAGGAATAAATTTACTTGATTTTCAGTGGTCTATCCAATAAGTCTAGTAGTTAGCTAATTTGTTTCAGTGTTCATATATACTCTGGATATCCTTTAACAACCTTTTGTCAGTGTAGTTAACAGCAAGACTGGCTGGAAGGCAAGAGAACAATGAGATGCCCCTCTCGAAAGAGAACTCAAATTTCTTGTTTATAAGATGCGATTAGGGAATGTTTATGATGAAGTGAGGTAAATGCAATAGAGAGATGTTCATTTTTTCTATATTGAAATTGTGGGACGTAAAATTCCAGAAGCTTATAATTAAAATTCTTTTGACTAATTAATATTATGACATTCAATTAAAAAGATAAATTTATGGGAAAAATGTTAATTAAATTTATATAATAATAATGAAAATGTTAGATATTAACTCTATATAGCTGAATAAATTTAAAAATTTTAAAGCTTTCAAATTTTTTTATTTAAATAATAAATATTTTTTATTATTTATTTCTAAAGAATTAATTAAAATTACATGTTCATGAGTGAAATATGAAAAAAAATAAAAATTATTGTATGTGAATTTATAATAAGTAAAAAATATTAAATATAAATCATTATACCTAACTTAATAAAAATATAGAATTCAAAAAAATAAAAAAAATTTGAAATTATTAAACATCTTTGATTTCTTGATTTTATGCAAACTAAAATATTATAGAAAGCCTATCAGCACGCCTTTGACAAACTCCATGGTGGTTACCCTTCTCTGTGCCATGGAGTCTTTGGGACTTTCGGACCTTCCCATTGTGATCGTTCAAAATGCTCAGATTACCACGTAGATGTGCCAAAGAGATTTGGAAGCACCATCGAGGTTTTCCAAATGTTAGCTTACATTATGATTGGTTCAGAATCCAAATAGTAGGTTCACTTAACATCTATATATAATTATATAGGTGGCATAAATATTAGTTTTTGTATAATATCATTTGTTCATTTTAAATTACATTTTATCAAGAATGAAATGGTAATATAATATTGTTGGTTTATAATTACATTTTTAATGCTAAATCATAAATCGATATGATAATATATGTATAGTTTTTGATACCTTTTATATTCATTATAAGTGATGTTAGTAATGCTAACAATTAAGAGTTCATTAAAACAAATGATTCAATGTATGTTATGTATTAATTGAATGTAAATGATTAATATCAAATTGATATGATTTTAGTCTAATCTTTACAAAACATAAAATCAAATATTTACAAGTTGCCCTTAACCAAAACATAAAATTGTAAGCTTGAGAAGGATTTTGCTAAATTTAAATGTGTGTAATCTTATATATGAGAATTGAAATGATTAAATGATGGAAAATATAATTCATATTTATTATTTTTGAATTGAATGATAATGAAGATGAAAGCATTCTTTAGGGTAGTTATTTTTCGTGACTTAAAATACTATTAATATTATTATTAAAGATGACATTATTATTAAAAAATATGTTAAGGAAAAAAATTCTTCTTGCGAGGGGATTTTTAATAATTAATTTTTGATAATCATAAAATTATTTTGAATATGAATAATTCAATGTAGTTTAAAAAATGATTAGTTTTTTTTTTTTTCATTTTTTTGCTTTTGATTGTTCTAATTGATTAATTTGGGATATGATCAAAACTTTACATAACCATACTATAGGTGCACACCAAGGAGAAACTCATAACAAGTGAGACCACCAAGACTAAAAAACCCCAAAAAGGAAAGACCTCTTTTGAAATGAGGCTTTTGATTGATGCATCCAACCATTGAGAACGCTTGAACCCCGAAATCACATAATCAACATGAAGGGGTTTAGGATAGAACCCTAAATCATTTTTGAAACCAAAACCCCTACATTGGAAACAAACCACCCAAGGAGCAAAAACTCTAACAATGGATTTTGTGAGGCTTCCTGCAAGCTTACAAAGAAAGTGATATTAAGAAAAACCAAGCCATTTGGTTAAAATAATAAGCAAATTAAATAGACAATGGGCTTGTATAAAAAGGGTCCAAAGGGTTTTGTAAGGTATCCTTGAAACTTTAGCCAATAGAAATGCCTACCAACAAAACATCATGAACAACCTCTATAGGTCCACTATCAATAGTGCCACTAAGAATCAAAGGTTTTTTAAGGATGGACACAGAAGAAGAGATCCCCTCCTAACCAACAAAAATCATAGACACCCCAAATATTCCTCCAAAAGGGAGATTTAGAGTGCATCTCTACAACAAAACACTTAAGAGGGTAGGTGGAGAAGGGTGAAATGCACAAAGTCCCATGAAAAATACATTCCAAGGGAAGTTAGAAGCTACTAAAAAATAAAATACAATGGAAGTATAGCCCTCTTTGTTTAAACAACCATACGATAACTATGCCTTAACACTCCACCCAAGCCAACCCACAAACACTAGGGAAAAACTAACTCCTAAAGGAAAGCCATCCAATGCAATAAGGTGCACATCCTTTGAGCCCCACAATTTCTCACTGCCCATAGAATCTGCATGGGTCAATACCATAGTCCTTATAATGGAAGTGAAATAAATTATAGGGAAAAAACAATAACAAAGTAATGATAGTCACAGGTCCCTACAGAACACACTACCCACAAGAGAGAAAGTGCCATCCTCCCATCAAAGATCAATAGGAAAATGGAAACCCCATGGGGTAGGTTGAACCACCAAATTCCAACCAATCTAGAGTTGAAAGACCCCCTATGCACCCCACAATAACAAATCGAGCATCACAAATGAAAAGGGCAAACACTAGGGCAAGGATAGATGAGACCAAGGTAGAAAATTTGATGACTGCCCACAACTCCTGAATAGGGCACCTCATAGAAAAAAATACGAATCAAAGAAAAACACAAAGTAGGGTAGAATTTAGCAAACCTCCAATTGCAAGTAGAGCACATAGGAAAAACATTGCAATAGGGAGGCAAGTGCAAAGAACCCACATAACGACATCACAAAAATCCAAATAGGATACAATAGCTCAAGATCTTGCCACCCAAACTCTTTGCAAAAATAGGGAAAATAATGATAGCTCATCACCATCCTTCACTCCATCTCCATCTTCTTCATGCGCATCCTCTACAATATCTCTACTTCTCAAAATCATAGCACTCCAACTCCAAATCCTACCCATCACTTCCCTTTGATTAATGATTTTTTCTTTTTATTGTTTGATATTATGAAATTTAATAAAAATTATAATCTTTATGGTTGGAACACTTTTATGAAAAAATATCAAATTGTAAGTAAATTTATAATAATTTTGAATATATTAGATATTAATAATTCTACATCATTGAATAAATTATTAAACTTTTGTGGTCCAAATTTTTTTTGTCTAAATGACAAATATATTTGATTGTTTAATTTTATGGAATTCAACAAAAAGTGTATACTTCATCATTGGAATATGAGTTAAGAAAAAATATTTTAATTTATGTTAATTTATACTAATTAATTTTTAATGATTATGAAAGTATTAGATATGAATCGCTGTACACAATTCAATAAAATGAAAGAAACTTCAAAACTTCTATTCATTTATTTATTTATTTTTAATGATAAAACATATTTGGTTTCTTCATAGTATTTACATTAAATATTATATTCTACCAATGATATAAATCACAAAAATATTGATGGAGGAACTTGTAATTGAACCAATATTTGATGTCTCGAATGGTAATTCTGATGAGGATTCTAATTGTTAAGAGAAAACTACTCCACCCCTCTAAGAAGGTGCCTAAGAAAACCCCTTTGAGTAGGCCTTTGGGTAAAAAAGAACTCTCAATGAAAACCCATTTCAAAGATAAAAAATGTGAAGGACCTTCCTAAGAATAAGGTGGTTTCTTACTCTAAGGATGTGTCAGAAGACTCCTTCGATACCTCTAATCTCTCTAAAGGATCACACTCTTCTCTAATACTAATAGGCCTCAAACTGGAAGACCATAACTTGAGATCAAATAGGGAATCTCTAGATAATATCCTGGCTATCGCTGAAAATGGCGTTGTAGACTTTTTTTAGGTTTTAAAGTGTGTCTTTAATGAAGTTAAAGACATTAACCTAAAGAACATGGTGGTGTCTAGCAAACTGGATGATTTGATAGGAAAAGGGCATCCTCAGAATGATGAAGAGGTAGTATGGATTGAAGAAGAGAATATTTTGATGATAGAGTGTCTCCAAAAAATCATGGAACTAATGGAAAAGATGAAAAAGGAAAACAAGAAAAAGACTATACAACTTGAAGGGGAAATCGGTAAAATCAAGGAACAATGAACACCATTATGAAGCAAAGCCATAAGATTGTGAAGAACTCTACGACCACTATGAATACATTGGTGAATATGTTGGACAAGTCCCAGTAGGGTTCCTTGATCGTGGGCCTCGATGTTGATAGAGGAAAAGGCAATATTGAGGACTCATGTCCCTCCAAGAGAACTAGAGCCAACCTAAAGAGAAAGGTGGAATCTTCCACTTCGGAGGTCCAGGATTTGAAGAAGGTAGCCCAAGATATGAACATTATTGAAACTGAGATAGCTGAGACTCTAAAGTTTTTAGGATAATAATTTTTTGGGTTAGATTTTTGTTGTCTTTTGGTTTAGTCTTTTATCCTTTTGTCTGTTTGACAACTTTTCTATTACAATGGACTTTGAATGTTTATTTTATTTTAGCTTGTAACTCTGTGGTTTCGAGTCCCTGTAAAACCTTCTTTTTCCCCTAATTAAAAAAAATTGGTCTAAAATGACATTTATACAAAATTATCTAGTGATGAAATGTAGTTTTTCATCTTATTTGAAAACATTAATTGTTGCATTCTAGGTTAAGGTCAAGTGACCTTCAATCTATCAATGAAATTTGACACAAAAATCTTACCATGAAAAAATTACCTAAGCATTTTCCTAATGTTATAATGAATGATGTTTAAATGATGCCCTATATTGAAACTATATATATATACTCCTCATGTGTCTAGAATATTAGAATACTAAATTGATGAAGAGGAGGTCATAACTTTATTGTGAAAATATGAAATATATTAGATGTTAAAAGCTACCATATAATATTATTTAATTAAAACAAGTTTTTCTAAGTAGCTATAATAATTAGTATAGTCATTATTAGTTTTTGATAAAGACAAATTAAATAAAAGATATTTTGATATTGGAAATTTTATGATATACCCACTAACACAAATCAACATGTTTTGTGTACTACAAATATAAAAGTAGCTGGGAGAATCACACTCAATCAGAATGAAATCAAAATATTGAACCAAAATCCTTTGCATACTATAGTAGTAGGAAATTTCAACACAATTTTACATTTATCAAAAAAGAATGGAGGAATCCAAAAGGAAATGCAAATATAAATTAGCTCTTGATGCCGGGTAAATAGAAACATTTTGATTGAAGTGATTTCTTAGAATGACATATTTACATGGAATAATAGAAGAGAAGAATTTAGCTATATAGCAGAAAAGGTGGATATATTATTTTTTAAAGGAGACATCTGAATTTTTGAACATGACTTGAAATTGGTCATTATCAGTCTCTCAGGGTGAAACCATTTTCCAGTCTAGCTAAATATATTAGGGACATCTAAACCTAATAAATTCTCTTTCAAGTATCAAAACATGTGGATGAAACATAAGTACTTCATGGATCTTATTGATAATTGGTGGAAGAGAAATTTGAACGATCCATGTTATTTTGTTTTGTTACAAAACTCAAAGCACTAAAACGAAGACTTTTAAATTGGAACATAGAAAAATTTAGAAATATCTTTGAGACAAAAGAAAAGTTAGAATAACAATTAGAAAACCTTAATGAAGAAATTTGAAGACAAGGTATGGATCGATCGTGTTTTCTCAAAGATAAGAAATTACTAAATGAATATGAAGATATCTTAGCTAAGGAACAAACCTTCTAGAGCCAAAAGTCTAGGGAGTTATGACTTATGGAAGGGGACACAAATTCCAAGTTCTTCCATAATAACACCAAGTTTAGAAGAGGAATTAACAAAATTACCTCATTAATAAAAACAATGAAGATCTAGTGGAAAAATATGAGGATACAGTAAAGGAGGTAGTTATATATTTTCAATTCACCTTCAACAATGTGGAAGGGTCGAACTATAGAGATCAATCCTCTTTGGTAAACAAAATTCTTAGAATACTAATAGAAGATCAAAATAGTATGTTAATAAAGAAATTCTCAAAAGAAGAAGTGATAATGGTGGTAAAATAACTACATCGAGATAAAGCTCCAGGACTAGATGGATTCCCTAATGGATTCTATGAAAAATGTTGACTTATAGTAAGGAAAGAATTGATTGAAGAAATAGACACAACAAGACACATAGGAAAATTTCTCAAAGAAATAAATAATAATTTTATAGTTTTAGTACCAAAAAAGGTAATGCTACCTATTTAGATGAGTATAGACCTATACTAGTATACCTATATTTTAAAAAATCTATGTAAAATACGCCGAGAGATATCTATTTTAAGGAGCACAATTTTTTGAATTCTTATTGAATTCTAACACTAAACATAAATCTAAATTAATCCTAATCGTAATTGAACAATAATACTTACCCTATATATATGCAAAAACTCAAATTTGACTACACTTCTATAGATTTTGCTAACAAAAACTAAAATCAACTAATCAATTAACTAACTATCCTAAGGATCAAACTCAACTTCAAATTCAACTTCAACTTCAACTATGTTAGCCACATTTACACCTACTATGAATCAAATTTGAGGTGAAGATAACCTTCACCAACCCATTAACATTGAGATATATTTAAGTATTACTGACATAACTCTAAATAATTATGTCATCCCAACTCATCTATAAATTAGACAATAGATTCTTTACCTACATTAAAACCAAAAACAATTACCTTTATTAATTGTAATAAAGAAAAGACAAATATTCTCATTACATGATACTTGTTAAATTGTTATTACACACATAAGAAAACAAAAAACAAAATACTCTAATTATAACTGACCTCAAACCTAATAGAATGTAGATTTACAATCTTAACAATTAAAAACCAAATTAATAGTTTTATCAGTTACATGGGTGTTACATATAGGAAAATAAAATATAATATTTAAATAAAATAAATTATGTGGTACAAAGCTAAGAAAAAAAATATTGAATCAATAAACCTGGGTATTTTAAAATGGGCACATCACATTCACTACAATATTTTGGACTGCAAAAGGTAAAACCCTAGATTACATATATACTTGCCAAAATACCCTAACGTCTCCTTCCGATAAGACCTTCCATATATACTTGCCAAACAGAATTTCAATAGCACTAATTGTTGCATATTTACACCTGACGTTCATGTTGTCTACCTCAAACCCTGTTGTTCTTCTCTTGTCTCCCAACAAAAACAAGATTTGAAAACAAAACTAATGTTACACTAATTTTATCAACCGCGCGCTCTATATATTTTGTTCATATAGTGTGCATTTGGGCTGCCGGGGTCGAATATAGGTGAAGATGAGTGTCATAGACATGTTAACTCATGGACACAATATGCCAAAACTATGACAAATATGAGATAGAAAAACACATGTGCAGTAAATTTATGGAAGCAATACCTTCTTCATAGAATTCAAGAAATTCACCACCTTGGTGTCACCTCCCTGCATGATTCAAGAAATTCAGATTTTAACAAGAAAACAATAACCAAATACAAAATCCACCGAAATTTAAAATATTTACATACACCTCAGTTTGACACCAAAACTTGTTCTACAAATCCATTTTCTGTTGAAGTTGCATTTAAAATAAATATTTCAGAATGGTTTAGACATTTTATACAGCAAAGCTTGCACTAAGAACAATCTTTACACGAGTCAATTAGAATTATCTCATTCTAAAATTTAGTCAAATGCTAGACAAACAGAAACAAAAGGAACCCACGGAGTCTACAAACCTTTCTATGAATCATTACATCTTTTCAGGAGAGAAATTACTGTGCTTTTACCACAATCACTATTGTAGATTTTTTGAAAAAGACTCACCGTTAAGAACACCAACTCCTAAAGAGATAAAACTAACACTCCAGAATGGTTTGCTCATTATTCAATTCCACTAACACATCAAAGCCATTACATTTGTAACCACTGTAAATGAGTGAAGAAATGTGGGAACGTTTGCAATACTAACTACTATAAGTCATCTTTTTCATTCAAAAATATGTAACGCCCCATCGTGGTATGTAATGGGCTACAAATTCTGCAATGCCCTACAAAATTGGATTAAGTGGCATTTTTCTCGTGTACACCGTTACTCAAATCCACCAATGTAGCTGGCAGATATTGAAGTAGAGCCACCTTAACCATTATGTTTTGTTTGCATGAGTTGGTTGACGTGTAAATGACAGTAATTTAATATAGATTATTTAAACAGGCATGAGATCGTCAAGTTTTTTCTCGAAAGCATTTTGTGTTTACGGACAAGTTCGATCTCATTGTAGATCGCCTCTCGGCGAAATCACTATGCAACACCTTATACAAAATCCTTAGCAAGATTTTGATGAACAGATTAAGGAAGATATTGCCAACATTAATATTGGATGAACACTATAGTTTTCTCCTTGTGAGGTCAATTTTGGAGGGCATTATCATAGCTCAAGAATCCATACACTCAGCTCAAAAGAAAAAGAAACCAAGCATGCTAATCAAACTAGATATCAAAAAGGCTTATGACAAAGTGGATTGGAGACTCCTTTGTAAATGCATGGAAGCATTTGGACTTAGCAAGAAACAGATAGATTTAATCTTCTTCTACATATCAACTCCAAAAAATTTCAGTTCTAGTCAATGGTGCCCTAGAAGATTTTTTTAAAATAATAAGAGGGATAAGGCAAGGAGACCCAATTTCTCCCTTATTATTTATCATAATAGCCAAAAAAATTGGGCACAAGAATTAGGTCTACTTAAAGGGATTAAAATCACTAGCTTAGTCAATTCTATAACACATTAGTAATTTGCAGATGATACTATTCTCTTTAGTGAAGGATCACAACAAGATTAACCAAGGGAAATCAGACATATTCTTTTTCTACACAAACATTAGGGAAAAAGAAAAAATACTTATAATTTTAGACTTCAAGAGAGGAAATTTCCCAAGTAAGTATCTAGGTCTTCCCCTTGACAAGGGTACTAGAACAATCAGAGTATGGGATCTTTTAGAGGATAAAATGGAGAAAAAGTTGAATAATTAGAAAGGCAGATGGCTAACTTGGGTAGGTAGAGTAGTAATGTTGGTAATAGTTTTAGCAGAAATCCCAATTTACATGTTATCATGCTTAGCCTTTTCTATTAGAGCTAATGCAAAATTGGTTAGGATTTTAAGAAGCAAAAAAGGAGAAATATGCCCTAATTGCATGGGATAGTATTTGCAAGCCTAAAGAGCTAGGTGGTGTTGGTATGAGAAATCTATTTTGGCTTAATAAAGCTTTGGGAGCCTGATTGATATGGAAAATTTATGAAAACCAAAAAGATAAATGGGTTAAAATATTACAACACAAATACTTGGCAAGCAATGATCCTTGTAGCATCTTCACAACATCACAACCTCTAAAAGGGTCTAGGGTATGGAATTTCTTAATGAGCTGCAAAAGCATTATATCAAAACAACTAACACGCGATTTGTAAAATGGTAAGAAAGATTTATTTTGGAATGTTTCATGGGGAGGTTATCTAATTATATGTAAAATGATGAATACAAATAGAATAAAAGATGAGTTAGAAATGGTATGGGACAAGTTTTTCATGGATTACATGGAATTTAATAATTAAGACTTAATAGGAGGATGAAAATTGAAATCTTTTGAAAACCTTAACCTACCTATAGAAGACATTGAACAACTTCAAAATATATAGAATAATCCTTTTCAAAAATTTAGAAGATAAATTAGTTTGGACAAGAGCACCCTCGAGCAAATAAAGTTGAAAGGAAGGATATAGAACTATAATAAAAAAGCAGAATTGAATCAAATCGGACCAACTTTTTCATCTTTGCTGAGATAAATGGACTATCCCTAAAGTAGGTATGTTTACATGGGACACGCTTCAAAACAAAATTCTAAAATCAAAATGGTTTAAAAGAATAGGTCTGCAAGGACCATCAAGGTGTTATTAATGTGAAAAGGATGAAGAAACAATAGATCACATGTTTACTATTTTCCCTTTTGCTCAATAATATTGGCAATGGTTATGTGCCAAATTGGGTTGGATAACAACACTTCCAAATGATATAAATCTTTTATTCAAGAGTTAGCCAATTCTTAATAAGGAACGAACTTATAAGTGATTATGGATAGTTCCACCTTCAATAGTAATTTGGGAAATCTGGAAAGAAAGGAATAGAAGAATCTTCAAGCAAAAAAGATAGAAATGAATCTATCCACAATAGAATAGAAGCAACAATTGTGAAAGTTGTCAATAGTAGATTAGCAAGTCCTCCATGCAACAATGCAAAATTTACATTTTTGTATAATAGAATAAGGAAACTATGGCATGGTCTTAAAATCCCTACATATGCTAGCCCGAGAAGGCTTTCCAACGAAGAAGAGAGGAAAAAATATATTTGGGTTCCTCCAAAACATGGTTGGTTTAAGATCAATTTTCATGGAGCTTCAAGGGGAAACCTAGGCATATCAAAGCCTAATGTGTCATCCATAAGTGGGATAGACTAATTGTGGCAAGGACAACTAAATCTCTGGAACAAGACACCAATAATATTGCAGAATTTAAAGCTCTAATCATGGAGATCCAAACTAGTAAAGAGCTACAAATCAAGAGCTTGGAGATAGAAGAAGACTCAACTCTAGTAGCAAACATCATAAGAAAGGAAGAAGCTTCAAACTAGAAGATAAAACCCTTATTATTCAAAGCATTAAAAGAAATGAAAGCCTTTGAAGAATTTAATATTAATCACATATATAAAGAAGGAAATGTGATAGCTGATCAGTTGGCAAATAACGGTACAGATGGTGAGATTATTAAAAAAATAAATCAAGAATTACTTCTCTAATTAGATAAGTATTATCATTGGATAGATATTTGATTTTTATTCTTATGTTACAAGAGGCATTAGATAGATATTTTGATATTAAAAATTATATCTATATTTAAAATCAGATTTTATAAAGGGTTGATCTAAGTTGATTATGATATAAGTGTTGCAGTATTTTTAAATATCTTAAAAATTGATGTTGTATTTTCTGTTTTCTAATGAAATTCAATTTTTGACCTTGACAAAAAAATATCTATCTGTCAAAATTCTTGGTTTAGAGCAGAATTTGCTGAGAAATTTGTTTTATCACATTCCATTTTTAATAAAATGGATGATAAATTATATGTCTGCAATATCATTTTGACTTCATGCATCGTTTATAATGGTGCGATGGGAACAACGTGGGAAACGTGGGACGACAAGGAAGAAGTCAGCTCTGCGTCAGGTACTTTGTGCCGACAACAATCTAACAATAGAAAGAATATATTTTGGAAATATACATATCAATCATCTATTTCAAAGTTATGATATTGCATCATCTAGATGTAATGAGTGTTAAGTGTATCATTCATTCTGATGAGATAGGTTCTTGTGAACCACTATTTATGAATTATGAGTCAATGAGTTTAACTCAAAAACTACATAGTTTAATCCTTATAGCAATATCATAATTCAACTTGCTCACTCCTACATATCATTTCAGAGTTGTTCAATATAATAAAACACAAAGATATTTTATGTTATGTTGTATTCTAGTTTAATAAAAGTATAATTCAAAATAGTAATCTAGTTTGAAATACAAGACTCTTTTTTAAACGGTGGAAATTGAAGCTATTATAGATAAAAATATTCTGAGATTCTCACATTAGGTGCCAGGAAAATGATCTATCTAGTGGTAGTGTTTTTGGGTCAAGCTCCCAACAATGTCTTGGAAATATCGCGCTCTTTAAATATGTGTGCTAGCACCTTACGTTCCTTTTTGAAGGCCTTTTATGTAGGATTATGAGATCTCTTTAGTAAATTCAAAATATTATTTTAAATATCACCTATGATAGGCTAAATAACCAACTGCATCTTTCACTATTTCTATAAATTCTCATATTGGTAACTTAAAAGCACCTCCCTATACTTTGAATCATATGCTATTTTTTTGTTCCAGTAATCCATTGGTTAACATCTATTCAACTGCTGTGATGGATTCTATTAATATTTTAGTCAATAGGCTCTCAGAAGTTTTATGTCATTTGAAATGCTTTGCTTACGCCATAGGTTCTAAGAAGTTTGATAACCTAAATCTATTTGAAAAATATTTTGTGAAGCATTTACTTCCCTATCTATTGGTATCATATGCTTTTTTTTTATTCTCGATAGTTCTACGCCCTTTGGAGCCCTCTAGACGGTTATCTAGCTGACAACATTAGAAGTCAAGAAGAATATCGTTTAATATGAGGGATTACATTTAATGTCAATCAACAAAAACTTTTGTTCTTCATATCATAATTATTATTCAATAATAGTCACAAGTACCAGTCTTAGGAGACATGGACAAAGTGCTGGAGTTAGCCAAGTTAGACGCTGGTATTCTTTTATATTCAAGAATAAAGTAGGTACTGGTAGTTTCATGCATATTGTGGTATGCATGCCAAAGCATCATAAAGCACTTTCATTTAAAGAATTCATTTTGTGGTTAAGAAATGCTATTAAATATGGTATTTACAGGAGCTTTTGATCTAGTTTAATTTTAGGATTTTTCATATTTGATTTTGCATTGGTTTATTCAATGAAATGTGTGGTGTGGTAAAGAAATGAAGGACATTGGCTTGTTCCAGGTGGGATTTGTGTTTTTTTTCCTCCTTTAAGATATTGTCCTTTATTATGTGGGTGTGACTTGAATCATTTGTTGTGGTAATGGGTTGTATTGGTTGACAAATTAACTCTCAATGTATGCAGTCAATGTGTGATAAGAGCATCTGCATGGAATAGTGGACATGACACGGAGTGTAACATAGATCTAAATTCAAGGATGTTATGTGAGTTTTGCTGACACCTGAATTTGGAGTCTTCAAGATTTTGGTAAACTATAAATGCCTCATGCATTCTTTATAGTCAGTTGCATTGCCCAAGAAACCATCTTTCATTGTTGATTTCATGGGATACACATTTCTAAAGGTCTATGTGGATTTATATTGAAAATAATTTTGGGGTTTATGGTTGTCTTGTAGGCACTTTATTTCAATATGGGATAGGTATAGTGGTAGCAATTTAAATTGTGCATGAGTGATAGGATCAACTCATCAACTCAATCAAAGAAAAGGATATTCTATTTCATGGAGTAGATGGTTTGTAAGAATTATTTTTTAAACAAAGATAATTAGAGGAGTGAATTCATACAAGACAAAGTTAGTTTCTCATTTATCATAGAAAAATAGTCACATTTTAAATATCAAGGTTCATTATTGGTTGAAGCCAACATTTTACCATTTTTTTAATACGGTTGAATTCACTTGCAATGTGACACTCTCCCCAAAAAAAAAAAATTTAAAAAATTAATCATCAAACCTATATTTTAACTTAATTTTCATAATGCCAAGCAATTAGAAACATTTTTTGGTTTTCAAGAAAATGAAACAATTTCAAAATTTAATCAGTTATTAAACCATATCAAACAATTCATATTCAATACTTTTATAATTATCAAAACATAATTATTATAAATTCATTTTAGTAAGACATTTTTTTCTTTAACCCATAATCCAATAATAATAGTGGAGGTTTAGTAATTAAAATATTACTAAATATTTTGTTGACAAATAGTTAACATGCTTTCATCTTGATTAACATTTATTTCAAAAATAAAAAATATGAATACATTATATTTTTCATCATTTAATCATTTCAATTTGAAATATAAGACTACACACATTTAAATTTAGTAAAATCCTTTCCAAATGGACAATTTAATATTTAATTTAAAAGAAAATTTGTAAACATTTGATTTTAAGTTTTGTAAAGGTGAGAATAAAATCATATCAATTTATATAGAACACACTATAAAATCAATATCAACCATTTCCATTTGATTAAAACTGAACATAACATAAATCATTTCTTTTGATAAATGATTTAATTATCATTATTACTAACATTGTTTATCATGAATATAAAATATAACAAGAAATATACAAATTTATGAACTCTAAACCAAGAGTTTTACAGAAACTGTCATCAGCCAACCAAACAGAAACCAACAACAAAACAGGAGAACACCCCAAGCCAAACTCAAAAGCAAAAAGAAGCAACACAAAACACAGACAAACACTCAATTATACTTACAAAAAACAATTTTATACTTTAAAATAAAATATTATTATACTTCTAAAAAACAATTTTATATATAGATGTTAAATGATTCTAATATTTTGATTCTAAATCAATATAATCGATATTTACCATATATAATGCAAAGGCAAAAATGCTGCTTCAAAGTCTGTTTGGCCTCTCTGTGTTGAACGAGATTATAGGCAGGTCGGAATGTCCCAAAGACTACATGGCAGGGAGAAAAGTATCAACCATGAGTTTGTGATGAAAGATTTAGGCCTGCTCATAAAAAAATTATAACCTTTTATTTAGCATAATATCAAGAAATAAAATATGAAATCAAAATAAATTTTGGAATTCAATAATTTTATTAAACTATGTAGAGTGGTTCACGTCTAATTTTTTTAATTATTATAAATTCACATAAAAGTTAAATTATTTTTCTTATCTCATATTCTAATAATAACGAACCATATAATTTTGAATAAATTTAATAAAATCAAATAATCAAATATATTTACTATTTAAACAAGTAAATTTTAAAATTTGTAAGTTATTCAATTACGTAGAATTATTCATATCTAATGTTTTTCATCATTATTAAAATTCAATTGCACCATGACACTTTTTTCCTAACAAATGTTCCCATCATTAAGGCTATATTTTTATAAAAAATCATAATATCAAGCAATAAAAAGTATTTTTATTGAAAGCATCTGGAATTTTAGGTCTGGCCAGTTTAATATAAAAAATTAACATTACTCTGTCTGCATTTACCTCACTGTATCATAAACATTCCCTTATCAGCACCAATAAACAATCAATTTCAGTTCTCTTTTGAGAAGGGCATCCCACATTATTTTTGCCTTCCAATCAGTGTCTGTTATTAACGCCAATGACAACAATTTGTTAAAAGATATCCAGAGCATATATGAACAGTGAAACAAATCAGCTAACTGTTTGGCTTGTTGAATAGACGACTGAAAATAAAGCAAATTTATTACTTCATATTTCATGCTTTCTCCATGTTTATGAAAACCTTTTTTAAATTGACAGTTAAATTTACAACTGGCAATATAGCAACTCGTAATGCATGACGTTTCTTCGCAAGATGTAAGGCAATAGTTTCCCTAGGTTGATGAGTTTCATCAACCAATGATTTTATGTTGTCAATGTGTAAATGTTGATCCATGTCAAGAAATTTCCATTTACAATGGTACAAATATCTCACAATTTTACGGAGTTCAACGAAATCTCATTCACATTGAAGTGAAGAAAGTCTGCACTCAGAAATGGTGAGAGAGGAGAGACACTCGCAGTACCGCATCTTATTCACACACATACCTTGAAAATAAAACATATCCTGAATTCAAAGGAAAAAGAGAAGCCGTCCAGATAGTCAGCAGATGAAGACACTGAAAAGACGATTCAACATATTCTATCATAGTCTTGTTTCTCGATAAGAGCGAAATCCTCCGAAACAAGATTTAAAACACTGCACACAAGGGGGGACTTTATAAATTGTGTCAATCAAAAGGATTATATTCAAAATATAATTGCTCCATTTGTAATACAACGAAATAAACAATATAACAAAGGTCAATCCCCAAACATTTGGGGTAGATAAAAACTAATATAAAAACAATTTCTTTTGAAATATTGGATGCATATGTGAAAAAACTAACAATAGAGCAGATTTGTAGTGAGAATATGAAATAACCTATCCAGCTTAATGTGTGCAACTCATTCAACTCAACGGATATATCAAGCAACTATAGATGCTCCAACCAGTGCTAGTGTGTTTTCTTTCCAATTCCGTTAATTCTAAGAGATTAGCATATTTTCACCTTCAAACATTTCCTTCTGCCAATCACACCCTCAGAATCGCTCGCGTTCCTCATTTTCTCAAACAAAAACTGTATGAGATTTTACATGTTATGTGGCGTTGCATACACCACTTTGTGAACCTTTCGCTCCACTGCCATTCCCTTCAAATTAGCCCCACAGATATTCATTCGATCAGTAAAACCAAATAAGATCGACAAAGAAATGCAGTGAAAACTTGTTCAAAATGTACACATTTAGAGGGCTATCAATTGACCAGAACGGAAACTAGAGTAGAATATAGAACATAAGCATAAATAAACCATGCAAGAGGGCAATGCCTAGTTAAATAGTACTCCAAATGGTTTTTCACCAGAATCCTTCCTTGACCAAAAGAATAGTAGTCTGGCACTCTATAAAGAAAATAATTCCCTATTTCAAAACCAGAAAAATCCTTCATATTGGGCACAACATCTTAGAGACAAAGAAGACATTTTCGCAGGGCACAGAAAGACACACAGAGTCGTAGAGAACAAATAAAATAAAATAAAATGATAAATGCAATAGCCATACGCACACAAATATTAAGCTAAGGAACCAACCGTTTATCCAAAAGTGAATGGTGATTGGAAAGCCGCTACGTTGTAAGAAATGCCCAATTCATCTCGGCATTGATAAATGTCTCATAGCAGACCAAAACATGAACTTTCAATACAAATAAATGCTCCCAAGCCGTTCACGCTGTTCACACCAGAAATGTTGCATAGGAAGGACATTGCAGCGGAATCTTCTGGATGGACCGACATATAAAATAATATAAAACAAAGTTAAAAAAAACTGAAGTCTGAACATGGATTAATAAAATCATAAGAATTTTAGTCCTTTCCCAACATTCCAACGTTCTAGATTCATCCGCATCCCAACGCTTAGAAATCACGATTATGGCATTTCAACTGGCCTATTTAAGTGGGTGGGTATATTTGAATATTTTATTGTTCGAGTATAGCATGCATATTATGCCACTGCAAGAATACTGCAGTTCTGAAAATTAAATTGCTAGTAAATGGCATGAACTTTGTCCATTTCTATCTTTAATGACTAATGGTAGATCTGGAACGAATATTGAATATGGAACTGATGCCTATATAAGGTTTTGCTTCATGGGTTTCATGTGTGCGGAGGGGGCTTTGGCCGGCTAAATGAAAATGATACAAATGAGGCACAAATTAACTTAAATTGTAATTGTATGGTAAATGAAGTTCATTATGGAATGGTAAAATATATAAAAAAATCTGGAAATTAAATAAGAATTGGACAACTATTTTAAGGGATTATGATTAAGTTGAATGCTTGCGTGGCATATATATATTCTATTTGTTTTTTATTACATTAGAGGGAGACGACCCTGACTGAAAAGAGAGAAACAAAGTTACACTATTAACCAAACACCAATTATGAAACAACTAGCATAAAGAAACCAATACTAATAAAAAATGGTCAAAATTTTTCCTACCCGTGAAACTGTTTCTACGGATGCTAGTATCATATGTATTGTTAATAGCAGAAGTATCATAGTAACTATTTTCATAACTATACTACTAATGTTGTTTCTAGCATTATCCTTATCGACCATAACCGAGCCAGTCTTAGCATAATTGATTAACATAAAGTCTATCAAATTGGGCACGTAGGCCCCAAGAAACCACCTGAAGCAAAACATAACAAAAAGACCAAACAAAGCAAACAAAGACATCATTACTTCTTCTTTATCGGATTCCATTCCCGCTCGAGCCTGCCTACGTTCTACTTCCATGTTTCCTATTGATCTTCATCGTCCTCATCAGTCATCTCTCTTATACCCTTCTTGCCCTTCTTCTTTCTGACTTTCTTCAGTCTACCTTTACCAGAAACCGTACCCAGGTCCGTATTCTTCATTATCCCATTTGTGATAGTGAAGAGGGAATTAAAAGCATCACATAAAAGTTTCATCTTCCTATCCTGTTCATCATAATTCTTTTCCAACATTTCTATTTTCTCCTTCATATCGTTCAATTGCTCCTCAACACTATTGTTAGCCTCCTGAGTCGGCCTCACAGGTGAACAGGGCATCATTTCCTTATCTGTAGAGGTGTCGAGGCTATTGTGATCTTTGAAAGGAGACTCTTGTTCACTTTCTAATTTGTTGTTCTCTTCATCCATGTTCTCATCAGGGCTTTTAGTCTATTTCTCATCATCCATATTGACATCTTCATCCTTAGAGTTATCCTTAGAGTCCTCTTCGTCTTTAATATCATAAATCTCATACAAATTAGTCTTATTCCTATTTCCTTCAGTCTTGGTAGACAATTTCCTCTCTTTGGCATCGAGCCTAGCAGACCTTCTTTCCCTTGAGTTGCTCTCAATTTTTTCTCATTTATTCCTTTCACATCTTCATCTTCAGAGTTCTAAATCTCCAGGTCAATGGTAAAGCTCTTTCCCACTAACTCACTACTAGACCTCTTTGCTTTCCTTGGGGTTTTTTTAGGTATTCCAATTTTCCCCTTGTCAAGGCTTAAGTCCAACAAGGTCAGCTCAAAGAAATTCTTTTCTAGGGTGATAATAGGGCTTTTACCCATGCATTTAATAGGACCTGAGAGATTAGATGTAACCTTAGGGTTCTCAGAGATTAAACTGGGAGTATTTTTAGGCGTTCTCTTGCAACTAGCCTCACTACTAGAGGTCGAAGCAATAAAGCTTGTGGTGGGCGTATGATCAACAACATATTTGTACATTATGTAAATTACACCTTGATGTAAAGGCAGATTCACCCCATTTTGAATATAGGTATTAATGGATGAAAACATAAAGAACGACATATTGATCTTAATATGGTGTCTAATATGGTTCAAAATGGGGAACTAGTAGCCATGGACAGTATGATAATGATCCTCTAAGGCAAAATACTTCATAGCATGATAACTGAACAAAGGAAAAGGCTTAGGAAGGGTTGAACAATCATGCCCATTTTGAAAATAAATCTGTTTTTTCCTTTCTTGAACAATTTCTTCATGAAGCCTCTGTAGTCTCCTGTGCTCTTTTTCTTGACTTTCTCTCCTTCATTGTGCAATCCCATCACCTCCGCTATGTACTTAGGCAACACAGTAAAGGTAATTCTTCCCACCATAACCACGCCATTATGCCAAGAATTGTAAACCCTAGCTGAGAGCTCCTTATTGTAGTCCTTCATGGCCAGGAAAAAAGGAGTGAAACCCACCATTTGAAAGAGATCCCATAGCTCTTTTTTATCTCTCAAATCTGCACAATTACTCGGTTCAGTATGCTTCAGAGGTCCCCCCATCTTGACAAATGACAAAACACAAATATACCAGACTCTATGAAAGCGACTAAGTAGAAAGCAACAAAATCAAGAGCTCTTCTTTTGGAAGGGATGAACTTAAAATTCTTTGCCGATATCCATCAAATGACATTTCTCGCATGTGTTGCACCTGGGATCATCAGTACCCATAAAGGTGATGTAAAAATCACTCGTTTTCATGTTCTCAAAAGTGGAAAAATCAGTCCTTATCGTAGCCCTACTATTAAATACTTTATCATCCCAAATCCAAGCATAAATATCATCCATCACCATCATGTTTTTATCAAGAATGTTCCTTCCCATAACATTATCCACGTAGTCCATCCAACTATTGATGTAACCTCACTCTTCTAAGTGTTGGGTCATCACCTTGTAAGCCCTCCACTTGTGTGGGCCCAACCAACAATTCAAATTTTTTGAAAGCATGGGCATAAAATAAAATAATTAAAAATCTCATTGAAATGGGTCAGTAATCCCACTTCCATCCTCCTTTTTTATGATTCCTCTTTCCTACACAAGGATTTCCTTCAACTCTCTAGAGATATTCTCAAACTTAAAGACTTGCCAATCTAGCATACGAAGACTCGGATTTGCAATGAGATCAACCGACCTATTGCCTTCTTTGTAGACATATTGTATTTTGATGTTTTCAAACAATTCAATCAACTATTTACATTTATCAATTATCTCTTTGATCTCCCAAGGAGGAGAGATGAAATTATTGAGATAATCAATAATTAGTTTGGAATGTCCTTCCAAAATTACATTCCTTTTAGTGATATTATATAGTCTCTGAAGACCCATCCAAGCCACCCAAGCTTCGGCCTTGTTGTTAATAGTGATATAAAAATTAATAATTTTAATTTATTTGTTGTTTTAGGTTTATAAAAAATCATTATATTCATTTTGGATGAATTCATATAGTGTTAGATTGATTATACTTTCTATGACATTTACTTAAGTAACAAGATTCCTTTGGAACTCACAAGGTCAATTTAGCTAATTGTAGATAATTAGAAACTTTGTTCTCATTATTCCTAATGTGTTATTGAAAAATAAGTTGAAGTTACTAAATCATAAGGATCATTTTCAATTACGTCAACTCCCTTGATTAGACTAGTTTTACAACTGTTGATGACTATTGGAGATGATAATCTTGAACATTCATAAATGAATTTGAATGCAAATTAAGATTAATTTTTGTGCTCTAAAATAAAATATTCCTAAAATGATTATCCTTGTAATGTGTACCAACTCAAGATTATACTATGTATTCAAGACTATATTAATATGACATTATATTTTATTATAATTATAGTGTAATATAAGTTTATACTATAATATAATTATACTATGTATTTAGGATAGAATTATATAATAGATAATATTATATTATATTATTATATAATTATATAATTGAATCAAAATGATCTAGTAGAAGTTGTTAACCTTGATATTGTTGTTGCCGGTAGAGAGATTTAAGAACCTGAAAATTAGAACAAATTAAAAGATTCTAAGGTATGTAAGATTGAATCATTCTAAAAATCAGATCATTGGTGATAAAAATAAAGGCGTGATGACTAGAAGAAGGATAGCTTCTAAATAGTTATGTTTGATTTCTAAAACTGAACCTAAAGATGTCATTGAGGCTTGCAAAGATGAAAATTGGATGAAGGCTATGGAAGAAGAATTAAATCAGATTGAAAAAGAATAACACATCGGAACTTGTTCCTAGACCTAAAGACAAGCATGTGATTGGTAGTAAATAGGTATTCAAGAACTAATTGAGTGAAGTCAGTGAACTTGTCAAAAATAAAGCAAGATTGGTATGCAAATGATGTTCACAAAAAGAAGGGATTGATTATTAGGAAACTTTTTCTCCAGTATCTAGACTTGAAACTATTAGACTATTTCTTGCTATGCTATTTACAAGGATTTTAAGGTATATCAGATGGATGTCAAGTCAGTCTTTTTGAATGGTGATCTTAAGGAAGAAGTCTACATTGAGCAACCTAATGGATTTTCATTATCAAATAATGGATATATGGTATGCAAACTGAAGAAAGATATTTATGGACTAAAACAAACCCCTAGAGCCTAGTATGCTAGATTGGACAAGTATTTATTGAAATTAGGATTTAATAAAGGTACTGGTGATAGTAATCTATATCTCAAGATTGAGAATGATTACATTTTGATTGTTGAAGTTTTTGTTGATGATATTATCTTTGGAGGAGATGATAACTTAAGTATGAAGTTTGTTGTTGATATGCAGAAAGAATTTGAGATGTTTATGATAGGAAAGATGAATTCTTTTTTAGGATTGCAGATTTCACGTACTAGAAAAGGTAGTTTTATATCTCAAGCTAAATATGTAAAGTAATTACTAAAAGAAGTTTGGGTTAGAAGATTCTAAACCTATTGGAACTCCTTTGGTGACTGGCAGCAAATTGTCTAAGAATGATTAATCTCCAAAAGCTAATCAAACCTTATATAGATCTATGGTTGGTGAACTACTATACTTGACTCAAACAAGACCTGACATTAGGCATGTTGTGTGAATGGCTACTAGATATCAAGATGATCTGAAAGAGATTCATGTCACTACTATAAAGAGGATATTCAGATACTTAAAAGGAATTATGGACTATGGTTTGTGGTATTCGAGGATGTAGTGCCATAAATTGTACACCCTTGCTAGGGTGGTACAATTACACCCTAAGCTTAGCACCCACCTTAGTGTGTCTTGCATCTTACATTTCTAATTTCCCTTTAATTATTTAATTAATTAATTTAATTAAATCTAAATTCATATTTCATCACTTCATACATCATAAAATTGGGCCCTTTACCCTAAGTGTTCCCCTTTTTATTTTATTCCTCCAATTAATCATTTAATCATAAACCCTAATTATGTCCTATTTCGACCTTTAAGGCCCGATTTCTCATATGAAAACACCTTAAAATTAGCTGTAACTTTGGGATTCACTCTAATATCATCATATCTAATGGCCTTGAAAATTTGGGGAAAATTTGGTCGAACCGTGGCGGGAGTGCACATGGTCCTCGACTTTTTTCTCTAAGTTTCGGGAGCATAATTTTATGATATTATAATGCTTAACCTAAAAAGATTGGTGGTAAATGCAATTCCTAGGTCAGCCTAAAGGAATAATTAAGTTGAAATTAAGATCTAGGGTTTCATACATCAAATCTCTCTTTCTTCATTTGAAGGCAACTAAGATCTATCTAATCTAAGGGAGTTTTCAGCAAAGCAAGCACAAGGAGCTTTCTATGTAGTGAAATATAAGCCTATGCAAAGTCTTCAACAAAATTCAACAACATTTAATCAAGCATTCATCATCAATTAGGAGCCTTGAATACATTGAAGAGTAATAAGAGATCTAGTGGCAATATCTCTCCCTTAGGGATTGTTATGATTTCATGTTATTTTTCATGTCTTTCTATGAGCTTATTTACATAAATTTGTATATTTACCTTCATCGTTTAGATAATTTCACATATTTGGTTTGAAGCATTATCATTTACATTCACATTTACATTTAGGTTTTACTCTCATGCATAGGGTCGCTCTATTTTCTTATCATTTAGGATCTTGCATACACACAAGGTTCTAGCACACATATTTTCAGTACATTTTTGGCTATTTGTGGAGTTGGAAATCACCAACACAGGGGTTTGACTAAGGAAAAACCCTATATAGCCACCCAAACCTTCCCTTTTCAGTTGTAGGTGCATAAACAAGCATCCAAGGTAGTTTCAAATCTATAAAAGGCATCAGAACCACTCATGTCTCAAAAGTGTAGAAATTTGTGAATGATAGGGGTGTGGCACCCTGGTCCTTCCCAAGACATGGGCGTCCCTCCAATTTTTAGTGATTTTTGGCAGGGTACAACTTTAGGGTCTCTAGTTTGCAGCCTTTTAGTTGCATCTCTCTGTCAGCTCATCAGGGATAGTGGCGTGGCACATTGATCCTAGTCAATTTTTTCAATTTGAAGCATCATGTACACATCTAGAATCCTCCCTCTTTCATTCATTTAGTATCTCAGTTTCAGATCTACAAGTTTGTTCAATTTAAAGTTCATTTATGCTTCATTCTTTATCTCCTACTATAGTTGATCATTCAAACCCTAGTTTTTCTCATCATTTACAACAAGAGGAATAGAAACCCTAAGAGATAATCCTTTTCTCTCTCTCTCTTTCTCACAAGATGTATCCAAAGTGAGCTATCTCCCTAGGCTCTTTTGTATTCCCAATGTGTTGGCAAAACTGGATTAGGTCCTAGTTACTCGGTCTTGCTTTTCCCACCTCCACAGAGGAATGATGATTTCATTTTCTGTGCTTACACTGATTACTATTGGACTAGTTATGTTGATGACCAAAAGAGTACCTCTGGTGGTGCATTATTTTTGGGTAAGAAATTGGTTTAATGGGAAAGTAAGAAACAAGATTCAGTTTCCCTATCTACTATTTAAGCTGAGTACATTCAACTGTTTCTAGTAACTACACTCAGGTAATTTGGATAAAACAAATGCTCAAGGATTTCAGAGTTATCTATGATAAGCCTGCTATCATATATTGTGATAATTCTAGTGCTATTAATGTGTAAAAGAACCCGGTGCAACATTCAAATAATAAACATGTATCAATCAAGTATCATTTTTTTAGAGAAAAAGTTGGTGAAGAGGAAGTTAAGCTAGAGTATGTGTCTACAAAGGAGAAAATTGCTGATATTTTCATGAAGCCTTTGCATTTAGATACATTTGTCTATTTGAGAGACAAGTTAGGGGTATCGACCCCAACTGATGGGAACTAGATGCATTGATTTGCATCAATACGGTGGACTTCACAGTCTTAGCTTTTTGTCTTCATTGATGAGTTTATGATGCTCCTCTAGTGGAGTAGTCTATTTGTGGTTTAGTCAATTTGATTTGTTTATCTAACGAGGAAATTTTGGTTTTCCATTTTGAGAACCTATGTCATTGATGTGAAAGGGGGAGAGAAGCATCTGAAAAACTGTTTTATCTGCTTGATCTTAGGGGGAGTTTGTTGGAATTTTTTTTATTTTTTTTTGCATTGACTGTTTTTCACATCCATATGTTTCCATCAATGCAAAATGGGGAGATTGTTTGACATTAGTGCTGCTAGGGTATCTTGTTGCCATTGATGTCAACATATTCCTGTGATTTATTGTTCTGCTGGTTGCACATTTGTTTATTAGGATCATGGTTTGGTTTATGGAGTATTTCGAGTATCATTACATCTTTTTGTATTATTTTTCATGATCTGGAAGCTTAATTGATCATATCATATGATCTGGTTTATAGTTTAGTTTTCTAATAAGTGCTTTGTAGAGTTTGGTATTTCCTCCGGTATATTCTGGTATGATCAGATCTTGAGTTAATTTTTTGGGATATTGGTTGGAATATTTTTGTGTATCTTTGTTTCAGATGGATTGTGATTTGGTGCTCCACAAGTTATCTTTCCTTCTGACAATTGTTAATGTTTGAGTATTCTTGAGCTTCATATGTTGATCGATAAAGATTTGATAAGAGGTGTTTGGAAAACTATTACAGATGATTGTAATGCACTTGTTGGTATTTCCTAATTGTGTTCTATTTATTGTGATGATCCACATTGATCCTTATATGCATTCTTGATCATTTTGATGATCTGGTGATATTTTTTGTGTTGTGCAGTATTCTAGATAGTGTAATGTGTTGTTATTGATCTTGGCATGAATTTTGGTGGTGTTGCGTGTTTGAGCATTTGATTTAGGTCCATCTTATATCTTATATATCATATTGGTCTAGTAGTCAATCTTTATATAGTATGATGTAATTTTGTAATTGTGAGTTGAGGGTTTAGCTAACCTTATAGTCAAGGTTGATGAATTGTATAAATAGGTGATAAAGTCATGTCATTTGTATGATGGTAAGTGTGTATGCATTATAAAAAACTGGCAAAGGTGCAAACAAGAAAATGCATTCTTCAGCATTGTGATTGAGCAGAGATTTAAGTGTTGCAGGGAAGACAAATGTGCTTAACCATAACTGCCATCACGCATAAGGAGATGTTATATCTACAATTCATGTAATCTGAATTGTTGTTTGAATCTTATTGTAAGGTAGTGAACCTTCCCTAATGGTTGTAGCCTTTTGGGTCATATTATATTGAGTAGTGAGATCTACACAATGAGTTTGAATGCATGTGCATTCCCCATTGTAATTATTTTTGCATACTACTATAAAGTATCATCTTATTGTGGGTAGGTTCCCACTGTGGTTTTTCCCTTAACCGGGTTTTCCACATCAAAATCTAAGTGTTGTGCTATCTATTTGCGTATCTTTATTGTTACTATAGTTTATCATATTTTCATTTAAGGTTAAGTTTTAAAATCCAGTGAAAAGCGATTCAACCCCCCTCTTAGTTGTCCTTCATTGTTTTTGCCAACATGGTTGACATGTCAGATGTGATGGATGTTAATCTTGACTTGTGGGAAGATCATGCGATGATTTGCAAAATTATCAGCCCTAAATTTGATAGGAGAAAGATTAAGGCTTAGGTGAAATAAAATTGGAAGACTCAAGTCATTTTGAAGTTCATTCCAAAAGTCTTCTTCATAGCTAATTTCACAGAGAAAAGGGACAAAGAAAGTATTATGGAATTTTGTCTTTGGTCGATCAATGAATATCCTTTTTACATTTAGCCTTGGTCTCCCAATTTTGATCATGTACACATTGAACCATATGATAGGCCTATTTGGATTAGATTCTAAAACCTTCCAATAAAATATTAGGTTTATTATTTTCTCGATAAAATTAGATGTACTCTTGGTACTCTATTGGGTATTGATGAAGCATTGGTGGAAAAAGACTAATATATATGCTAGGATTCAAATTATAGCCATCAAAAGGGTTCCTACCGAGATTTGTTTGTTGCTGAAAGGAAGGAAGTGGCTGCAACAAATTGAAGTAGAATATATTAGAAAGTATTTTATTCGATGTCGTAAAAGGAATCATATGAAAAGTAAATGTAAAATCTCAATCAAACTTTCTGAGAAATGCATTTCTAAGGGAAGGAAAAAGAAAGTGGTTACCAAGGCAGTTATCCCAAAGAAGTTACTTGATTATTCACATGAGGAGGTTGAAGTTTCCACAAACATTGAGAAGGATCAAAGGCCCTCCGATTTAGGGAAATCACCTTTTGTTAAAGAAGTGGAAAGTACATTGAGGTAGACTTCTTGTAGGTTCACTCCTTGTTATTGTAGAAAATTATCTCATATTTACTTTCATAAAAATTAGTTCGCAAAAGAATGAATATTTATCTTTAAATTGGAAATAGATCATGATCATTAACAAGAGTGTGCTAAAACATTTTTGTATGTTTAACCCAAGGAAGGCCATTTTATAGTTTTCAAGGAGAAAATATAGAAGATTTGTGAAACACTGCAAAAAAAGATGAATCCCTTTATTAGAAATAACCTAAAATTTATCCTTACATCCCTAAACCTTTTACATGCAAAAAAACCCTGCCAATAAAGCATCTTTGACTACCTCAATAGATCCACGACCACTAGTATCTATAGTCACAATGAGATAGAAAACCCCAATACTAGTGTTATGATCCTTTGAATCTCACTTTTCCATAGAAACCCATGAACTCCATCCTTTGAAACAAAAAGGAATAAGCAACCATTAAAAATAATAGAATAGGGGACAATACAAACCCCAACTCAAACACTCAATTTCCACTAAAACAAAATAGTGAGAAAGAGGGAGGGTAGCATATGGATAGCCACAATGTTGAGAGAAAAAGTGAGAAGCCCAAGAAGGGAATCCAAACAAAAAATTGCAAGGGATATCCAATAAAATCATATCTATAACAACCACAGAGGAAAAAGGTGTCAAACCAACCTTGTAGGCAATCACCATGAAACCTCAAACCACAACCATAACACTATGGGATAAAATGAATAGATTAGCCTCTATATCCAACATGGCCCATAAGGTAACAACAACCATCGATGCACCAAATAGGGGAAGAGTGGAGGAGACAAGGATGCCAAGTCATTTGTGAGGGGGAGCCAAGAGGGAGAGTTAGGCAATGCACTATCAGCCCTCACAAGACAACTTAATAATCAGTCTAAATTTTAGAGTGGTTGTTAATGGTGTTCTTTCTCCTCATTTCCCCTTGCAAAATTTCACTCATTATGGTTGTCCACTAACTCCATTCTTGTATGTTCTCATTGTTGACATACTAGAAACCTTTTCCAACATGCTCTTTCTAATAATATTATTAGAGGGATCATGCTTCTAGGAAATTTTGTAGCTCTTGAATCCTATTTTGTTGATGATGATAAGATATTTATTCAAATTCAATAGAGGAAGTGACCAATATGCTTGGTGTATTGGAACATTTTTTTTTTATTAAGGATATAAACTAGGCATGAATGATATTAAATTTATAATGAAAAGACCCTACCCTTACCATTATTAGATCCCTAAGGATTGGAGATAGGTGAAACATGGTATCATCATGAGATATCTTGGTTTGGAATTAGGATTATGAGTTTCTCTCAAAAGTATGTAGAAGTGGTTCTTAGCCAAAATTATAAATAAGCTCCTAAATTGGACATTAGAATCTTTTCGATGGCGAGAAGAATTCAATTTGCCAATAAAAACCTCCTTGCAATCCATGTCTACATTCCCTCTTGTTGGTTACCATCTAAATTATGCTAAATGGGGCAATAAGAAAAGCTTACTACTTAAAAGGTACACTACATTCAAGAAACATATAGGGGAGGATTGGGTATTATTGAACTTTACACTCAAAGTATTTACCTCACTAATAGATGGGTTATTAGAGCATTATATCATGATGCTCCTTGGAAAGACCTAGTTTGTCATTGTGTCCAAATCATAATAGTTGGGAACTCATTGGATTAAATTAAATGATGAATGAGCTTCTACTTACCCTTTTAGCAAGACTCGTGGTTTTTTTCTTATTCAACTCCATACAGAAGGCTTGCAAAATAAAAACAAAAAAAATAGTTTGGTATGATCAATCATTAAGGTTTAATTTTTCTTTCTTCCTCAATCTCATGGAATTGCTTGGTTTAACTTGACAATGATCCCCTAGCTACTAAAAAAATAATGAAAAATAAACATCTATTTAAAAAAATGAATTTAAACTTTGTATGGCATATGGGATCTGTCTAGTTATAATTGGAAATTATAGCAGTCTTCAAAATGTCAACTTAAGCTCTCTAGAGTAGACAAACCTTCAATTCTTCAAATTGAACAACTTTTCTTGCTTGAACTTTTTTGACTTCTATCCACCCCATGCCAAACTTTCTCACTGACCGTAATGACCTACTAATTGAAATTTTCATGCTTCCTTTCTTAAAACCATCTATAGACAATCCTAGTCCCAATAACCCTATTTACTTTATTTAAGCTCAATTAACATTGAAATTTTAACCATGCTAAGTGGAATAACCTAAGTGCTCTCATCTAAATACCTAAACCTCATACCCAAGTCCATTTGAAAGCTTGAAAAAATATACATGCAAATCTTCGTATTCGTGAATGTCTTATGTTCATATCAGTCTCATTGTATTTTCCTTTATGTGCTAAAAAAGAAATGATTCAACATAATTTTTTTGTTTTTCTTACAATCTCATATCTCTTTTCCAACCTTCCAGTTCTCTGTGGGAATTATACACTCTGATGAGAAAGGTAGATGTTTTCATTGTTGGCAACAAGGTTCCATAGGATCAATCGACCATAGAATTCACCTACCGACACTGACAGATACAACAAGGCTTATTCACACCAGCATCCAGTTTACACTGGCAGAATATTATACCGGCATTCCAAGCCGAATTGGCAATAAGTATGGTTTATGCAAAATAAATTGTGATGTAACTTATAATGTATGGCCGACATGTTGTATTGTAAATACTCATATATTTATAGTTCTTGTAGGTCATTTAAATAATGTGAAAAGTGATAATATGAGATAAGATAAGGATATGATAGCGAATAGTTGTATATGCATTTTGATGTGTTTATTTTGGAGCGAATAAGAAGCAGAGTAGAGAGAAGACTATTCTATGTAAGCATAATCATTTGACAACATACCGGCTAGGGTTTTTGGTTGAGGAAGAACCGGTATCAGACAGAGCATAACAGCGAACTCATCCAACATTTTGATACAAGTTATAAGAGTTCATTTTTGTGTTTACATTAGTGTGATGTTGTAGTCAATGTGAATCCTTTTTTTTTGTTGAGCAATGAGCTCTAGGCAGTTGGCCATCCTGCATGTGCAGGCCCCTTTTGTACTAAGTAATATTTATTCTTATGATCAGTGATTAAATATTGTGGGTGACAAATCCCACTGAGGTTTTTCCCTTACTGGGTTTCCTCACCAAAATATTTGTGTTATGGTGTGCATTGATGTTGATTCCTTTGTTTCTCTTTACTGCATTATTATTTTCTTACCGGCATATTAATCTCAGTTACAAAATTGCAAATTAGTTTAAATCTTTCATTTACCAGTTTGACATTGATTCACACCCCCCTCTCAATGTCTTTGGGATTAAATAATTATCTAACAATTGGTATCAGAGCCTGGTCCTCTATTTGCAAAAGCCTAACAGTTTGAGGAAGATTCTAAAACTGGTACCCATGAAAAATTTGAGACAACAGTTGGAAGTGGCTCTTGAAGATTTTGATGCAGAAAAATTAAAGAATGTCAAATTGGAAGAACTTAGATCTACTCAAGGATTCATCAAAGCACTTCAAGAAAACATGATCATGGCACAGAGTAAGAGAAAAGAATTGTGTGAGAAACTCCAAAAACAAGATGATGAAGAAAAAAAACTCAGAAAAATATTGCAGAGAAACTGAGTTAAGAGAACAGTAACATGAAGTATGAGATGCAAGACTTAACCATGTGGCTATGTAAGGATATTGAAGATAGAAAGAAGAATCGAGAAGATTTGGCTATACAAATTAATGAAAGATTAGATGAATCTATAAGGATTAGTCATGAAAATGATATGCTTAAAACAAAGTTGATCCAGATACAACATGACAAAGAGGAACTTATGAGATAAGTTAGCACTCTAAAAAGTGAGTTGGTCACTGCAAATGAATACAAAGAAAGGTTGATGATATGTTGAAAATTCAAAGACCTGATGGAGAAATAGTTGGACTTGGATTTGAACATGGAGAAAGTTCTAGAACTACAAATAATCATGATCACAACAAATTGATAAGGCAACCCAATGCTTATAAATTCAATGGCAAATGTGTTAATTGCAACAAATTTGGTCATAGAGAAAACAAATGCAGATATAGGAATAATAAAAATACAAACTCATTTACTGGTCAATGTTTCAAATGCAATAAATATGGTAATGAATCAAATAATTGTAGAATGAATGTAAAATTCCATGCTTGTGGTAGATTTGGACATCTATCCAATCAATGCAGAACTCAAACTGGGCAAGGTTATGGAAAAGCTATTCAAAGAAACAATGTAACTTGTTATGCATGAAATAAGATTAGGCATATTCCAAGATTTTACAGAAGCAAGAATTTACTAGAAAACAACATAGGATCTAATGACAAAGGCAAGGAAATGGTAAATTAAATCAAGCAAGAATTCTCTAAACAATGGGTCAAGAAGACACATCAGAGAAATGATGAAGCTAGCTTTACACTGGCAAGAAATTCTTCATCTGACTAAGGAATAATCCTTAGGGGTAAGGCAACTAATTGAAGATCATGCATTTTATCCCTCAGATGATTGTAAGAAGCTATAATCCTTCTTTACCGACACATATGTTGAGTTACAAAGGAAATTCACTAAACTGATGAAGCATTCAATGCAGTTGTTAGTTAACTTTTTGGTTGTAAAACATTGAAATTTCTCATTTCAACTCACCAAAGCATTCAAGTATTAGAAGAGCATAGAAGTAGAGCACCGACATTCAAGAAGCGAAGCAGCAAAGATTTTCTAGGGCACCCAAGGTTTCTACTTGCATTCGATAGAAAAAGGTATTTATTTTGCATCATGGCTTCTTCATCTTCTATTCCTAAATTCATAGCAAACTCTACTATTGTGGAGAATATCAAATGTCCTAGGCTATTTTTTAAGATAATTCCTAAGATAGCTAAGATGGTTGACTCTATTGGAGCATTTTCAAAAATTGTGAAGGGAGTTGCATTCGCAGAAGACCCTAGGGCATACATTCACTGTAATATTGAAGATTTAGGGTCTGAGGATATAAAGAACATGTTTATGAATGTCATCACAAACAACCAAGGTGTAATCAAACCTGAACATAAGATTGTGGAATATTTAGGGTTCGTAGACATCCTTCATATGCCTGGAGTCAGAGATGAAATTATCCAATATGTTCTAAGTAGAGTTCATGGTGAATTCTTATGGCTTGACTCCATCTTCAAAATCACCAAGGAAGCTATTAAAGCTCTTACAGGTTTAGCCTCTATCAGCACAAGGCCTGAGAAGAAGAACAAAATTCCTAACAAAGGTGTTATGGATCTAACTGGCACTACATCTGATAACAAATCACTCAGGGTAAGCGACATAAATGATGACAATGTTAAATATGCTAGCACGGTTACTGGTTACAACATTGCACATACAAATAGGTTGAATTTTGTTTCCAGTCTATGCATTCACAATGCTTGTGAAATGGTAAAGAACAAAGAAAAAATTGATCTTTGTGAATGGTTAAAAGATGAATTGATAAAAAACTTGGACAAAATCAATGGTGATAAAAAGGGAACATTCAGATTTGGGAATTTAATTCTTGGACAAAATCAATGGTGATAAAAAGGGAACATTCAGATTTGGGAATTTAATTGTATGTTTGATGCTATACTTCTCAAAGGAGATTCTCGGTATAGGCCATAGAGACTTTGCCTATGATATTTTTGTTGGAAAGCAGATTAAGGAGGCAATCTCTGGCATGGGTTCTGATGGAAACAAGCAGGTAAAGGAATAATTCAAAAACTTTCAAGCAAGAATGAAGTAAAGGGAAAGAATACCTTAAAGTATTGTTGATAAGTAGGACAAATTGAAATGCTTTGTTATAAAGAGAGATGAAATATGGATGGAGGTTGTCACACCTAGAACTGTTTGGGTAACAAAAATGGGATATGAAGTGGACACCAACATTATGGAAACTTATTCTAAGAGACTTCTAGATGCCCCACTAGAACCTACTAAGAAGATCTTTGGCACTGGTAAAACCATAGAGAAAGATGTTGCTATTCAGAAGCAAAGAAAGAAAAGGGATAAAATTTTGAAAGATGCTTCAAAATTTGTCGAAGATGTTCCCAAGGGATTATTGAAACTTGATTAGTTGAGTGGTGTTGCTGCAAGCATAAAAGAAAGAAAGTTTGACCAGCAACCAGTAACACTTGTTTCCCCTATTGTTACCTCATCCAAGACTGATAGTGACAAAGCTGTGGAAATTAAAAGGGTGGATAGGAAGAAGAGAAAATCTCCACCAGCACCTACTTTGTCACGTAAGAAGACAAGGACACTTATGAAGAAAGAATAGGCTATGAGAGAGCCTAGCAGTCCAAAGAAGAAGATTACACAAAAGAAACCGACACCAAAGGAATCTGATACACTTTCCCTGAAAGAGCTTGTTAACAAAATAACTCGGGATGGTAATCTCAGTAATTTTAGTAAGTTTTATCATTCTTTTAATGATTTGGATAAGAACACTATTGAAGAAAGCATATTATTTTATTTAGATATATATAAGAAAGTTCTTATTGAATTCATTGATGTTCTCCCTAATGAATTATATCTAAGACTTGTGGCAAAAAGAGTGTCTATCATGGAATTGGACAAGAAATTGAAGGTTGAAGCACCGTTGGTTGTTCATCCAACTAAGTCTAGACAAGAAATAGATGAATTGATAGCAAAAGCTAACATAACTATTTTTGTAAGTGGTCACTAGCAAGTAAGCCTCATGGCCGGTAGGACAAACAAAATAGTAGATGAGACAATAGATAAATGGCATATTTTCTTTGTGAAGAAAGAGAAAAGAGAAGAAAAAGAAAGACAAAAGGTTGATAAATATTTTACTAAGGTATATCAAAAAGGTGATAAATGGAAGAATAAAATTGGTAGTGAACCTGACTTCACAATAAAATATAACTTACCACCACTGGCTCAGAATACCCCACCGGAAGTAGCAGAGGCACAGGCAGAAGTGCAAAATCAACCCACAGAAAAGAAATCAGAGGAAGAAAAAGCAATAGATGTGGTTGATCCCGAGTCAAACATTCTATTCAAAATAAAGGTTGACACTTAGGACATCAACATTACAATGGATGATACCTCTATTTCAAAAATTGATAAAGAAAGTTTTGAGGAGAAGAAATCAGAATCTGTAGATATCTCTGACTCGCACAACAACTCAGGAGGATATTGAGATATCAGTAGATAAAGCACAACAACTCACATTATCTGATCCAACAAAAGATAAGAATGAGAATAAGGAAGAGGAAGTGATTAAGGTAGCTGAATAAAAAAAGTGGAAGGGACAAAATCAAGAGAAGAGAAGAAAAATAATGCAAAACCTAGCACTTCTCCTAGTACTTCAATTTTGGATTTCAAACCAACAACTGTTACAAAATTACTATTGGATTCTATAAAGAAAATAACAGAGTGTAATGCCTTAGCATTTAAGGTTATCAGTGATTCTCTACCAATTTTGCAGATGATTGCACCAGAGTGCAAGGTAGATCATATTATTGGCTCGATAGGTAAATTAGACACATTGTCCATATTCATTTATGCTAACATTCAAACATTAGAAAACATAAATGAGACATATGTCAGCCATAAAATTATAATTTACATTACAAATTATTTTGCATAAACAATACTTATTGTCAAGTCGGCCTGGAGTGCTGGTATAATCTTCTACCAGTGTAAACTGGATGCCGGTGTGAATAAGCCTTGTTGTATCTGTCAGTGCTAGTAGGTGAAGTCTATGGCCAGTTGATCCTATGGAACCTTGTTGCCAATAATGATAAAATCTAACTTTCTCATCTGAGTGTATAATGCCAACAATCTCCCCCTTTGACATTGATGGCAACACTCATGAGAAAAATCAAAACTGTGAGTGCTCCCCTTGAGAAAATGATCTTCTTCTGTTCACTTTTCTTCATGCCTTTCTCAATACATTTTTCTCACTATACCACTCCCCCTTTGACATCAATGACAAAGGATGTCAATTTTTTTTTCAAAAATTCAAAAAAATACTTAGATCCCTGAAGTCGGTTGTGTACAAATTGAAATATATCCACGAGAACTAAGTTCAGACCCTGCATGAACTTTGTACTATCAGTAATTATTGTTTTTTTTTCCCTAATCATTTTGGTAAGATAGTGCATTTGATATTCCGGTGTTCTGTCTCCCTGAATTGTAGCCTTTGATAGTGCATTCTCGTGAGTGATTAGATTGTCCAATCTTGGACCAAGCTTATTCTTCAACTCCCTGGCTTTCATTTTCAGTCTTGCCTTTTCTTTTTCAATATTTTTAATTTTCTCCACATGTATAGCAATCTCTTGTTATATGAATGATGTTAGTTCAGAAGAACCAATTATGTTATCCGCAATATCATCAATTTCCTTTTGATTTTTTCTGATTTGGTCATCAATATCATCTATTGGTTGATGTGGTTTACAAGCTTCCTAGTATAATTCCTTATACTCCAAAATAGTACAATTCAATGCCGGTAGCAGTGTATCAAACTGTTGAGTACATTCCTTTATTGTTTTACTAAAGAATACTTCCTTTTCTTTATCAACTTTTTCTTGATTATTGTATTGTAAAGATGCATATATTTATGAGTTCTTGTAGGTTATTTAAATAATGTGAAAAGCAATAATATGAGATAAGATAAGGATATGATAGCGAATAGTTGTATATGCATTTTGATGTGTTTATTTTGGAGCAAATAAGAAGCAGAGCAAAGCGGAGACTATTCTATGTAAGCAGAATCATTTGACATCATATCAACTAGGGTTTTTGCCAGAGGCATAACCAGCATTAGACAAAGCATAATAGTGAACTCATCCAACATTTTGATGCAAGTTGTAAGAGTTCATTTTTGTGTTTACATAAGTGTGATGTTGTATTCAGTGTGACTAATTTTTTTTTGTTGAACAATGAGCTCTAGGCAGTTGGCCTTCCTGCATGTGCAGGCCACTTTTGTACTAAGTAATATTTATTCTTATGGCCAGTGAGTAAATATTGTGGGTCACAAATCCCACCCAAGTTTTTCCCTTGTTGGGTTTCCTTGCCAAAATATTTATGTTATGGTGTGTATTGATGTTGATTCCTTTGTTTCTGTTTACTACATTATTGTTTTCTTACCAGCATATTAATCTCAGTTACAAAATTGCAAATAAGTTTAAATTTTTCATTTATCAGTCTGACACTGATTCACCCCCCCTCTTAGTGTCTTTGGGATTAAACAATTATCTAACATTCTCTAACCATACGATTCAACTTTTGTCCTTCCTGGCCTCCCTTCATTCTACTATGTTGTGTCTCAATCCTTCATGCACATTATCTTAAATTTAATTTTAAAATTCCATAGATTAGTTCTCTTAGATCTTTCACATACTTATCATTCAAATATAAAGCTTGATAAATTGTGTTGATCTCTCCCCACATCTTAGCCTTTTGTACTCCATCGTGTAGAACAATATAGACATAAAAACCTTCCTAAACCAACTTCAAGTGAAATACAAGGTTTTTGAGGAAAATACTTTTAGCTCTTGATTCAAGATAGTTGGTCAAGCTAATAGGCCTAGAGATTAACACTATGAAGAATATTTTTTTGTTATGAAGCGAGTTCTATGACAATGAAAATGATGTTCATCCAATGAAGATAATCTATGTTGTTGAGTGGCATCTTGAAGAGAATACTGATTTTTTCTAGAAGAATTTTTTCTTTCAAACTAGTTACTATAGATGTTATCTAATAATTTCAATTTTTTTGATGTTCTCCAATGATGCAAGAATTGTTTCGATTACTAGTTTACTGAAGTTCTTTGCTATTTTTTTAGGAGGATTTAGTTGTTTTGTTACTATGATTCTTCTACATTTTGTGGATATTGTAGCCTTAGATTTTTTTGTTTCTTCACATCTTTGTAAGCTTTGACCTTGACAACATTTTTATCTTCATCTGTGTAAGTATTCTTTTTTTTTTTTTTCGATATGTAAGTATTCTTTTTTTTTTTTTTCGATATGTAAGTATTCTTTTATTATCCAATAAAGAAGTTATTATTTTGAAGAAAAAATACTTCACTTGTTTGATGGGGAATAGAAAGGAAGCCCTGCATAAAAAAAGGGTTTTCTGCCAAAGTGAGAATAGGAATTTGGATTGAGAGTGCTTTTTGAATCGTTAAGGAGGATGTGGAAATAAGGACAAGCAAGTAAGCTAATTTGAATAAATATAACCATAAAGAATGTGTGAAGCTACCATATGTAGAGGTTGGAGAGGAGAACATTAGATAAAGTTATAACAGATTGTTTCTATAAATAACCATTTTCCATCTTTTAATTTTTAAATTAATTAATAATCAACAAAATTTCTTTAACTTAAATATAAAATAAAATAAATTTGTATCTTACAATATTTTGTTGTTTAATTTTAGTTTTAAATTTTAATCATAAATAATTTTAAAATCTTAAATTTAGGAGCATCTTTCATTATTTAAAATTTAAGTTAGTTATGAGCATCTTGCAATGTGGAAAAAGGAGAAAAATGACAGCAATATTTTGTGTTAAGTTAAGTTGATTTTATATTTATTAATGAAAATTAAGCATAAATATAATATAATATAAATTATTTATATATAAGATAATTAGTAGACCTATATTTAGAAAAATATAGATAAAGTATGTCAAAAGATATCATGTTTGATCATTATTCCATTTAAAAAATAATTACATTATATATTATAATTAATATTAAATTATTATGAAGATGTTACTATATTTTTAATATTTCTATTAAACTCTTCACCAAAACAACTATCAAAATTAATTATTATTATTATATTAGCATATCTAAATATTATTATAATATTAGATTGACATAATTACAAATTTAACTATTTGTGTGATGGAGATATACAAAATTGATTAATAGTTAAACTCAAAGTGAGTGGTAGTTGAGAGGAGAAAATAAATTAAATTTTTTTTTTTTTGATTTTTCATGCACTTTAATGTCACAAACACATTAAATTGAATGCTTCTAGCTTTTATTAACACATATTTGTACATCCATTATATGAGTGTAAAACACCTTCGATGTAATTATATTTAATAAATAGAATTAAAAAATATAAATATAAATTGTTATAAATGATTAGTATATTATATTTATATTAAAATACAAGAAATTGTATATATTCTATTATATTTTAAATTTTCTTATATCATATTTCTATTGTTTATAGCCAATAATAGAAATATGATACTATTATTTAATAAATTGATAAACAATGTTCTAGATAAAGGGAATTAGGAGCTTTTGAATGCTCTGCAAATTTTTGACTATCAATGAATGTTTATGTTTCATGAAATTTTCCTACCATGCATCTTACTATTTTTTCCCCCTCAAGTGTAAGCCAACCAAGAGCAAAGAGAAAGGGGTTTGGTAGGTGGTGGAAAGGAGAAAGACTAGACATCAGAGGAACGTCCATCACATCCTTATAGGCACTAAATACACTTGCTTTCCTCCTTCCCTCTTCCCGAAAGCCATTTAAACAGATCAGTGGGTCAAGCCAGAGAATTTAGGAAGGTGTAAAGTCACAGATGGCTTAAGGGTAATCCTGTATCACAAGGCTTTTCTTGGCAAACAACGGAAAAACAATACAGGAGAGAAAATCCCCCTCACTATGTGAAGTAGGAAGATTGGCCGTGGTCATCTCTATCGAACCCTAAAGGACAAAAACTTGAGATTAGGTTGGATTCAAATATTCTCTAGTAGAACAACATCTTTCATCAAAGTAATAGCTTCATTGCTAAGTGGTGAGGTTCTCATCATTCCTTTCAAGATGTCAAAGGTTGGTGGGAGACTAAATTTCATAACCTAGTAAGTACCTTCAATTTGGGCTCTCAGTGCATTCTAATTACATGCATTGACTATAGTGTTAAGCAGGATCTACTCAGAAGCAAGGAGAAATTGCTTAATGGTTGTATTTTTCACTGCATTGACTAGGTTCCCAACTTTAACCCTAAAACCTTTATATTCAATAGCAACCTACAATGGGTCAATATCGGCCTCCTTCCTGTCAAATTTAATGTCTCAAAAATAATACAATCACTTGCAGAAGGGCTAGGGAAATACTTGGTCATTATAGGTATATGAGATAAAAAAATTGAAAGAGACATAAAGTTACTTATCGTTCTCAAAACTACTAACCCTAACTTCAGCCCTTTTGAATTCACTTCAATCTATAGTGCAATTATTAATGCTTCTAATATGGATATCTATCATAAGAGCAATGCAATTAAAGAGATAGTAATCAATCATAGCTCCATTTATAACAACCAAAACATTCACATCAGGTAGCCAATCTAAACCCCTGAGTCTCACCCCAAACCTCTCTGAACCATGCCCTTAGTTAGTCCATCTCCCTCTAATAAAAATAAGTATGAGTCATCTTCCTTTGTACCATCCTCTCACCCCTTAGTAATGGCATCCAATAAATATAAAACCTCACAATCTACTTCAATTAGCAAAGGAGACCATATTTCCCCTCTTAGGAATCCACTTTTAGACCCATCTCACTCCCCCTTGGATAATCAAAATTCAAGCCATCCTTCTCTTGTCAACCAATATCCTCCCAACATAGTCCAGGTTAATAAAAATTTGGACAACCAATCTATCTCCCTTAACAAAGAAGCCCTTAACAACCTACTTGAATTCACTAATGTGTTGAAGGCAGATATAGTAGAACAAATCAAGATTTTGGAACACATCCTGGTTGATGAAGATGAACTTAGAGACAAAGAACACATTTCAGATTTAGGAGGCCCAAAAGATTTCAACCTCAGGGAGGCTCTATTGGATTCAGTAATCCATACCTCTCTGCCTCCACCATCACTTCAGTCTTTGACTAAATTTGAGATTCCTAGAGAAGCCTCCCATGATCTTTGTATTGAAACCCCTTTGGAGGTAGGACAACTAGATATAGCTCTCAATTTGGTAGGTAGGAATACACCAGATTGTGGGTCTTCTAAGAAGAGAAGAGGGAGAAGATCAAATTCAGAGCTAAGACTCATGGATGGGAAGGGTCTAGACCAATCTAAGTTAAAGATGTTTTCAATGTAGGAAGGGGGAAGCTCCCTTCCATGTCACCATGAAGTTAATAACTTGGAATGTTAGGGGCATTAACACCCCTAACAAGCAACGCATCCTCAAACACAACATCTTCAAGGTTAAAGATGAAATAGCTATTATTCAGGAAACAAAGCTAAACAGTGATGGAGGAGAATTTTTTGGCAAACATTTAGGAAGATTCAATTGGTCAAAAATCCCTGTGGTAGGGGCATCTGGATGTCTAGGTATTATATGGGATCCTAGACATATCTCATTAGTAGCTTTAGAGACTAATAAATTCTGGATGGGATTAGAAGTTAAATGTATTAGCAATAACCTAAGTTTTAATATGATCAATGTTTATGGCCCCACCCCAAATGATTTAAAGCTAATAGTCTAGGAGGAACTTTCCTCTTTCCTGAATAAATATAAGAACATAAATTGTATCATATGAAAACATTTTAACACCATTGTAAAGTGGAAAATCGCAATCGAACCCTAGTTGCTCTCCCCTCTTCCAACTCCGAGGAGAGAGAAGGGAGATCGCTAGGGTTGATGGTTTTCACTTAAGGGAGAGACTTTACATTCAAAAGAGGGGTTGAAACCCACAAGATCCAATCCCACACAATGCAAGATTGGATGCTAAATGCATTTCAAGGGTTAAGAAAGCAAGGCTACCCTCTTTTGTAAAGAATGTTGATAGAAGAATTAAGCTAGGAATGCATAGAAAGTGATAAAGATTAGCTTATAAACTGAGATAGGGATATAGGATGAAGCTGCGGACCTAGAATTAGTAGTAAAATGTCGATACGGCGCTGTCCTGCAAATTTGAGCAAAAGTTGTCGGGACGATGGCGCCTGAGCACCAGGTCCTCCGAAAAATCCACAAAACGAAGGGGGATCTGTTCGTCTCTGCACAAGGATTCCATATCTTCAATTTCAACCGCGTACCTACAACCTACACACAGAAAAGCGAAGACGATTGGGGGGTTAGGGATTAGGGGTTTGCCTTTAAGTCAAACCCTGGTTTTGGAATTAACCAAGTAATGAGAAATGTTGTAAATGTAAATGTCTGTAATGTAAAACCAGTACTAATACCTTGTTGTAAGGATGTTTGTATCCTTATGTGCGAAGGTATAGATGTTGTTGTTTGTTGTATGTTGTAGTATGTAGTAAGTGATCTCCTCTTCAATGGTTGAATCCTTGTCTTGAATGCAACACTTAGCCTTGAATGGAGACTTAGAAGGAATGCTTGAATGCTTGAATGCTTGAGTATAGTTTCCACGCTTGTACACATATCCTCTTCATCATGCCAAATGAGAGAGAAAAATGTAGTTTATATACTTGTCAATTAGGGCTAAAAGACTGATTTTCCCGACCTTAGGCCGACCAGGAAACAATAATTTCCAAATTGCAAACAAAAAGACCCGAGACCCCTTAGGATACCGGGCCCAAAATAGGCCCAGGGACCAGGGCGCTGGGTGCCATGGTCCTGGGGGACCAGGGCGCTGGGCGCTCTGGTCCCACCTCCCGGGACAGTAGGGTGCAAGGAGGTTCAGGCGAGGGTGCTTGAAAAATGCAGTTTTCGGTGTCATAATCAGGTTTCGGGGTCTCCATTCAGGTTGCATGTTGCGTCGCCATCGTGAAGACTGAAATGTAGTTGAAATTGCAAGTGTCACAATTTTAGGATGCTACATTTAGCCCCCACTTTAGCGGGAGTATGTATGCTCATTCTTCCGGTAAAGTACAAGGAAACAACATTGAAAGACTTTCACCACGTCAAGGAGGCAAGACACACCAAGCCCCCAGTGGACTAAGGATCTTACGACTTCGATTGACAAAGTAAAAGGGAAGATCACGAGGGAGAACCATGACTGTCAGTAGTAAGGTTCCCTCACTATGAGCCATGCAAAAGAAATACCGAAAATTTTCAAGGCAAAGCTAAGTTCGCCAAGAAATTTTCAAGTATCTCGAAAGGGTAGATAGGGTGTATGCCCCCCTACGTTAAAGTGATCGCACACTCCTCAACGGGGGTGATTTTTTTAATGTAGTGATACACATAAGAAATGAGAAAGGAAAGGAGCACGTTATCGCAAAGATTTAGCCCCCAAGTGTGAGATAAACCCAAGGATAATAGACACAAAACACAAAGCACAAGGTGACTTCGCTTTCCTCAGGGTCAGTATGCTGTATGGTAAGTCATGTATATATATCATATGTATGTATGCATAATTTTTCTTCATTCCCCAATCAAGGAAGGTCACCTAGAAGAAGGGAACACATGTGTCTTTTGAGTCAACATGAGAGAGACCAAAGGAGATCTCAATGCTTTGCATCGTCCTCAAGTAGACAACACTAAGGACAACAAATAGAAGAATGAGAATAACATATAGAAGAAGTAACAAAAGAGAGGAGGAGAGAATCTGCTATGCTAATGAAACTAGTCTAGCACGTCATCTACCCCCCGATCTTGTTGATCAATGTTTCGGGAAGGCAGGGAACATGCTAGAGGAGGAACATCCAACACAGCAGATGGAGCTATCACAAGATCCAAACAAGGGCTATGTTCATGTTTCGAGCCACGTTGTTCTTGTCTAGGAGCTAGGATAAGTGCTTTAGAAAATTCATTAGATAAATGGTTATCAACGTCAACAAGTTCATATTCACTATCAGAAGCAAGAGGAGTAACATTTTCATCATGAATAACATTTTCATCTATATCATCATCAAGATTTATAAAAATAGGATCTTTAACTCGCACAAGATCAAGACCATCATGCATCTTATGTTTAGGAGATTGAGGCTCAATGTCCGGCTGAGGAGAAAATGGAATAATGCTTGTTGAAGGTGTTTTTGGAGATTGCAAAGTTTGAGAAGCAGCTGCTTGAGCTCTATGACGACGCTTTCGTCGGTGTTCACATGCAGAATGATTTCGTCTAGTCTTAGTAGGAAGTGGAGAAGATTGAGGAGGAGGAATGTTCTCATCCTTATCACTTGGGTGTTTAGGTTGTGGTCTCTTAGGCTGGATAATAGGAGAAGAAGAAGGTCTCTTCTCTCTATAAAAGGAAGGAGGAGGAACTGCTCCATATAAAGGAGGAATTTTTGGTTTAGGAAGAAGACCAAGTCCATCATGACGAGGAGGTATAGGTCTATTTTTAGAAGATTTATTAGGCATAGACATAGTCACATCCATAGGGATGGGTTGGGAATCTTCTTGAGGAAAGACATTAGTTTTATCTTTCAAAGGAAGAACTTCCTTCTCAAGAACGATAGGAATGTCAAGTTTAGGTGTTCTAGGTTCACTTAGAGATAGGATCATGTCTGTTTTCCACTTTTGATAAGATTTGAACAGATGATCACTTCGCGGAGGAAGAGATTGGAATTGTTTAGGCCAAAAATAATCAATAGGAACACTAGAAGTTCTTTCAGCAGGTTTAAAGAGACTATGATTGATAGTAACAACTTCACCATTATGGGGAAATTTCAAACACTTGTGAATAGGAGAAGCAATAGCTTTCATGGAAGATAGCCAAGGATAGCCAAGCTTCACACGAAATTGTTCAGAAGATGGAATAATAGCAAAGTTCACATCAAGAGATTTGTTATGGACCTCAATGGGCAATGTAATAGAACCAATTGCAGGAGAAGAAAATGCATCAAATAATTTCACAACCACATCTGTTTTGTCATAGATCACTTGATTCAATTGCAAAGTAAAAAGAAATTCTTCAGTAATAACATTAACCATGCACGAAGGATCAATAAGCACTCCACGGCAAGGTGTATTCTTGACTTTTGCAACTATGTATAAAGGACCATCAGGTGCTCTAATGGTTTCACGAGAATCAAATGTGATGGAAGGTTCTTTAGGATTTTCTTGCTGCTCTACAAAGTTAATCACATTCGGAGTCATAGACACAAGACCATCAGATTAGAGAGAGGAATCATTTGTCTCAATCACATTAGAGGTATGGGAAGTATGAGAAGGTAATGGATCAGTAAAAATTTGAAGATTTTGGTTAGGAGGAGCTACAGATGTGTTGCCTTTATCATTCACTCCAGAAACAGAGATAGTATTATTATCAATCAAATCTTGAATTTTACCCTTTAAAGAAAAACATTTTTCAGTATCATGACCAGGCTGACGATGAAAGTGACAAAAAGCTTTGTTATCAAAATAAGGTGAAGTAATCTTTGTAGGATCAATTTACCTTATAGGAGGAAGAGTAAGCACATTTTGTTCCAATAACTTATTCATAATACTATGCAATGATTCATTCAAAGGAGTATACTTTCTTTCTTTCTTGAAAAATTTAGAAATAGGAGGCACACCTGATGCTGCATTCACATTGTTGTTGATGATGTTTTCATTGAATTTGATAGAATCTCTGTTCGGTTTAAACTTCCCAAATGGTTGTTGACTGCTATCACCCTTATCACTCGGAGCCATAGGATGTGATTGTTCCATTTGACTCACAGTCAGTTGATAATTGTGAAGAGTTGCACACAACTGTTGGAAAGAAGTAAACTCAGAAAACAGAAGTTTGTCTCGAATATCTTTTTGTAAATTAGAAATAAAGATTCTTTGAATATCATTGTCAGGCACTGGAAAAGAAATTTGAGCATACAAATGCTTATATCTACCAATGAAATCAGTCACTTTTTCTTTAACACCTTGTTTACAATGCATTAAATCAATCAAAGTAACTTTAGGACTTATATCGTTTTGAAATTGTTGAATGAAAGCATTTGCAAGTTGTTCGAAAGAAGTAATAGAATAAGAAGGCAACGAGCAATACCATTGTAGGGCCTTGTCTCTTAATGTTCTAGTAAATAGTTTCGCAAGCAACCTTGGGTCATAAGCAAAATCAGTACAAATTGTTTGAAAAGTCTTAACATGTGTTAGAGGATCTCCTTTACCATTATAAAGCTCCAAATGCGGGATTTCAACATGTTTAGGAGGGATAGCTCGAACAATGTCAAGAGAAAGTGGGCTCGCAACATCAAATGTGGGCACACTAAACTTAGATTGATTCATAGAGGCAATTTGTTGCTGTAAAGAAGAGACAATTTGTGCAAGATTGTTAATGGTAGCTTCAGTCGAAGAATTCATATTAGGTGTGTTAGATTGAGATGGAGGTGTTATGTTATTGAAAGAAGGTAAAGAGTAAGGTGGTGGGACTCTATGATAATTAGTCATAGGAGATGATTGGACAGGAGGAACACTACAAGGAGGAATGGAATGGTTAAATGAATTACCCCCTTGCGTCATATTCATTTGTGAAGATATAATAGGGACACTCATTGAAGGAATGAATGAAGAAGTCGGATTGAATGAAGGAAGTGGGTTAATTGAAGAAGAAGGATTTCCCCCATGACTGGTAACCACAGGAGGAATGTCTTGTATAGAAGTAGCCATTATGTTTGATGTAAAGGTAGGTATGCTAGCAATAGAAGTTGTCAAAGGAATAGAATGATTGACTTGAGTAGGAGGTTGTGTATAACCTAAAGTTTCAGCAAAACTCTTTATAGGCATCACATTCGAATCCACAATGTGTGCAATACCACGCAAAATATCAATTCCATTCTTATCACTTTGAAGAATATGTTTTAGACCCTCAATTAAAGGAAGAGCTTGACTATCGGGATACTCATGAGACATCCATTGGTGAAAATCGTCAAATTGGTTATCCAATTTCAAAAGTTGTTCTACAGAAACCTCGTGGAGAGCTTCTTCATCATTAGGAGGATTAGAGGAATTACCCATGTCCTCGTTAAAAAGGCTATTCAAATTAGGTTCCATCTCCTCGGTAGTTAAACCTCGGAAAGACTTAATTCTACGACTTCGTCTAACGGGAATAGTGTAAGTAGGGCTTATTGTTGTAAAACTCATGCACTAGAAAGGGAGAGAAGATTTTGAATTTAGAGGTAGCAATTTTCAGTAAAATCAGCCAATCTTATGGATTTAAGCTGTTAAATGCAATCACGACAGTCTCCCGAAATTTCGAAAAAAATGTCCGGGACCGTGGCGCTCGGAGTGCAACACGGTCCTTGCAACTTTTTTCAAAATTTGCAGGGATGAAAGGTATGATGATTTTAGAGCTAATTTGAAAAAATTGAGGGATTTTACGATCTATAGATAGGCCAAATCAAGGTTACAATCTCAAAATTGAACCCTATCAAGATTGTCAAAAAATGCAAAATTTGAATTTTGAAAAAGAGAGGGAAACTGAAATTTTGAATTTTATGATTTTAGAGGGAATGTCAAAAGCAATGCAAATTTTGAAATTTAAAAATTGACTCAATTTCACGCAAAATTCAGTTTTGAAAGCGGAAATCAAAGTTGTTGTAATTAAGCACTTAATTTCAAAAGTCACAAATTGCAAGAATTTGAATAAAGCACTAAAATTTCGAATGAATACAAACACACTTTTTAGATTTAGGATAGTAAGAACACAATTTTGACACAAAATTTCAATTTCAACAATTTTTTAATGATTAGGAGCCCTAAACCAAGCAATCACAAGACCAACTTTGACTGTAATTTTGAAAGTATTATAATTGATAAAATCAGCCAAAATTCTGGATTTTAGCAGAAAAATGCAGTAAGATCTAGTTCCCGAAATTTCGGAAAAAATGTCGGGGACGATGGCGCTCGGAGTGCACACGGTCCTCGCAACTTTTTTCCAAATTTTCAGGGATGAAAGATATTGTGATTTTATTGCGGAATCCAAAGTTACAGCTGATTTGGAGATGTTTTGATCAGTGAAATTGTCAGACAAAGGTTGAATCAAGAGGGTTTCAAAAATTAGGGTTTTGACACTTAACCACTTAATTTTCAAAATTAAAGCACAGATATGAATTGATAATTTGTAATAGAACGGCAGATCTAAAGCAAGCATTAACAATTAAATATTTCACAAGTTCAATTACTAAAAAGAAATTTTAGGGTTTTTATGCAATCACCTCTAAAATTTGCAAAAGATCAAACATGGAAATGTAATCAAGGAAACCAATTTTCAAATCTAATCATGAATAGTCAAAAAGGATGTTCATGTCGGGTTCACCAAAATGTAAAGCAGAAAATCGCAATCGAACCCTAGTTGCTCTCCCCTCTTCCAACTCCGAGGAGAGAGAAGGGAGATCGCTAGGGTTGATGGTTTTCACTTAAGGGAGAGACTTTACATTCAAAAGAGGGGTTGAAACCCACAAGATCCAATCCGACACAATGCAAGATTGGATGCTAAATGCGTTTCAAGAGTTAAGAAAGCAAGGCTACCCTCTTTTGTAAAGAATGTTGATAGAAGAATTAAGCTAGGAATGCATAGAAAGTGATAAAGATTCACTTATAAACTGAGATATGGATATAGGATGAAGCTGCGGACCTAGAATTAGTAGTAAAATGTCGATACAGTGCTGTCTTGCAAATTTGAGCAAAAGTTGTCGAGACGATGGCGCCCGAGCGCCACAGTCCTCCGAAAAATCCGCGAAACGAAGGGGGATCTGTTCGTCTCTGCACAAGGATTCCAGATCTTCAATTTCAACCGCGTACCTGCAACCTACACACAGAAAAGTGAAGACGATTGGGGGGTTAGGGATTAGGGGTTTGCCTTTAGGTCAAACCTCGGTTTTGGAATTAACCAAGTAATGAGAAATGCTGTAAATGTAAATGTCTGTAATGTAAAACAAGTACTAATACCTTGTTGTAAGGATGTTTGTATCCTTATGTGCGAAGGTATAGATGTTGTTGTTTGTTGTATGTTGTAGTATGTAGTAAGTGATCTCCTCTTCAATGGTTGAATCCTTGTCTTGAATGCAACACTTAGCCTTGAATGGAGACTTAGAAGGAATGCTTGAATGCTTGAATGCTTGAGTATAGTTTCCACGCTTGTACACATATCCTCTTCATCATGCCAAATGAGAGAGAAAAATGTAGTTTATATACTTGTCAATTAGGGCTAAAAGACTAATTTTCTCGACCTTAGGCCGACCAGGAAACAATAATTTCCAAATTGCAAACAAAAAGACCCGAGACCCCTTAGGAGACCGGGCCCAAAATAGGCCCAGGGACCAGGGCGCTGGGCGCCATGGTCCTGGGGGACTAGGGCGCTGGGTGCCCTGGTCTTGAAGGACCAGGGCACTGGGCACTCTGGTCCCACCTCCCAGGACAGCAGGGTGCAAGGAGGTTCAGGCCAGGGTGCTTGAAAAATGCAGTTTTCAGTGTCATAATTAGGTTTCGGGGTCACAATTTTAGGATGCTACAACCATCTGCAATCTTGCTAAGAAATCAGGTGGTTGATCTAGAGAACCTTAGTCTTTAGTAGATTTCAGAAACTGGACCTTCCAGAATAACCTCATGGATATTCCTGCAGACAATGGAGTCTTTACATTGACCAATAGAAGATTTGGATTCAGTATGATAGAAAGGCAAATAGATAGGTTCCTTATTAAGGACAACTTAGGCACCCTGAACAATAGCCTAGCTAAGGCTTCCATACTACCTATCTCAAGTTCTGATCACTTTCCAATCCAACTATCCATAGTTGAAGCCCTAAAGCCAATGAACTGCCCATTCAAATTTGAGCTCATGTGGCTGAAAGAAGAAAACTTCATTGGCATGGTAGAAAAATGGTGGTGATCATTTAAGATTTCTGGAACTAAGCTATTTTTTTTGTATCTAAGTTTAAAATGATCAAACAATCTCTCCTAACATGGAATCGTGAAATTTTTGACAACATCTTTGATACTAAAGACAAAATTGAATTAGAGTTAAAAGAAGTAAATGAATCTATGATTAAACTTAGAATGAATCAAGACCGATATATGCAAGAAAAACTACTTAAGAAAAAATATCAAGATATTCTGTCAAAAGAGGAAACCTTTTGGAAACAAAAATCGAGATAAACCTGGCTTGCTAAGAGGGATAGGAATACAAACTTTTTTAATGCTAGCATTAAAGCTAGAAGAAGTACAAATAAAATAACTAGTATCATTGATGATAATGGCTACTCGATAGAAGATCCAGAAGGAATGGCCAAATTAACTGTTAACTTCTTTCAACTCCTTCTCAACTCGGAATCCTCCAAACTTGTATCTCAGGAAAGTCTTCTTCAGAAAATTCCTAAACTAATCACTCATGAGCATAATATTTCTTTAAATATAAGTTTCATGGAAGATGAAATTGAGAAAGTAGTTAAAGAACTACACCTAAAAAAAGCACTTGAGCTGGACGGCTTTCCAACTACCTTTTTTCATTCATGTTGGCATTTTTGGGGTTTGGAGCTAGTGGATGCTTGAGGGTGCCAAAAAATATGGTAGGCTTCTATGAGACATTAATAATATCTTCATTGATCTCATTCCAAAAAAATCTTCACCAGCAAGCCTACAAGAGTTTATACCTATCTCCCTCTATAATACACTTTATAAATCCTTACAAAAGCACTAGCTAATAGACTGAAAACCCTCCTCCCAATTATCATCTCAGAAGAATAATCTGGTTTTGTTCCTAGTGGATTTATTATGGATGGGGTTATCCTCACTCATGATGCAATCCTTTGCTCTCAAATCAACTTCAGTCCTTCATTGCTCATTAAGTTAGATATTAAGAAAGCTTACGATAAAGTGGACTAGAGGTTTTTATGCAAGAGCATGGCAGCCTTTGGTTTTAACAAAAATATGGGTCAACTTGATATTTGAATGCATCTCAACTCCTCATTTCTTAATTTTGGTAAATGGTTCCCCCCATGGCTTCTTCACAAGCTCCTGAGTATTAAGGCAAGGGGACCCTATATCCCTCTTCCTTTATATTATTATGGTAGAAGCCCTAGGTAGGACAATTGAGAAGTCTCAAGAGCTTAGAAGCATAGAAGGGATTAGAGTCACTAGTAATGTCAATCCAGTAACTCATCAGTAATTTCCAAATGATAAGCTTCTTCTGGGTAATAGTTCCCTTATTGAAGCCAAAAGATTCAAACTAATACTATATTGGTATGCAAAAGCCTCTGGTCAGGAGGTGAACAAAGAAAAAACCAAGGTTTTTTTCCTCAACACTAATGAGAAACTAGAAAAGGAGATTCTTAATCTTCTAGGCTTCCATTCAGGAACCCTTCCATGTATTTATTTAGGACTCCCATTGGAAAAAGGGGTTAGAGAAAATAAAATTTGGGATGGTGTGTTGTCCAAACTGGATTCAAGATTGCAATCATGAAAAGGTAAATGGCTATCACTAGCAAGAAGAATTGTCTTGATTCATTTTGTCCTCTTGGTAATCCCACAATACTACATGTCCTGCCTTCAACTCTCAGGAAGTATTAGGGACAAAATTACTAGGATCTTGAGGACCTTCCTATGGCATGGCTTGGAAGATAAGAAAGAGTTTGCATTAATTGCATGGGATAGCCCATGTTTACCTAAACCTAATGGAGGATTAGGCTTTTGAAACCTAGAAAGTCAAAATAGGGCACTTGGAGCCAAATTAGTATGGAGAATCTATAAAGAGCCACAATTGAAATGGGTGAAAATAATTAGGGAAAAGTATTTGGGCAATTCAGACCCATCCACCATCTTCAAAATTCCTTCGTTCCCCAAAGGTTATAGAATTTGGAACTTCATTTCCAATTGCATAGGAGTCCTCTCCGATCAACTATCCTGGAATATTGGGTTAGGAGACAATGCACTATTTTGGGAGGAATCATGTGGTGGCTATCCCCCTATTAGTAGTTTAATCCATGATGACTCCCTAAAACAGGAATTGGTAAATCTCTCTAGGCAAGTTCATCAGAGATTATGTCACCTTCTCCAACTCAAACCCTACTCTAGGATAGAGTTGGAAGCCTTTAATTGTATCTTCTCCTAATCAAAGAGGGTTCTCTCAATTTCTTTCTATTCTCTAGTCTAGGAATCTCTTTTTCAACTAAAGCCAAGATAGCCTAATTTGGCTAGGCTCCCCTAACAAAGAATACAGCATAAAATGGGGCTATAGGATCGCACATAAGTTAGAAACTAGAATGATCTTCAACCTTCACTTGTCCCTTTATTTGCATAAATCATGTTCTCCAAAAGCTGGGACCTTTCTTTGGGCTGCTTTGCAAATAAGAATCTTTACAATAGATCGGTTCTGGAAATTGGGCTATTCTAGCCACTCTAGGTGTCCATTATGTTCCAAAAGGGAGGAAGATATAGACCACCTATTACTCACCTGTGAATTCACTGCTACTTGTTGGCATTGTCTATTTAACAAACTTAATTTAAGTGTGGCCTATCAACAAGACCTTCTTTCCTTCCTACAGAGTTGGCCAGTCTCCCAAAATTTTGGCCACTACAGGCATATCTATATCATTTCCCCTTCAATCCTCCTTAGGAAAGTCTGGAAAGAAAGAAAAAAAAGAATTTTTAAGTAGAAATCCCTCAACTCTGTAGCCCTTCTTGTTAAAATTGAAGCATCCATTATAGAGATTGCTAACAACTATATTAGAAACTGCCCTTTGAAGAACTCAAAATTTTCTCTTAGGGACGAAGCCATAAGGAAGCATTGGGAAGGTATCATTCTTCCCTTGTATGTCTGTTTAGGTGAAAACCATAACTTGGTGGCTAGAAGGTAGTGTGTTTGGGCCCCTCCACCTCCCAGATGGTTCAAACTCAACTTTGATGGAGCCTCTCTAGGCAAGCCTTGTACAATAGGTGTAGGTTGTGTTATCCACTCTTGGGACGGGAAAGAGGTTGTTGGACTCACAAAACCTTTAGGGATAGTTATTAATAATGTAGTAGAAGATAATGCAGTAGTAGAAGGTTTGTTGCTCTACCACAAGCTAGGAATTCAAAATCTATAAATCGAAGGAGATTTCATGATCATCATAAACTCTCTTAGATCAGGAAAATCTTTCAATTCGAGAATAAATAATTTAATTAACAAGGCCAAGGATTTACTTCCATACTTTAATTACATCCTCATCAATCACATTTATAGGGTAGGTAATAAAAGACCATATGAACTATCCATTGAAGGAGCAAATGGCAAGGAATTCATGAATCAAGGCATAAGTTAGAAGGCCGACTTGTTTAGTTTTCCATTTACTCTCAAACCTCTTCTCCTTCATCCTTTAAGAATTCACATAAATCTGCTCTCAAATATTATCTAGATCTTAAAACTATATCTTGATGATATATGTATATTAATGTGCATATATATGGATAGGAATATGAATATCATATATATGTACATATAACATTTTGTACATATATATATAATAATTCCTATATTTATGTACATGTATATATTCATATATACCTATAACAAATTTTCATAAGTCAGATAACCATAGTCACCTCTTCACATCTCTACTAAACTCATATACACTCAAATGGAGATATATACTTATATGGATACACATTCAAATATATAAGCATAGACATATTTACAAATATATATTTATTAGCATATATACACATATAGAGCCATAAATATTTAACTTAAAACATGTAGTCACATTTCAGCTAGACATTACACTTAAATCAATAATACATATATATATATTCAAAGGCATAGATTTAGATACAATTGTTTCTATATTCATAAATATGCAATATTCATACATTCATAGAATTTCATAAACAGCAGAAAAATACATATAAATATCCATATTTTTAGTTTACTATGTACATTAATTTTCTTCTCCACATAAATTTATACAACTCACATCAGTATATATAAGTATTGTCAACATTCACTCACAACCATTTATAATCCTTCTCATCTCTTGATATTTAAATTTGTCTACTGATTAATATAAAATATAAATACATATTTACAAAATATACTCATATGCATATCCATGGCTGTGCATATATTTATAATATATACATATATATACATTCACATATATATATGCGCACCACCATATATATAAATATATATATATATACACTCTTATATATACTCACACATGTCCTCTCTTTTTCTTATATATTATTAGATCGCAGATACATATTTATACCTATATCTTTTACATTAGATTATCTCTAGTATATTCCCCTATTTCTATAGGTTAAGATCACAACCTTATTCACCTACTAATTAAACTAGAGCCTAAAACATATCAGAGTATTCACTCCCATTCAATATCTCATTAACATCCTTTATTTAGTATCCTAATCTCGTACCTTCCCCATCATTTCCTATCTCTTCTTCATCCCGTGTTCTTCCCTTCCACACCTATAACCTTGAATTCTCTTCCTTTCACAGTTAACTCTGATGACCTCATCCTACCACCATGCATTTATTCATCTCAAATTTTGGAAACTCGATGGCACCTACCTTGATATTATTTCTCTCTTTCACTACAATGCTTCAAACATTCCTTCACACATGTCATTCATATGATATTTTAATTATACACTAATCATGTGCGACGTTAGATGATGGGAACTATGAGAAGGTAATGGTAATCATTTCTCTACGATTTTTTACTTGGGAAAGGTTGTCAAGTACCTTAATCCAATGTTTCATAATGAAGGATAATCATTTCAGCTCAAACTAAATATTCACCATCACATATCGATTTGATATCTCCTCGACTGACCCTTTGGCTTTATACAGGCTTCTCTCCTAATTGTAGCATTTAACTTTGACGGAGAGCACAAAATAGGAGATATAGACATGGTTCTAAAGCTCAAATTCTCTAAGAGACAAATGGTTGTAACTTGTGAGATTAAGGTTGTTCAGTTGAAAGGTATTGTTAATTCTCCTCATGACTTGGTTATTAACACCATGTTACAAATCTTAGGGGAAGAGTTTATTCATAATGAGGATAGAACCAGAGAAAACTTTGATATCTCCTCCATGTTTTTAGCAGTAGTGTTTCATTTTGAGCCTAACAGGGAGTTTATTAGGAAGCTATTGATGTAGCTAGTTAAAACATAATCAATATAACAAAGAATAATTAGAAATAAACACAAGTCTAGATCAAATGTTCTTCATTATTCTTGTGCAACTCCAACCATCATGTCATTACAATGAAAAAGTCCCTATTTTAAACAATCACCAAAAATTTTGGCCATGAAAATTTGAGGTTTTGGGGGCCCTACTGAACTTGGTTTAGTCAGAAATCCAATCAACTCCTCAAGATCTAAATCCACATAAAATTTCAGCCCAATCGAACAATCGAGTCAAAAGTTACGACCCCGTGAAGTCCCTACATCATTCTCCTCTGGTTGAAAACAACGCAGCTCCTACAAGTGGGTGTCCTTAAATTGCTGCCACTGACCTTGATCCAATTGCTGCAATTCCCACTCTATAATCCATGTTCTCTCTAATGGTGCTAATCCATCCCACTGTACCAAGTATCTATGGCATTCTCCTTGTCGAGTGCGAATAGTCTTTTTGTCAAGAATCTGTGCAATCTTCTCCCGTTTCTTACTAGGGAGTGTTCGCTGCCAATATACTTCCTCCTCACCACCATCATCATGAATGTCAACATGAAATGTGTATAGATCAGAAATATTAAATATAAGAGAGATATCAAGATCAGGTGGTAGATCGACCTGATAAGCATTGTCATTGATCTTCTTGAGAACCCTGCAAGGACCAACTTTCTTATATTTTAACTTGTGGTATGTGCCTATAGGAAACCTCTCTTTCTGCAGATAAACCATCACTGAATCACCTTCCTTAAAGACATGATGTCGTCAACCAACATCAACTATAGATTTGTACTCTTTCTGCAGATAAACCATCACTGAATCACCTTCCTTAAAGACATGATGTCGTCAACCAACATCAACTATAGATTTGTACTTTGCATTACTTTCTTGCAACTTTCATCTCACCACTTCCTGCAATTGGTGAACATGTTCTGCAAATGCTACCGCATCATCACTGATTCTTTCGCCAAGGGGAAACTGCACCAAATCTAAAAAACCCTTAGGATTCCTACCATAAATAATTTTAAATGGAGATTTACCTGTAGATCTATTCACTAAGCTGTTGTAAGCAAACTCTTCTTGGGGCAATGCCAAATCCCACTGCTTGGGCTTCTCTCCAACAATGCACTGTAACAGGTTTCCCAAACTACAATTGACTACCTCTATTTGTCCATCAGTTTGAGGGTGATAGGAGCTGCTAAACTGCAACTTAGTCCCCATCTTCTTCCATAAAGTTCACCAAAAATGACTTAATAACTTTGTATCTCTATCAGAAACAATGGTTTTTGGCACACCATGCAACCTAACAACTTCTGAAAAAAATAATTAGGTCACTCATGTTGCATCACTAGTTTTCTTACAAGCAATAAAATGAACCATTTTACTAAATCTATCAACAACCATAAAAATAGAATCATTACCTTGTTGTGTATTTGGCAATCCCGAAACAAAGTCCATTCTCAAATCTATCCATAGTTCAAGAGGTAGGAGAAGTGGCATGTACAACCCTATATTCTATGAGTGTCCTTTAGTAACCTGATAGATTCTACACCTTGCCACATATCTGGTTACATCTTGTTTCATCTTTGGCTAGTAGTATTTATCTTCGAGTAAGGCTATTGTCTTATCCTTGCCAAAATGCCTAGCCAAACCACTACTATGAAATTCCCTGATGATATTCTCCCTCATGGAACCAACTAGAATGCATAACTGTTTCCCTTTGAAGAGATAGCCATCTTGCATAAAGTATTCACCTTGAATATCAGACAAATTTCTAGCTATTAGGTTCTTCAATTGTTCCACAATCTCCCATAAGTCATTGTCAGACTCATACAAATATTTGATTGCATCAAAACCAACTACCTCATTCTCCATTATTGTTAGAAGTACAACGCATCTGCAACTTGGTTTTTCTTTCCTGATTTGTGCTTCAAAACAAATGTATAGCCTTGTAAGAATGAAATCCATTTCGCATGTCTACTACTCAACTTCTTTTGTGTGTTCAGATATTTTAATGCAATGTGATCTGTGAACAAGACAAACTCCTTTGCAACTAAATAATGCCTCCAATGTCGCAAGCCTTGCACAAGTGCATAAAACTATAGATCATATGTGGAATAGTTCTCCCTTGCCTCATTCAACTTTTCACTAAAAAAGGCGATTGGTTTACCTACTTGGCTAAGAACAACTCCAATACCTACATGTGAGGCATCACAATCAACTTCAAACACTTTTTCGAAGTCTGGTAATGCCAATATGGGAGCTTCTATTACCTTCTTCTTGAGAAACTTAAAACTTTCTTTAGCCTCATTGGTCCACATGAATTCCTTTCCTTTGGTACAATCTATGATGGGTGCAACAATACTGCTACTATTCCGAATAAAATTTTGATAAAATGTGGCAAGACCATGAAAACTTCTTACCTCTGTTATGCTCTGAGGACTAGGTCATTCCAAAATTGCTCTAACCTTCTTTGAATCCATCTTGATACCTTCTACAAAAACAATAAATCCTAGAAATACCAGACTCTCTTGCATAAAACTACACTTTTTCAAGTTTGCAATAAGTTGCTCTTTCCTCAACACATCCAATATGATCTGCAAATGCTGCAAGTGCTCCTCTTTTCTCTTACTAAACATTATAATGTCATCAAAATAAACTACAACCAACTTACCAATGTAAGGTCTAAGTACTGTATTCATCAATCACATGAAGGTACTGGGTGCATTAGACAACCCAAATGGCATCACCATCCACTCATACAATCCATCTCTATTCTTGAAAGCAGTCTTCCATTCATCCCCTTCTTGGATCCAAATTTGGTGATATCCACTTCTCAAATCAATTTTACTAAAATACTGAGCTCCTACAAGAACATCCATCATGTCATCCAAGCGAGGTATAGGGAACTGGTATTTGATGGTAATTATATTGATTGTGCAGCTATCTATGCACATCCTCCATGTACCATCTTTCTTTGGTGTTAATAATGCTGGTATAGCACATGGACTCATATTTTCTTGCACAACACCTTTTTTTATAAGCTCCATCACCTACTTGCTGAGTTTTGCATGTTGTGTAGGGATCATCCTATATGCTACCTGATTAGGTAAAGATGCTCTCAGAATTAGATCAAAATGATGTTGAATATCTCACTTCGATGGAAGACCATCAGGTAGCTCATTAGGTATAACATCACTACTCTTTGAGTACCTTTCTACTTCAGTAAGTGTTGGTATCTCTCCTCCTTCCTCCTTTTGTACCATTAATGCATAACAGAATCTTATCACCTTCATCTCCTTAACAAGCTCTCTTTCAGACAACATATTCTTAGCTTCCCCTACATCCTTAAGGGGTAATAAGATGACTTTTGATCCCTCCTTCCAAAATGTATAAGTATTCCTTTCCCCATCATGCATGACCTTTCTGTCATATTGCCAAGGCCTCCCTAATAATCCATGACATGCATCCATTGGGATGACATCAAACCAAACCTCATCTTTGTAAGTTTTTCCTATAGAAAACTTGATCAAGCACCTCTTATCAACAGTAACTTCATTCCCCTTCTTAAACCATGCAATACGGTAAGGGTGAGGATGTTTCTTACACTGTAAATTCAACTTATCTACCATCTCTCTAGAAACCATATTCTCACAACTACCACTGTCAATAATAACTTGACATACCTTTCCTCCTGAGGTGCATCTGGTTCAAAAAATATTGGTTTGAAGCCATGAGTCATCAGAGCTTTGAATCTGTGTTTTCTCCTTCTCTGGGATTATCAAGGTTCTCCTTATCATGAGGTTTTCTCCTATGTCTGGGAGAACTTCTAAATCTGCTACATCATTTTCAGATTTAGCTAAAATCACTTTGGACGGTCCTCCTTGATTTCTATCTTGCATGTTAAAATTTGAGCACTCAAATGCTCTATGGCCTTCTTCCCCACACCTAAAACAAGTGAATGGTCTCCTTTGGCTTTCCCATCCTCTACCTCCACCATAGCCTCTTCCTCTTTGAAACCCTCATCCTCATTGTAGATTAGAGGACTCTGGGTGGGTATCATCTTGCTTCTCTACTCCTCAGGATGAATCTCCCCTACCATAACTTGAACCACCATGTGAAGGAGATGAAGTACCCCTTCTTGCTCCTCTATTCCTTTGAAAATACTATTTGTTTTGCTTTTCTTCTGCCTTTATAGCTAGTTGATAGGCCTCTTCCATACTGTCGATATAGTGCATGCTTAATTCAACCTGAATTGAAAACTTCAATCCATTTACATACCTAGCAGCCATTTGTTCATCAGATTCTTGATGCTTAATTTGAATGGACAACTGGTAAAATTCATCTGTGTAATCTTGTATAGTAGATAAGTTTTGCTTCAGATTTTGAAATTTGTGAAATAGAGTTTGTGCATAGTCTAAAGGCAAAAACTTTTCTCTTAATTTCTTCTCCATCTTGCTCCAATTTTTTATCTTCTCTTTTATTTTCCTCGTTCTCTCCTTTTCTAGATGATCCCACTAGATCATTGCATGACCCTTTAACTTAGTGCATGCAAACTTAACTTTTTTTTCCTCTGTCATAGACTCCCACTCAAAACATTTCTCCATCTCATTCAACCAATCAATCAGCTCCTCTAGTTTAAGACTACCTGCATATTCTGAAACTTCAACTTTAATTTCTTCATTCTTCCCTTCTAATGCCTTAAGCATCCTCTCTTCAAAATTTCCATGATTTACTGGTTCTTCTTCAAACTCTTCAGATTGATTTGTATCTCCTTCATCCGAACCTTCATTAGAATTATCTTCCCTTTGCCTCATTCTTTGATTTTCCATTATATTTGTGAGCTCTGTAACCTACCTTTAGTGGTTTTGTATATCTCTATGCATCTGAGCAAGACCTCTTCCTCTTCCTCTACCAACCATCTTCCTGCTCTGATACCAGATGATGTAGTCAGTTAAAACATAATCAATATAACAAAGAATAATTAGGAATAAACACAAGTCTAGATCAAATGTTCCTAATTACTCTTCTGCAACTCCAACCATTCTTCCATTACAATGAAACATTCCCTATTTCAAACAATCACCAAAAATTTCCTTTTTGGGCAGACTTTTACAAAATCCAAAAAATTGCCATTTAAGAAAATTTTCAAATCTATCCCAAAAATTATGAAATCTTCTAGAAATATAAAAAACATTCCTATGACACAAATTAATAGCTTTCTAATCTTAAAAATATTACGAGCTCAAAATTAACTAAAAATCCAACTTTCTAAAAAACTGAAAAAAAGAGTAAAAGTCAATTTTGAGGCCTTAGATGAAGGAATCCGACCCTCAAAATTTGAATTTTGGGGGGCCCTATCAAACATGGTTCAATTGGAAATCAAATCAACTCCTCAAGATCTACATCCATGAAAAATTTCAGCCCAATCGGACAACTGAGTCAAAAGTTATGACCCCGCGAAGTCCCTGCATCAGCTATGCTTAAAGGTCTTTAAGCACAACATGCTGGGAGAACTTGACTGAGTAATGGTAAATGTTACCTATGATATTATAGTCCCTAATCCTCAACATTATGACATCCTAATGTGGAATAATCATAAAGTTCCTCAGTTCCCAATTCTAGCAATCAATAATCCTGCAAAATTCGCAAACAGGCGTCATATCATTGAGAGGAATATCAATTTCCTCATGTGGTGGCTTCATGTGAAATCTCCTCCTTACAAGTACTGGCTAGCTGTATACCTCTCAGATGAAGGACTAAACATGGATGTAGCAAAAGGAATGGAAAAGCTTGACCTGAAGTCTCCAGCCTCGCCGAAGAATTCACCACCGGATCATGCAAGGATCCAGGGGAAAGGGTCTGCCACTTGTAGTTAGATTTGTGAAGATGGTCTTCTTTTAGACTTTTAATTTCTCAGACTTATATATACTTTAATTATCTATAGTTTCCTATTGACTTTTTTGAAGTTTAGAACCTTCCATGTTGTTCTTCGTAACTATATAGCTACCACCTTTGTTTACATATCTACACTTAAACTCAAAATAGATATATACAAATATATGCTTAATTCCACCTTGTTTAGATATTTTTGCTTTATCAGATTATCTTAATTATGAATTGGGATGTTTTTAAAATTATATTATAAATGGGTTTTCATATATGTAAGCATATACAAATTTGTATTTCATTGGTATATATATATACAGACATACACATAAACACATAGATGTAGGTGTGTATATATACTTCTCTACAGAGATATATACACATCTACACATATGTAGATATACATATGAAGATATATATATATATATACTCCCATCTCTCGTACACATAGGTATAGACACTTACAGGTTTTATACTCTCTGCCATTTTTAGATATATTTCTTGTGGCCCAACCCTAGTTATATCTTCATTAAGGGTTAACTATTAAATTGGATTAGTTTTTTCATCATTAATCGAGTAACCTATAATTTATTCTACCCTCGGTCCTTGCTAGGCTTATTTCCCTTATAAAAAGGAATCCTCATCTTGCATTGTAAGTTGGATTATTCCTTGTATTGTTCTCTCTCTCATCTTCCATTCTATTCTCTAGTGGTCCACGGCTATAATAGTCCTGGTCTATTTTTTCTCATATAATCTTTGGTTTTAGGCTCTTTGACAAATGTCGATGCAGGTTTCAGCTTCTACACTTATTTTCAGTTTGACTTAATAGTGGCTATTTTAGGGCCAATAGGGAGCATTAATGACACACGACTCTGTGTCTGAGGGTTTCTTTTGAAGTTTGGCAGGCTTATTATCTTCCCTTGCTTGACAATTTTATACATATTTATAGTTTAATTCTTCTTCAAGATTAACTTGATCATCCAGACTGTAGGAGAACCATGTTTCAGTGATTTGTAGATTCCATAGACAATCAAGAACCCACTTCCTAATCAGAACAACCAAGCTTGAAAGCATTTCTTTTGGATACTACAGATCGACTATTCTCAATTGGCAAGACTCTACTTATGATCTGGAATTTCATCACAGAAGGTCAAGTTTAAAATTGATGTCAAAAGGACTAATGATCTATGTAATCTCCCAAGCAACCATCCATTGGCTATTTGACTCTTCAGATATGTATTGTTATTCTAGGATTTATCCTTGGGCAAGACGGGATGTTTTATTCATTTGATTCTTTCCTATTGGTGTCCACACCAAACCAAACTTGTATTAACATGTAATCATTTATTTTAATTAATAAAATATATGGCTACGACCCATTATTGATAAAAAAAAAATGTTCTAAATAAAGGATCTTCCCCTTACAATAGGGAAATTTGGATCATCTTAAATAAGGACAAATTTAAGTTTGGGTTGCTCTTTATGTGTTGGATTAATTTTATGATAATTATCTAATTATTTATCAATTAAGTTCTTTAATTTATTTTTTACTTAAGCTAAACTTAGGTGCTTTAGTATATCTAGGTGTTCCACATTTTTATTTTATCTATATATGTTGTGCATAGATGTTTAGTGTTATCCAGAATGAAGGTACTAGACACTGACTTCACTTGGTTTCACTGAGTGTCTCTCTAATCCCAATAGCAACTTGATTGGAGAATGATATAATGTCATGGCACATTCTAGGCTTGGTCGATATCTTGTTAGTTCTAGTATTTTGGTTATGTTGCCTTATAGGAGTTATGTTGTATTTTATTTTAATTATTATGTTGGGTTGATTTATCAAGTTGTGGTGATTAATTGATTAATAATTTTACTAAACTCTTATGCATAATTAATAAATAATATTCATTGTGAGTTTAATATATATTATTAATTGGTTATTTTATGAAATTATATTATTGGGGCTTTTACATTTATTTAGGGATTTGAGTATTTATTATTTATTTTAATTACTTTAGTGACTAATTGGGAGTTGAATTTAGTAATTATTATTTTTAATTTTTTTGGGTAAGTGCAAGGTAATGGGTCACAAATTGGCAGAATTCTATGTGCTAGAAAACACACTCTTGTTACTACTTATTAGATTGCCATTAGTTTTATGTCAAAGTTATTCTATATACTCTAGTCGGTTATCTCTACTGAGATATTCCGTCGGTATGAACAGTCTAGTTGGTTACAGAAGAAAGTAGTCTCAAAACATAGTATACACCGAGCTATCTACCGAGTATCATTACATGTCTACTGAGCAACAAAGATGACACACCGAGTTAACATACACCGAGTGAAATGTGTTACCAAATTCATTGAACTTGGACGTGCATATGAAAATGTGTTACAAGATTGAGGCAAATCTAACTATTATCACATTGGAAATTGCACTTAAAGATTGTGTATGATTTTGAGGTCATCTAACCAATGAAATATTTTGTATGGTTATTCATTCGATAAATCGTATTTATAAGATCAAAGCAATGAATTAGATCACCATCATAAGAGATCTATTTATACAACATGAATTGAGATCAGAGATACAAGTAGCATGACAGAAAGGATGATATAGAGATATATGAAGCAAGACATGTGAAAGAACTAAGTGTTATGACTGTTACAGAGACACAGAGGTCAACAAGTTGGTTTTCAGAGAATAGTCAAAGAACAGAGTAAATAGAAGGGTTTACCGAGTTACCATATGGGTTACCAAGGTATGCTACAAGCAAGGTAATCTTATTTTGAGCACATAGAATCTGCTATAACATTCCAGATGTAAAGTTGCAGATATTTGTAATATTTTATTGTACTATTTTGAAGTTATAAGAGAAACCTCTAACAGGGTAAAAGACTCTAATCAAGTCTATAAATTGTAAAGCCTCTAACCAAGTGCAACATTTTAGATGAAGTGTTGTAAAATCCTTTAGCAAGGTAGATCTAACAGATCTTGTTACTCCTAATAGGGTATGCTATCAGAAATAGCCAAACATGTAGCTCTAACCGAGCACTCTTTATTATTGCAGTAGTGAAGTTGTGGGTACCATCCTCACCACAGTTTTTCTCTCTAACCAAGAGTTTCTGCGTAATCAAAATATATGTGTTATGGAGCGAATCATGTATGATTGTTATCTATTTGTTTTAGCTGTATATTATGTTACTGCACTATTTGGTTTATGCATAATAATAAAGTTATTATTGAAGAAATGTTTTGAAGTACTAATTCACCCCTCCCCTCTCAGTACATTAGCTTTCCATATTGGGCCTAACAAATGGTATTAGAGCTTGAATCTTGGAAAAGTGTTTAACTGCCTAAAGAGAAAGATCTTATCAATGGAAGGCTATAAACAATCTCAGAGGATTGTGTATCTGCAAGAAGAGATGGATCATGCTAATCAAGTGATTGCAAACATACAAAGGTAAATGCAAAAATCTCTGAAAGTGAGAAGAAGATTATCTGATGATTTGTAGGAATCTCAAGAGTTAGTGGAACAAATTGAGACAGTATATCTGAAGAGACTGAAGAAATGATTGGAGTATTGAAAGAAAAGAACAAAGCACTAGCTGATCAACTAAAAGCAATGAAAAGAGATCATGAACATTTCAGCACACAGATGACTGAAAATATTGATGCATTAAGGATAGCTTGGAATAAAGTAAGAGATCTAGAAAGAGAGAAACAACAACTTGAATTCTTAGTATCTGATAAGAATGATGAAATCACAAGGTTGACTGGAATTCAACAAAACCTGTCAGATCAACTAGGTTATGCACATCATGAAGCAGATCTAAAAAATAATGAGAATCAAGCATTGAAACTTGAAGTATCAAGGTTGACCAATGAACTTGAAATAGAAAAGAAATCCAAAGAAACACTGAAGAAGAGTTATGAAGCATCAAAGATGCTGGATGAGCAACTGAATACAAGAAGACTTAACAAAGATGCATGACTCAGTTACAAAGGAAAAGACTCTATTGAGAAGGGAATTCATACTACTGAGAGAGGAGAATCATCAAAGCAAGATGGAATCAAGAAGAACATCAAAAGAAAGAAGCCTATTTGCAACTACTGTGGAAATCAAGGTCACACTGCTAACATATGCCAAATCAGAAAAGGTAAGAAACCAAATCTCACTAAGTCCAATGGTTATTGTTACAACTGTAATAAATCTGGTCACACATCTAATCAATGTAGGACAAAGTTTGTTAACAATTATCAGAAGGCAAAATTCAAAGGGTTTTGTAAAAACTGTAATAGATATGGACATAGTACCAAGAAGTGTTGGTTTAAGCAAAAGAACTATTTGTCATATGCACATAGAGCAAATGCTAGAGGTTACCGAACACACACAAATCCTTACCAATAGTGTTTTGCAGTACCATGGGATTACAATACAAGGATATGGTGTGAATGTTGTGGGAGATATGGACATATAAGTGCCAACTATTTTATAAGGTTTGGGATGAACAACCGAAGATCATGGAGAAATCCTGGTATGGCATGTTTTCATTGTCACAAAGTTGGACACTTAGCTGGAGATTGCAGAGATCAACCTTGAAAAGACACTAAAGAAATAAAAGAAAAATTAAAGATGATTTGGAAAAAGAAGGAAATTGTGTCGAATGAAGAAAGCACCTTACCTACCGAGTTAGGTGCACCTATTCCAAATTAATCGATAAAGGTATGAAGGGACTGCATCCTCTCAAGGCTAAATCTTAACAGTTCCTATTTTTATGTACTTAATTCAAAATCTGCATAATTAAGATGTATTAGTAAGTTTGAAATTCTATCAAAGTCTTTTGTAGCACTTTATAGGAAACCTGTCAAGTCAGTGAATATAGGAAGCCTGTCAAGTCGGTAAATGAAGGAAGTTTGGTTACTTGGTTAAAATGGAAAAAGGAGAGTAAATCGATTAAAGAGGAACCAAGTGCATTTAATGTTTTTGACCTAACCCGCACGGAGCCTGATAAGGTATTTTGTGTACTTAAAAGCATTTTCGCGGTCATTTTCACTTACCAAGTTTTTGAGAGAGCAGAGCAAGCAATTCTAAGGCGATCAAACATCCTACAAAGAAAATTCAAGGTATTTACATCAATCTCAACACATTGTTAAACTGGTTTACCAATCTTATCTAGTTGCCATTATCTGCTAAGTATAAAGCGTCAGTCGTTTGAAAACCTAAAACCCTAAGGATCCTTTGTTAGCTTTTATTCAAAATCTACAATGGCGCCCAAGATCCAAGATCCGACAGTTGTCAAGAATGTAGAGAAGCCCTCACTAAAATACTCTTTGAATCCCAAAGTTGCTTCTGAACTGGATGACAAAACTGCCTTTTCACTCATCCTAGATAGAGTATTATTAGTCGAGGATGTGAGATTCTTCACCAAATGTCATGTTGAAGAACTCGGTCATGTTGAAATAAACGACACCTATGATGAGCTATGTACTGATGGTAAACTAAATAGAAAGTATAAGCACATCAAGATCAAGGGACTAACTGAAGCCCTAACCTATCCCTGTGTGTTCAAACCCAAGTGGGTCAAGTTTGTTCTGAGCAGAGTTCATGATGATTTCATGTGGCTAGAAGAGAAACCATTTAAGATTACCAAGGAAATCATTCATCTGATTATCGGTTACCCCATTTATGATCATGCTCGAGCCTAAAAGATGATATCACAAAAGGAATTGATTAGTTTAACCGGAGTGCAATCTGATTGTAGAGGATTAAAATTGAACAATGTCACTAATGAAGAATTAAAATTTTCCATTAGAGTAATGGGCTATTGTTTCTTCCAATCAACAAGGGAAAACAATGTTCCTTGTGCAGCAGTAGACTTGGCTTACAAAATTGTGAAAAAGGGAATGAAAATTGACCTATGTGAGATGTTTCTGAAGAACCTATTTGAAAATCTGAACACCATCAGGAAGCTGAAGAAGAACAACTTGGCTAATACTCTAAAGTTTGGATCATTACTTGTATGCATGTTTTTCTATTTTGAAAAATTCTTTCCATCAGTCGGTAGAGTTGTTTGGGAGCTACACCAACCAATCACCCATCAGATAAATGACTTCATCAAGAAGTTAGGTGATAATTTCAATGATATTATGGATGATTACTTCACTAAATTTCAAGAGAAAATGCATAACAGATATAGGATTCCACCCCAGCTAGTGGAGAAATACAAAAATGATATATATTTTGAAGTTGACACTGATTACTGTTATGTGAATGTTGTGGAACCAAGGACTCAATCTCTGTCATCGATGGGTTACGAGATTGATTTTGACATCACACAATAGCAAATCGATGAATTTCTTACATTGCCTAGACATGCTACTGAGCTGAGGTATGGTACCTATGAGGAAGTAAAGGAAATTGTAAACATGAGCATCATAGTACCCAAAGCTACAAGAAAGGCAACAAAGATAATTAAGGCATTGTCAAAGAAATTCGGAGAAGACTCTTCCTCTACACTTGTCAAAGGCACCATTTCCATTACCAAAGAGGAATCTGAAGCCCAAGAGGTAGCTTTAACACTGAGCACTGAATTGCCTAAGGGAAAAGTGTTGAAGAGAAAGAAACTGGATTCATCAAGGGTCTCATCGACTCTACCTCCAGTAAAGTGACCTAACACTAGAGCATTTGTAGCTTCACCAAGTAAGAAAACAAAGAGTGTTTCTATTCCCAAGGTAACAAAGACATACAAGAAATCTACTCGGAGACTCATTTTGGCAAAAGAGTCTAGTGATACCGAATCAGAGGATGCAAGCAAATTCCAGATAGTCAAAAGCAAGAAGGTAAATATACATAGTGCTGAAAACTTATGTGCTAATATGAAAGAATATGGCGGATTTGGAGGATTTAGATATGTCAAGTATGAAACTAGGAATAATGATGAGAAGAGATAAATTGAAGAAGTTTTCATCTGCACACTTCTAAAGTTTCGGTTAGCTCCATTGGAACTAGCTAAGTCACTTCCAAATGAACTTTACTTGCATATTGATAATAGGTGGAAGTATGCAATGGACTCAGAGAAATAGATCAAAGAAAGAAGTCTAGTTCATCTCTTTCCTGACATGTCAGTAGCTGAAATTAAAGAACATCTGACAACCTACAATTCAAAGTTTCTTGTCAAGTAGAGAGCCTTAAAACTGATGAATGGGTTGTATATTGAAGTGGAAAATGAGACAAAAGCAAAGTGGTAGAAAATATTTAAAATCAAGGATGTTGGTGAGCAAGCTACAGTTGAAATTATCGATGTCACTGAGCAAGGTCCTGATGTTACTGAACAAGACCCTGCTAACACCATTCAAATAAATGAAGATGTCATGGATATAGAGGCATCGAAATAAGAAATGATAGAAGGCACTGCATATGAAAAACTTGTATCTAGTGAATCAGTCTTGGAACAAGTTTAGCCTTATCCACTGGTCAAGCAACTTGTCTCAACCAAAACTCCTCATGACATAGAGCAAGGCACCGTAGGTCACAAGTCTACAGCAAGAGAAGGTACTACTCAAGAACAGACATCTCAAGCACCTTCTAACACTAAGATTGTTGCAACTGAGACACCAAGTACCGAGACACCATAGGACTCTACAGAGGCTAAAGTAACTGATCAAAGTATTGCCTCTATCGAGCAACCTACCAAGGGTTATCAAGCCTCACAAGCCATTGTCTTAGTTCCATCGGTGAAAGGTAAAGAAAAGAAAGTGAAAAGGCATAGTTTTAAAGTTGATTTGTCAAAACCAATAGTGTCACCCAATGTAGACATAGCAAAATTAAAGGGGCAAGCACTCATTGATTTAGGTAAACTATGAAAAGCAAAGGCCGAACAAGAGAAGAAAATGGCCATTCAAAGAAAAATAAAGTACTTCAAAAGGTAAAAGCACTCCTAATAGATATGCTACCTGAAGCTAAACTGTCAACTGATGCAGCCATCCACATTCAACTGGATGAACTCCTAACAAAGATAGAGACATCTAGAGTAGATGCATCGGAGTATTTGAGCAAGCTAAAAGACAAAGAGCTCACTGCAAAAATGATAGAAGAGGTACAAAAAGCTATAGCTATTGGCAAAGTTAAACTTGTCAAATTTATTGCTGAGTTGACTCCTCAACTCAAGCACATTCTTTATTTATTTCAGAAACTCTGCATATTTTCTTTATTCATTAAAGACATTAAGAATAAAACAAAGGCAATTGAGAAAGAGATCACCAATCTCTCAAGAAAGTTGACCACAGAGCCAAATTTAGTTCAGATTTTTTTACAAAGCTACAATAGCTCATGGCTCAACAATTGGACCTAAGAAATGAAGAACACGAGATCAGGATGGACATAATGACACTTCAGACATTATTGCTTCCCCATCTTTCATTCGTCCAAGAACATATCAACCGAGCCACATCTCTATCTACTACACAAGAGTGAAGCACTCTAGATGGCTTAATATCGTTATTGGCTGATATTCAAGCACAAAATTATTTAATGGCTAGTGTAAAGAATTCCCTCTCTGTTTCTCTCACCGATGCCCAAACCAAGTACAAATCCATTTTTGACTAGTTACCACCCCTGAATGGTAATTAAGTTTTGATGTTTGTCAAAAAGGGGGAGTGATACAATACAATATTGGGGGAGTGATATAGTATTCAGAGTATAGTATACAGGGGGAGTATACTGAGTAGAGTAAGCAAAGTATCCAAGAGAAGTGAACCGAGCAATATATAGAATAGTAAGCAAAGAAAAAGAATAGATCACCAAGCATGCAAAATCAGAGTTTTGTACAGTATATCGATAAGGGGAGTATATATGGATATATCATATTTTTTACTATTGTATATATTGTCAGTATAGTCAAATTTTGCAAGTACATAGATTTTTGAGTTATAACTTTGAAAGTAGGTTTTTTTTGTCAAACATCTCAACAAATGTCAAAAGGGGAGATTGTTACTACTTATCAGATTGCCATTAGTTTTATGTCAGAGTTATTCTATGTACTCTAGTCAGTTATCTCTATTGAGATATTCAGTTGGTATGAATAGTCTAGTCGGTTACAGAAGAAAGTAGTCTCAAAACGTAGTATACACCGAGTTGTCTACTGAGTTTCATTACATGTCTACTGAGCAGCAAAGATGACACACCGAGTTAATATACATCGAGTGAAACATGTTACCAAATTCATTGAACCTGGACATGCATATGAAAATGTGTTACAAGATCGAGGCACATCTAACCATTATCACATTGGAAATTGCACTTAAAGATTGTGTATGATTTTGAGGTCATCTAACCAATGAAATATTTTGTATGGTTATTCATTCGATAAATCATATTTGTAAGATCAAAGCAATGAATTAGATCACTGTCATAAGAGATTTATTTATACAACATGAATTGAGATCAGAGATACAAGTAGCATGATAGAAAGGATGATACAGAGATATATGAAGCAAGAAATGTGAAAGCACTACGTGTTATGATGGTTATAGAGACACAGAGGTCACCGATTTGGTTTTCAGAGAATAGTCAAAGAGCAGAGTAAACAAAAGTGTTTACCAAGTTACTATATGGGTTACCGAGGTATACTACAAGCAAGGTAATCTTATTCTGAGCACATAGAATCTTCTATAACATTCCAGATGTAAAGTTGCAGATATTTGTAATATTTTATTGGACTATTTTGAAGTTGTAAGAGAAACCTCTAACAAGGTAAAAGACTCTAATCAAGTCTATAAATTGTAAAGCCTCTAACCAGGTGTAGCATTTTAGATGAAGTGTTGTAAAATCATTTAGCAAGGTAGATCTAACAAATCTTGTTACTCCTAATAGGGTATGCTATCAGAAATAGCTAAACATGTAGCTCTAACTGAGTACTCTTTATTATTGCAGAAGTGAAGTTGTGGTTACCATCCCCACCGTAGTTTTTCTCTCTAACCAAGAGTTTCTGTGTAATCAAAATATATGTGTTATGGAGTGAATCATGTATGATTGTTATCTATTTGTTTAAGCTCTATATTATGTTACTGCACTATTCATTTTATGCATAACAGTAAAGTTATTATTGAAGAAATGTTTTGAAGTACTGATTCACCCCTCCCCTCTTAGTACATTAGCTTTCCATATTGGGCCTAACAACTCTTAGAAATAAGGGCCTGTTTTCAAAAAATGGGGGAACTTTATAAAAAATGGGCGCTCATTTTTGCTTCCGGCACCCGAGGCAAAAAGTAACGGGGGCCAAAGGTGAAACTAAATGGTCCCTCATTTTGTTCTTAAATGGGGGCCAACTTGAAAACAAAATAGGGGCCCATTTTTTAAAAACAAGCCCCCTTTTCTAAAACCTTTTTTACCCCTTTTTTCGAGGCACATTTTTTCATTTTCACCTACAATGGAAGTGAGAAAAGGAGATTAAAAATGGGCCCCCATGTTATGGACTCCATTTCAATACTCCACCACTATCCTAGGTACACCTTCGATCATCCATTTTTCACATTTTGTAATATTCTTGTATATTTTTCCTATTTTTTAAGTATTATTTAAGTTTTTTTTTTCAAAGAAGCCTATAAGTAAAAAAAATTTGCATTTTTAAATTCTTAATTTTGATCTGAAATATTCTTCAATAGTTAACCCTAAACCCTAAACCAAAATCAACAAATTGACACATCAAAACCAAATCTAGATAGTTAACAAAACAAAATAACAAATTTACAAGATACAAGATATCTCGCAAACATCAAAACCAAAACAAAACTGAAACTAAATGGAAATAAAAAAAATTGAAATTACTGTAAACTACTAAGACATGAAGAGACTTTAGTTGTAGTAAGATTTGATCCACTATAGTAAATTTCAATCCATATTTCAATATTGAATTTGTGAGACTTGGGTTAAATGTTTCTAGGAATTATTTTTTTAGGTATTGGGCCTTTCAACCAATAAACAAAAAATTTAACCACTTCTAGCAAGCCACCATTCCAATTCTTTAAATTGAACATATCTACCAAAATTATTCTTAATCCTCATTAGGCATGACAAAATTTACAACTATTAGTTATTGGTACCTTTCTAGTACCTTGGATCAATTTTAGGTGACCATGTGGCCTTTTGGGCTATTCTAGTGCGTGATGGGAAGTCAAAAAAATAGGAAGGAGAGATACATTTTAAATTTCATGGATTAGACAAAATCCATAATTAAAACCACAATTTGAGCTAGTGGACAGTAGGGTAACTAAAAATTCATTTTAGAAGAGGGAAATTCAAATGAATAACCTTATGTAATTAACATTATGAGCTTCAAATTTCAAATATCAAATTTTAGGCTTAGGTTCATGTCATGGCATGGTATAAAGTTCCTATTATGGTCCTATTATGCCATGGCATGGTATGATAGGACCAATTAATGGCATAATAGGACACATTATGTGATGATGGCATAATATGTCCTATTATTCCATGACATTGCATACTAGGTCCATAGTTGGTCCTATTATATCATTTAATGGCATAATAGGACCTATTATGCCATCATGGAATAATAGGTCCATAATAGGACCTATTAAGCCATGACATGACATGATTTTCTCAAATTGCCAACTTCGTCATCTAATTCATCTACAACACTGAAGTACTAATTTGACATGTTTACTTAGTATGATAGGACCAATTATGGACCTATTATGCCATGTCATGGCACAATTGAACCTATTATATCATGTCATGGCATAATAGGACCTATTATGCCATTGCAGAAATAAAGTCCTATTATGCCATGACATTGCATAATAGTCCACCTATTATGGCATAATAGGTCCATAATAGGACCTATTAAGCCATGACATCACATGATTTTCTCAAATTGCCAACTTCGTCATCTAATTCATCTCCAACACTGAACTACTAATTCAACATGTTTACTTAGTATGATAGGACCAATTACGACCTATTATGTCATGCCATGGCATAATAGGACCTATTATATCATGTCATGGCATGTAATAGGAACTATTATGCTATGACAACATAATAAGTCCCATTATGCCATGAAATTACATAATAGTCCATCATAATAGGACCTATTAAGCCATGACATGACATGATTTTCTCAAATTGCCAACTTCATCATCTAATTCATCTCCAAAACTGAAGTACTAATTCAACATGTTTACTTAGTATGATAGGACCAACTATGGAGCTATTATGCAATTTCATGGCATAATAGGACCTATTATATTATCTCATGGCATAATAGGACCTATTATGCCATGACGACATAATAAGTCCTATTATGCCATGACATTGCATAATAGTCCACCTATTATGCCATCATGGCATAATAGGTCCATAATAGGACCTATTAAGCCATGACATGACATGATTTTTAAAAATTGCTAGCTTCATCATATAGTACATCTCCAACACTAAAGTACCAATTCAACATGTTTACTTAGTATAGTAGGACCAATTATGGACCTATTATGCCATGCACTAGCATAATAGGACCTATTATATCATGTCATGGCATGTAATAGGACCTATTATGACATGATCATATAATATGTAATGTCCATGGAATATTAGGTCCATAATAGGACCTATTAAGCCATGACATGACATGATTTTCTCAAATTTGCAACTTCATCATCTAATTTATCTCCAACACTAAACTACTAATTCAACATGTTTACTTAGTATGATAGGACCAATTATGGACCTATTATGCCATGTCATGGCATAACAAGACCTATTATATCATGTTGTGGCATGTATTAGGACCTGTTATGCCATGATGGCATAATAAGTCCGATTATGCCATGACATTGCATAATAGTCCACCTAACCATAATAGGACCTATTAAGCCATGACATGACCTGATTTTCTCAAATGGCCAACTTCAGCATCTAATTCATATCCAACACTCAAGTACTAATTCAACATGTTTACTTAGTATGATAGGACCAATTATGGACCTATTATGCCATGATGGCATAATAAGTCCTATTATGCCATGACATTACATAATAGTCCACCTATTATGCCATGGCATAATAGGTCCATAATAGGATTTATTAAGCCATGGCATGACAAGAGTTTCTCGAATTCCCAACTTCATCATCTAATTCAACATGTTTGCTTAGTAAATGACCACTTAGAGAGGTTACCGCCTAATATAATAGTACTATTCCAACACAAAGGACTAATTTAACATTTTTTACCAGAATTGTGACTAATTATTTATTATATAAATTACTTTATATATGTTGATCTTATTTTACTTTTTTTAAAAGTTTATGTATGGAATATTTTATATTGATTTTAATAGTTGATGCATTTTACAAGAAATGAATGCATTAAATTGAATATAATAGATTTATGAAGTTTCAATAAAAGTTTGTATTAAGTTTTGTGCACAAATTTTATATTTAAAGATTCAATAGCATGTACATGTATATTTTTTAAGTTCAATACTATATTATATGCCATGTGTATCTCATTCAATAACATAGAAATGTTACTATTTATAAATGTTTTTTTAAACTAAAATAGATTCTTCTTTGACATGGAGTTGTATATAATTATTTTATATCTTTATAGATGCAAGATCTCTTTGTTATGATCAATTTTTTTCATATAGATGAAGTGTTAGGTGAGAATCCCCCACCACAACCCCCTCCTCCTCCTCCTCCTCCTCTTCCTCCACCACCACCACCACCACCTCCACCTCCACCTCCACCCCCTAGATTAGATGAAATCTGTTTAAGACAAAAAAAATTAATGAAAACCTACTAGTTATTGAACAAAATATCACTTCAATCCAAAATGAGCCAATCACCTCGCCCCCACCCACCCCCATCTTCTAGAGTTTGCCAAATCAATGCAAATTGTTGTCAAGTCAGTTAGATCAATTAATTCTCAACTAGATCAATTTAATAGATGATGACAAGAGTTGCGTGACATTTATGTTGATGGATTAACTTATAGGAAAATCACTGATCTTAGAATAACCAAAGCTCATTTATGTCCATATTTTACTTGCCCAAAACCAAGAGAACAAATGCAACCTAGCGAGAAAAAGAATTTCAATTAGGTGGTGTGATCATCCAAAAATGGCTAGACACTTCTGGGATAGATAGTGGATAGTTTTTGATTATCCACCACATCGTAATTATGAGAGGATGCAGATGGTATAATAGAATGAATATATACAAGTTAGAATTTGAACCGTTAATCCACCTCCCTTTTAAAAGTAATGATGTATATTTTGTATAACATTTTAAATCATGCATCCTAATTCTAAAATCTAATCTAGTAATTTTATTTCAGGTCAACCACAAGTAGAAGGCATCAATGAAAACCAAGTTATTTGTGCATACTTTATGTTTCATTTCGAATAATTACAAGTAATTTATTTAGTAAATTGTACCCTTAAGGAAAATCCCTTTGAAGAGTCGTGATGTATGCTTTATGTTGTATTTTAATTTGAATGCATCCTCACTATAAAAACTAATCATATATATTTTATTTTTTCCAGGTCTCTCACAGTAGACTTGGCCTCAATGACTACTACAGTTTGTGCATACTTTATGTTGTATTTTGAAAGATATATCCTTATTATTATAATTTAAATAGACTTTTATTTTATTTTATTTCAGGTCTTCCACATGTACATGGCATCAATGAATACTATTATTTGTGCTTTTAAAAATATGTTCAAGGTTAAATTTTTTAACTTTACTTGAGTAAAGTAATATTCTTGCACTTGAATGTTGAATTATGATAGTGTATTTAATACGATATGTTTTTTTTTGCAAGTCCCTTAGGAGATGAAATCAAAGATTTTAGATAGGTCTACTTGATTACACTTTGTGTAATATACATAAATGAGAGACTATTGGTAAAATTTATGAATGAGATAATTATGTTTTAATCAAGTTATATTCAATATATTATATTCTATGGGGTAAATTTAATTTCATACATAGCACATTGGTTCTACTTGTTGGACCCCACCATACCACCTACTTTGTTCCTTACACTTTTCTCTTAACATCCTTGTTATTGAAATGGTAATTTTATATTTAAACCTATATTTTGATACTTTCTTTTAAATCATAAATATTATTGTAATGGTAATTATATATTTGATTATATATTTTGCCTATCTATATCATGATTAATACTTTTTAATTTAGTTTAAAATATGTTATAATTATAAGGCATGTTTTGATACTTTGGTCTTATCATCATTGTTAGCTCATGATGTACACCTTTATTTTATCTAATCAAAATTTATTTAAATAAAATTTCAAGTCCACATAATCCATATAAAGTTATTTAAGCACAAGTTCAATAGTAAACAAATTACATTCATTTTCTTTCAGAGAGGGTGATGTAATATTTTCAATTTTTATTTCTTTTCGTATTGGTGTATAAATTTTATAGCCAGCTTCATTTAAATCAGTAGTTTGATTGGCATCATAGTCTTGGGTATTTAAAAACATACCAAGATTTGCATCCATATGAACATTTTCATCAATAGTCATACCCATGTTTGGTTCTACATTTCCTGCATCCATCATTATCTCTTCAATGGTCTCATCTACAATGGGCACTGAACTCAATGCTTCAGTCGTATTCAATTGTCATTGTTGTGATCTTCAATCTCTTTGGCGTTTTGCCTCCTCTCTTTGTGCTTGAATTTTGTCTGTTGTCATTGTCTTCCTTTGTTTCTTTTAAAATTGCTTAGAACCCATCTTTACAAACTCCTCTTCAAAAATTCATATTTCTTTTTATCGAGTTCTTATGAAATTTGTGTAAAAAAGATTAAAAAGTAGTTCCAAATGTTGTAAAAAATGTTTGTCAGTACGGATTCCAATGATTATCTGGTAAATTGATGCAATCTGTCCTTTTTTTGACAGTAACAGTAATTTAGGAATAGGCCCCCATTTTTAAAACAGGGGCCCATTCCTAAAACCAATGGTTTAAAAAAGGAACAGGACCTCATTTTGAAAACGGGGGCCCATTCTATGGAAGTTGATTCCACAACCCACTACTTGCCTCAAGATTAGGTCCGAGATAGGCCTAGGATGGCCACACCCAGGATAGAGACCTCCAAATTCAAATCTCCATGAACGAAAGCACAAATATGAACTTCTGAAATAGTTTACGTGCCTCTAATTAGAGAATTTTTATATGAACTTAAAACCCCTATCAAATTATACTGTCTGGGTTCTAAATATGTAAATTTATTTAAAAATTGATTATTTTAACTATTTTTCATTTAATTTATACTAAATCAAGTCTATAAACTTGAAATATTAACTAATTTTGTTAATTAAATAACTTTTTTATTTTAATGAATTTTGAAAAAAAAAATTATGTCATCAATCTACACAAAATTATTTTCTATTTGAAAATAAATAAAAAAATTTTAAGTTTATGTCAAATTATGTGGGCCGTACACGTCAAATTTTTAAAAAGATAATTACAAGCATTAAAAAATAAATCTAAAAAAAATAATCAAAAAAAAATACAAAAAAATATGCTCATCAATCTTTAGTGTGTTACAAAGTACAAGCCATTTCCCAAAACAGTTTGAGAAAATAATTTTAATTGTGTCAAATAGTGTGGGTTGTATACATGCATGGTATGGTCCTGAAATAGCCATTTTTAAAACATAGTTTTTAGAACTCCATTCAAAATGTTATTTTTTATTATGTGGGCATTAAAATAAATTACATATTTAGAAAGTAGACTCATAGAGCTATCTTTTATATTCCTAACTTTACCCAAGATTCAATCTCCAAGTGTTTCAAAATTTAAGCTCAAATGAGACAAAATCTGAATATCAAGGAAAACACTTCCACTTTTTGGCCAAAAAGTGGACTCAACTTCTTGCACTGACCCTTTTTCCCTTGTTTTTGAAGGTGAAAGTGGACTGAGTTTTAAGTTTTGCATTGAATTTTCTATTTGAGTTTTATACATGAAGAGAGATTAATTTTAGGATTTTTCTTTTATATTTTATTTAGGGACTTTTGGAGAGTTTTTAGAGGTGATTTGCATTATTATTGTATGGGTTGAAATTTGAGAAGGCTTTGGTATTTTTGTGGAGAGATTTGGTTATTTTGGGTTGTTCGAAGGGAGAATTGATTTCAGTTATTTAAGGAGTTTTATGTGCTTGAATTGTTCGGTTGTGGATTGCATCTTGTAATTTGACATTTTCATATTGTTGGTGTTCTTCACCTCCCATTCACCTATTTGACCATTCTTCTTGTTCTAGGTTGGAGGTTTTCTTATCCTTGTACTTTATTATGCATCTTTGATTTTCAAAAAGGAAATGTTCTCTACTTTGTGTTTGAAATTGTCTTCTGTATTTTTTAGAAGAAATATATGTGATAATATTAGATGTATTTCATTTACTGTACATGGAAGTCTTTGGGTTTTTGGGTTCTTTCTAAGATTTGTTTCTCTGTATGAGTTTTTTGTGAGTGTAAAAGGAATTATGTATATTTTTTCCTTGGTTCTATTTTTTGTATTGATAATCTTTGGAGTTTATTTTGGCTTCTGAATGAAAGACATTTCTTTCTACGTTGATTTGAGTGAAGTCTGATTTTGTTCAGAGATTCATAAATATATGTATAATATTTTTTTCACATTTTGCTTTTGTTTTATATGTGCTAAAATAGGAAATATATGCACTAGAACATCAAACATGTGCGCTAGCCTATGCAATAAAATGCACTATTATGTGTGTTTTATGTGCTACTTAATATGTCATATGGTTCATTTTATGTTATAGATGCATTATTCTGAGTTACAAAAGCTCTACAAGATTTGGTAAAAGCGCTATAAGAATGAGTAAATGCATCAAAATAGTTATTGAATACACTAGTCTGGTTAATTTATCTTTTTGCTTATTTTTCTAAAAAATTTGATAGTCCAAGTCAGACCAGAGACTTATTTTTGGACCTATGAATTTTTGTGATGATTTTCTAGAGTTTTTTAATTAGATTTTTGAAATATTTTTGTGGAAGTTTTCATGTTGCATAAGATATGTCTTATTGGAATAATATGTTTGATAATTAGCTTTACTATGATGGTTTAAATTATTATATGGGGACTAAATTTATTATGTAGATATCTTTATGGTTCATGATTTTTGTTTTATCCCTATACTTTAGGAACATATTAGGGGGAGTGTTGGTTCCCATAAGTGGCTGCTAGGAGATCTCTTTGGGAGTTTGTTGTAAGAAACTCATAACCTCAATGAATTTATTTAGGGGTTGGGTAGATTTCACATTAATAAGATAATTATGGTTCCCCACTCATGGCCTAGAGTGTTAGTCCAAGCTCAATATGAGATTGGGAAGGCATTGTTGGCATGATTGTACTTCCTTGTCTTCATGAGAAGTAGGCTCAAGATGATATTGTGAGGGCATTCTTGGCATGACTATACTCCCTTGTCTTCATGAGAGGTTGATTTGGTTTCACATGGGTTTCACTTTGGTGATGGGGTCCAAAGAGACTGCCATGATAACATTTGTGATGGCATGTGATGACACTTTCCCCAATGTGTTAAGGTCTCATCTTTTCTTTTATGGAAGTCTTTGGATAGTCTTTGTTTTATGGTTAAGTCTATGTCTTGTGTTGATAATCTTTGTTTATGTTATGATTGTTATCTTGTTGTGATTCTTGGGAGATAGGTCTCAGTCTAAGATTAGTGTGTATGGGACCTTACATTAGGGTCTTATATCATTCTCCAAAGCACAGGGGGTGGTTCCTTTTTGGTTCCACATGATCAGCTGGTTGATGACTTATTCAATTGAGATATTATTTTCATTATATGTTCTTGAGCGAGTTGGATGCTTCTTCTTTTCTACAGTTCTTGTCCTATGGATTCTTGGAGCAGTTGTATATCATGATTTCTAGTTTGAGCAGATAATGTATATTTATAATGATCACTAGTATATGATGTAATATGTATTGTAATGATGATTTATGTAACAATGAAAGTATAAGTATTAGATATGGTATTGGTTCATGGTTAAGTGATTAATGGAATTTTATATGATAACTATTCTATGTTTTGTATGGTGAAATGTGTAGTAGTGTGAATAGAGGAAAGTAAACATAACTCATGGATAGGTGTTGTCTATTTTCTCATTACATGTTGTAGTCAGGTAGTGACATTATGGTACCCTAAAGAAGAATCTTCATATTTTTCAGAATTATTCTGCTTGTGCACATTACTTTATGTGATCATGTATAATTCATATATGTAATTCTAAAGAGTAATGAGTTCATGTAGTTTGATGTGTTGTTGTAACTTTAAGAAGAAGGAAAAAATATTTGGTTTTATAGTTATGTGTTAGTTTCTATAGGGTTTTAATAGAGGGCATTACATATCAAATAAGATCAAAGGAGATCCAACCCTACTAAGCATGTGAATGGTATAATCTTCCTATTTTGTTGTGATTTGCGTGTTTTAGGTTCTTCATTGGTGTATGGTGGATCTTAATTTTAGAACTAGGATTTTACGCGGTTGGATCTTTGTTGATTTTACATTAGTTTAACATTTCATTTTTGCCACACACATTATCGAACTAATATAATTATATTAGATATCTATATAAAATGATGCCATATGTGACCAACTCAATTCTTACTTTGATATGTTGTGGATCCTATAAATTGTCCTAAACATCACATGGTTATATATTTGTAATTTTTAGACTCTATCTTGAATATTAAAAAAAATACTTAACATTATTATCATATAATATAACATAATATAATATATATTAATGTAATGTAATTAATATATCATATTATATTGCATTATAAATATTAATATAGTTTAATATTAACATAGTTAGAGGTTTCTAAATTACAGTAGAAATTGCGCCGAAACAAAAGTCAACAAAAGCATGTTCTCACAAAAATTATTCTGATGTTACGCGATTACTGAAACGATGTTCTACAGATTAATTGCACACACATTCTTATATGAAGTTTGATCTTTTGAAATAGTTATATAACCAACCGATACTTTATGTCGCTGTTTTCAACATTAAATTTTGACGGTTATCATTACTATTTTCAAAGAGATAGGTACTAATATTTAATGTCTTCGTTTTCTACATTGAATTTCAATGTTCTTAAGTTTGACATGTGCTAATGCAAGACATATTTATGGGAGGGATTGTCTTTGTCTTTTTAAGATTAAGAAGAAAATTTGTGATCCCATGATCTATATTTCTAATCATCTTATCTTATTTAAAAGATATGGATGATCTATTTTTCCAATCATTGTATTTGAATCAAGAGAAGTTGATGATCCAAATTTCTAACCATGTTATCTTTTTTTAAAGATATTATAATCTAGATTTTTCTAAACATTATATATTACTTAAGAGAAATTGATGATCGACATTTCTAATCATCTTATTCTATTTGAAAGATATTAATGATATATTTCTCTAACCATCACATTTCATTTCAGAGAAGTTGATAATCCATATTTCTAACCATCTTATTCTATTTAAAAGATATTGATGACCTATTTTTCTAACCATCATTTCCATTTAAGAGAACTTGATGATCCACTTCTTAAACCATTATTTTTCATTTAAGAGATGTTGATGATCCACTTTCTTAACCATTGTATTTCATTTAAGATTTACTTATTCTTCACCTCAACAACTACATGTCATGTTTAAATATTGAAAGACTTCACAATTTAAGACTATTTAGAGAAAGTAAATATAAATATTTGTTTTTAACTTTAATTAAATGAGTTATTAAATTGAAATGGATCTAATTATGTATAATTACATGATAAAGGGGAGAGTTTTTTAAGATTTATAGTTAAGGAAAGTGTGAAAATTAATCAAAATGATGAGATCTATACACTTTAAAATCCAAGTTGTCCTAGACGATCATGTATATCAATCAAATAAAAATATTCCTTATTGCTCTATCCAAGGTCAAATTCCTCATTTTTGAACTAGTTCATGTCCATGAACAGACTCTTTATTCACAAACTTCTAGTAATCTTTGGAGTCTAACATCTTTTGTCTTGCAAAATTGATTATTAGACACTAATGATCCATGAGTCTCTTCCTCTTTATTTCCATTATAGCATCATATTTGCAATAGTATATTATTTCTCTCATTTGCCTTGTGTTATTGTGTACTGGCTTCTTTATCCATTATCTATTATCTTGGTTGTTTATGGAGGTGGAAACACCAAAGTGGAGGTCTCACTATGGAAAACCACTAAAAAACAACCCCAATATTTCATCTTCATTTGTCTTCTGTGAAGGTTATTGAAGGACATTCATGAGCTAGTTAGAGGCTTCAAGCATGAGACTATTGTAGGATTCTTTCCTTTCACTCCTTTTTAGTTTCATTATTTAATTTATTTTGGTTTCATAGAGAACATAGAAGAATCCTAAAGTTTGGTTCTTTTGTTCTTTTTGTGCAACTCTTTGTACTTTTTCTATACATGATGCTAGAGCATCGAGATGTCATCCATCACCCATACATACATCCTTAGGTAGAGAGGAAACAAATATCACAAGAGAGTTTCTATAACCTATTCTTTCACATTCGTTGGTTAATATAGTTTTAATATTATATGTGCTTCTTCTATCTAGCAATTTTTATTCATAAGTTTGGATAGTTAGTTGTTTATATCTTCTTGGCTCACTAGAACACCATTTTGGTAGGTAACTGAGGAAGGTTTTCTACTTAAGATTTCATCTTTTCAAGGTTAGCAAATCCTCTCCTCTAAAAAGTTGTACTTGAATCATTATCACAAGTAGCCAACCCCAACAACACTGACCACCACGTTGTCACTATATTTGCCTCATACAACTCTACAATTGATATGATCATTAGAGTACATTCACACAAATTTTTATTTACCCACTCACATAACAACACCCATACTTCACAAATCAAAAATTATCTTCTATATATACCATTTTCTTCATTGAAAACATCAATTAGGTTGACAAAAATAAAGGATAGGTATAGGTCCTATTAAGCTGGTTACCAAACATAGTTGTGGTGAATGTGGTCCAATTTAAGAGATAGAGAGGACCTAAAGTATCATATTACTATTCTCTAAATAGACTCAAATAATATACATGCTAGCACACATCATCCAAGGATAATAACTAGGTAAAATGTAGATAAACAATGTACTAGACATAACCAATTGGACAAAAACCATAGCATCCAAAAGAATAAAGTCAATGTAGATCCAACATGCCAAAGGTAGGACCCAAATACAACTTAACATACTCTTCAAATTTAGCATACATTGTTCAAATCATAGCACAACCTAGAAACAAAAAATTATCATCCAAGCAATAAAAAGTACCCAAAAGATAACATCACACACAATGTAGCACCAACTAGATTAGTCAACACCATGCAAAGTACATAAGGAAATTCATAGAACATCCAAAATCATTCCCAAATACTTCTTTCCCGCTATCACATCTATATATACTGATGCATCGTAAAAAAGATTATAATACTTCATCAGCAGAATGCCATGAAACATAATCATAAATAGAACATCCATAAATAGTCTAGTGGACATTTGAAACTAGAACTAGGATAATGCATGAATATAAAAATTACATCCTTCAAGTCACAACACCTGAAACATCAATGTAGAGAAACATGGCTAATTTGTTGGACCAATCAAATCCTCTTTTGATAGATAGTCAAATTGTAAACAAATAATAATCACTAGTCATTACATTGCATTCAACAAAAAGGACCTGAAAAGGTAGCAATGCAATATCCATAGAGAATAAACGCTATATCCAAATATATAAGACCAAATTATCAAATGCAAAGGAATGTAGAGCATTCTTCAAACTAGACTTTAAATACTCTTCCTTGCATATCACATCTCTTCATACATAAAACATTCTATAAATAATATAACCTTGAATAAGATTCTTATGGATAAGGAAAGAATATTCTATTCATCATGGTCATTCTATAGCATTATATTACCATCATTAATATATTAACACCTCATACTAGGTGTAGACATCAAAAAACAAGAAGGTGGATATCCACAACCCAAAGAAACTACAATTAGCAATAACTATCTCCTCAAACCAATATAAAATACATTTGACATCTCAATATGCTTTTTTCATTAGACTAGAATTTGATAAATCTTATAATTACATTTGTTGTTCTTTTATTCTCAAAATGCTAAAATGGCTTAGTTTTGGCCTAAAAATTTATGAACAAATTAAAATGTTTTTTATGGATGCAAATCCTAGCGTTATTACTAATGATATTGTTTCTCCTTATTTTTATTTGTAAATCTATTTTTTAGGGATATCTTATACATCGGTCATTATACTCTCTTGTTATTGACACACTTGGATACCTTTTCCAAAATGCTCTTTCTAATAAGCCTATTAAAGCGATCATGCTTCTAGGAAATTCCATAACCCTAAAATCCCATTTTGTTGATGATAATATGGCATTCACTCAAAATTGAGTGGGTGAAGAGACCAATGTAGTTGATATATATTCAAAATTTATAATTCAATTCAAGATCCAAACTAGACATGACCCGTCTTGGATCCCTAGTAAGTGGAGAGACGTTAAGTTTGGTGTCATCACAAGATACCTTTGGCTACATTTTCAATTATGAGTTTCTCTCAAAGACACGTGGAAGTGGTTCTCAGCCAAAATTAGAAAAGAGTTCCTGAATTGGACCAACATACCTTTACATGGCTATACGTATTCAAATTGACAAAAAAATCCTCCTTCCTAGCTATGTCTACATTTTCTCTTGTTGCTTACCATATAAATCATGCTAAAATCAAGTTGAATCAACTTATGATAAGCTTCCTTTAGCCCAAATGGGGCAATAAAAAGGGATTACCTACTAATTCCTAGGTCTACTACATTCAACCCAAAGACAATGGAGGACTTACGTATCATTGACCATTACACTCAAGATATTTACCTCACTACTAAATGAATTATTAGAGTACTGTATGGTGATTCTCCTTGGAAACATTTGTTTAATCTTCTATCCAAACTTGTATAGCTAGGAACTCATGGGATTCAATTAAATGGATGAATAATATTTTTCATACCCCCTTCTTCAAGACAATTGGATCTTCGCCATTCAATTTCATTTGAAAGGCTTGGAAAATTACTTTAAAAATATAGTTTGGTAAATGATCAATTCGTAAGTTATTGTTTAGTTTTTTCCTCTTCCTCTATTTGGTGGAATCACTTGGTTCAATCTGAAAATTATCCCCATCTATCGACAAAATATTGAAGGGTAAACATCTATTTAAAAATGGCATTGAAAATTTCCATGACATATGGAATCAAGATAGTTTTAACTAGAAATCGTGGTAGTACATAAAGTCTCAATTTAGACTATTTGTAAGTTTCTAGAATGAAAATTGCCTATTAATTTAAATTTTGATACTTTTCTTCTTAAAACCATGTACAAACAACTTGTACCCACAATAACTCTATCCACTTTCCTTAACCTCCAATGGAATGACAATTTTAACCATTCTAAGTGGAATATACTAAGTTCTCTCATCTAGAAACTTAAAGTTGATACCAAAGCCCAATTCATAGCCTAGAATATTCTACATATTAATCTTTCCAATTGACAAACACCTTTCCTTCATCTCACCTTCCTTGTATTGTTCTTTATGTGCTAAAAATGAAATCATTAAACATGTTTTCTCAATACCTTTGGAAACATCTCTTTTCCAACCATCAATCTCTTTTCTCACACCATTGGACTTGGAAATCTATCCTTCTTGATCTCTCCTCACTATAGAATTTTGTGTCTTATACCTTCATGCACATTATATCAAATTTTATTTGGAAATTCTAGTACCTAGCTACCTTAGATCTCTCTAGTTATATCATTAAAATAGTAAGCCTAACAATTTGTGCTAATCTCTCCCCACATCTTATCCTTTTGTGGTTAGTCACCTAGAACAACCTAGACCTCAAAATATTCCTAAACAAACTTCAAGTGAAATACAAAGATCTTGAGGAAATAATTTTGTTTCTAGATGCAAGACAGTTGGACAAGCTAATGGGCCTAGAGATTAACACCATAAAGGACAATTTTTTTTCTTTCAAGTGAAATCTATGACAATGGAAATTAATGGTGTCATCTAATAAAACTAATCTATATTGTTTTGTGGATTCCTAAAGGGAATCCTGATTTTTTCCTAAAGTATTTTTTGTTTTAGAGTATTTGTCATGGATTTTGTTTAAAATTTTTAGATTATTTAGTGGAGACCAAATATGTGTGAATTGTTTTAAGTACCACTTTGTTGAAATTCTATGCAAATTTTTTTTGCCTACTAAGATACTTCTCCACTTTGTTATTCCTTTATCTCTATAGTAAGTTTGGACTTTTGAGATTATTTATTCTGTTATTCCTTTATCCAATGAAAAAAGTGATTATTTAAGGCAATACAAATTTGGTTTCTTGAAGAAGAAATAGTTCAATTTTTTGATGGGGAATAAGAAGTAAGGCATAGATAATAAAGTGGTCTTTTGACCATGTGAGAATAGGTGTTTAAGCTATTTGAGATTTTGAAACCATAAGGAGGAGGTGGAAATAGGAGGAAGGAAGTACACTTGAAATGATAAAATATAACCATAATGAATGTGTGAATCTACTATATGTAGAGGTCGGAGAGGAGAATATTAGATAAAGTTAAAGCATATTGTAATCTATAAATAAGCAGTTTTTATTTTTTAATTTTTAAATCAATAAAACACACATGAAAATGTGTTGTTAGATGAACATGTATTTCTATTGTGTGTTATTAGTTGTGTGAATGGGTTGTTTGATAAGATCCCCATTGTTTCAAGTGCACTACTATTTTACATTTATTGCCTCCAATGTATAGGCCTATAATCTAGGGAAAAAATAGTTTAATACTAAACACATAATAATAATTAACATTTGATGATCTATGCATAATGTTAGATGTACTTAGTTAAATAACCTTTCAAAAAAATTATATTCAATTATAGTGAAAACTTAATTTTGCAATTTGTTGGTTGTGACAATCCAAAGGAACACTTTTAATTGCTTTCTCTAAAAATTGATTTTTATAGATACATGAAGATATCATGTTAGGTCAAAATTACATGAAGATATCATGTTAGGTCAAAATTACATTACATGGATCTCATATCTCTTATGCTTAAATATTTACTTTTTATGCATGGTTGGGATTTCCATACACTTCAAACTATGTGATCATTTTACCATACCCGTGCCAACTCTTGTTTAATTTTTAGCCTATTTAGATGGGATGTCTTAGTACAATTATATATTGACAAATAACATTCCTGTGCAAAACTAAGCTCATTCCCCAATCATTTATCCATCCTCATTTTCACATACTTCCACACATTCAACAATATGCTATCTCTATCCACATAAGTTATTCCTACAGATTGACCATTATCATCGATTTATCCTCTGATGGAGAAGTTCTACAGCCTAGCATTCTGCATTCTGCAAACTCTGCAGGCTTTTCTGTATTATCTCCATCAGAGGATAAATACAGGGGCTTTTCTGTATTCTCTCCATCCACATTGTTAACGCGGAATACTGAGGTTTTTCTGTATTCTCTCCATATTTCAGTGGAAATCCTGTAGCGAAATGTTCTCACTTCATCTTCTATTTCATGCAATTTTCTACCACTTTTATTTAGCTTCCTCTCCTTTATCATGGTCTTCTATCGTTCCTCTGCTATGTCTCTCTATCTCTTCCTTTTTTATTCTCTGAAAACCGAAAAATGATGAATTGCTGAGTCTTCTGGGAATGGGCGGTTCGGGCAAAACATATCATAGGCGTCGCAGGCAATCGTGCGTTTGCCACATCGTCATCTTTCGCGGAGTCCACAGTCCAATCGTGGGCGCCAACTTCTGCAACGCAGAAAAGTTGATGGTAGAGTTCAACCTGTTGTTCCACGGGAGTTCTACAAAAAAATGGAATCTTTTTCCAAGGTTGTTTGCTGGACAAGCGCGGATGTGAAAATTTTCTTGTATTTTTTTCTGTGAAAGATTTCTTGTATCTTTTTCTCTCGTGAGGATATCTCGTATAGGGGGAATTCAGCATTGAGCTGTAAAAGAGGGCAGAGTGTTGTATAATTTTAGGAGTAGCTCTAAGAGAAAGCAATAAATTCATTTCATTGTATGACCTGTAATGTTGTATCGTGTGCAAAATTAGAATGAAGGCATCCACGCTATTAGATATGTTTCTATGGTATGAGGTTTCGCCTTTGTAATGTTTTGAAATGTATCTATTGTAGATTACTCAAACTCCTATGGATGTATTCTTTCAGTTGGCCCAACATTTCTGCATCACTTTGAAGTTATTTGATATATATGCACCAAAACAGTCCAGTAAGCAGCACAGTTTTAAGAAAAGCCAAAATAAGCAATACAAATACTTCTAGAGTGGTATTACTATTTTTATGCAGTATCCTGGATTAGGAACCGTTAATCTCTTTCTTATCAGGAAAATACAACTGATTAGGACCAACTTTGTACATTTCTGGTTCATGAATTTTATCCCAATGATAAACTATTTTTTGAGTTGATTCATGTAACTTAAACAAGGATCATGAGTGTCGGATCATTGAGAAGAAATTCAATTTGAAATATTATTAAGCTAGATCACCATCCTTCGGCATTTTTTATGATACTTTCTTCAAAATGCACCGAACAAAAGAGAACACAAACAAAGCTCATCAATTCTTTTGGTGCCATTTTCATCTAGATCACTTGGCCTTGCAGTCTACTGATGTTGGAGGGTATATAGTCTAAATTTCAACGCAATTACATCATGGATGGACTGCTTTTTGTTGTCTTTTCAGATTTTCTCTGAGAGTTAGAAATGATGCTTCTGACAAGCCAAGCATACATTATTTGGTCAGCTACGCCTGTTTTCTGCCAATGCATGGACCATAGATAGCTCGTTCACATCTTCCAGCATACAGATCAACCCACTAAAACAGCTACAGAGGCAGTACAACATCATCTTCTCCATTGTTTTTACTGTGTTTCTCTTAGATCTTTTAGTCATTTCAAGTACCTTAAATAAAGTATCCAAACTCTTACCGAGTAAGTATCCGGAGCAATTTAAGAAAGCTTGTCCTCAGTGTTAATAAGGTATGTTCCCATACAAATGGGATGCATGCAATCTATGATTTTTGTACGGATCTTGCATTATGGTTCTAGCATGACGTTATTTTGGTTCTCTATATTGAGTATGTTTAGAAATTTGTCCCTTGGGTTAGACCGACTCAGATCACTCTTGATTGTTTGATGTCATAGAATCTACTTATTATAATAGGCTTATTGATTAGAATATTTGTTAGGAAAAATTATTTTATTCTTTGTGAATTTATAATAATTATGAAAACATAAGATGTGTATATTTGAATTAAATTATGGAATATCAAGATTTGTTTTTTTTTTAATGACAAAACATTCATGATTTCTTGATACTATACAAATTAAATGTAATTCTACTAATGAAGTAAATCCTAAAAAGAGTTGGTGGATGAATTTTAAATTGAACTCTTCTTTAATGTTTCAACATTTGGTTTAAGATTATATGTATAAAGATTCTCCTAGTGATGCAATATAATTTTAAATTTTATTTCAAAAAATTAATGGTTATAATTTATGTTAAGATTAAGTGACTTCTAGTCTATTAGAGAAGTTTGACACACATGGAACAAATCTTTCTCAATGTATTGACCTGATGCTACAAGAAATGAGGTTGAGATCATGTCTTATATTGGTATTCTATATTACTTCTTGTGAGTCTAGAAAATTATTATACTAACTTTAATGAAGATAAGGGCATAAATTTATTGCCAAATTATGAATAGATCTTGGTTATTAACATAGTGTTTTAACTTTTATACACCTAAATTTTCTATAAGACAACCAAAGAAGCTTCAGGAAAAAATAAAAAAATTAGGCTATATTTTATACATAAAAAAGAGTTCCTAAATTTGTAATAAGGCACTTTCTATGATATTCAATTTATTTTTGTGATTTATAATTTTCCATGGAAGATTAAAAAGTTCTCAAAATATAGAGAATCATATCATAAAGATAATATCCAAACAAATCCATTTATAAGATTAATTTGAATCCCATTAGAATTATTTGTTCATATGAGTCAAATATTGGTAAATTGTTAGCAATAAAGACTGATGCCTTGATTGGTTACAAAGCCTTAATTCTAAAGAATAGGTAACTAAATTAATAAATCTTTAATAGTAAACAACGATTTGTTTTAATAAATATATTTTATTTTTCATTTAAAGTGCAATCCAATGATGAAACATTCATTCATAAAGAAAATATTTCAATCATCCATCATTGGTCCAACATACCACATATTTTAACTATGAAAAGATTCTTATAATTTATCCCTTCAAAGTAATTTATAAAAGAGTCCAGATTAGACACTAAAGACTAAATTACATACTAATGGTGGATCAACAAATGTGAACTTAGTGATATTATACTAATTATGGATATTTCTATATAGGTGAAATATGTCACCTTCAACAATTCTCTATTATAACATACATACATTATGGACATAATCTTTAAAGCTAGACATAAAAAACTCACATAAAAATATCTTGACACCAAGGACATTTAAATGATTAAAATGGCTAGAAAGTTCTTTAAGGGAAACTCATATTTATAACAAATAGGATTTGTAACCTTACTAATGATTTTCATTTATTTATTCTTTTGTAACATGAGAATCATGTTAATTATTGTAAACACTATTTGCCTCAAAAAGTACACTAACCCAAAATAGTATTTCCAATTCGACCTTTCCTTCTATTGTGATAATGAGGAAATGTGACATGGAAATTGCAAACCCAACATCATTATAATTATTTTAAATCACATTATAGATGACTTCCACTTGTATATGAATATCATATCTATACTACAAAATACTATACATATGTATGATCTCTTGGAAATTCACTCTCTTATAGTTACTCTCACAACTATAAGGGTAAAATGGAAAATACGAAACAAAATTTGTTATATTAATTCATTTGGACATAATTTTATTATAGTACAATTGGTTTTTTAAAGCCTTATTTTCATATATAAGTACCCACAAGAATGTATTTTCCTAGAAACTAACCCTTAGTAACTAGATATCTATTTTCTAACCTATGTAAAACTAACTTTTAGTATAATATTCTCTAACATTGCCCCCTTATTACATTAACCTGAACAAGAGTGTAACATTTGAGCCCTTATCAAGATTGATGATCACCAATTCTCCTCACTCACCTAGGAAAGATTAAACTAACTGCATTTGTGGATGTCTTGACTATCAGACCTACAACCATCTACATAATATGAGAGAGACATGAAAGTTTTACCAACCGACATGCATAATGAGACACATTTCCTTTGAAACTCCATATCTCCTCAATGTGTGTCTAATGCCTCCTCTAGTGTTGTACTTGAGACACCTTTCCTCTAAAAGTTCACATCTCCTCTGATTTCTTCTAATGCTTCCTCAATTGTTTTGGAAACTATCCCTCCTTACTATATAAATCATCAACCAAATGCCTGGACATACCTTCTCAAGTGTTATACAAATCAATAACCAAATGTGAATGCAAAAAGTAAACCCACAAGAAATATTGCCCCCATTGTTGCTTAAGGAACATATAATGCCAAGCCCCCTCTTTTCCTTAGGGACACAAATATGGTACTTCTTATGCCATAAATCATCCCTAGATGAAAGGCTAGTTTGAGATGATAAAGAACCTCCTACCTCTATTGGCCTCAAATATTTGATATGTCTTAAAACATTTTAATCAATAACATAGGAATCTCCTTAAGGCCTGATTGAATAAAACATGGATGGTTCTAAGAAAATAGACAAGTAAATTTCAAATCTATATGCACTATTTACAATGCATATTGAAACACCACATATAAAAAATACCCCAACCTTTAAGATAAACAATTTTTCTTCTTGCTCTACACGGACATGTCTAGGTTTCCCTATAATATTACATTACCCTTTTGATCACAAAAGAACATGTACAATCGCATCCTCTAAACTGTTAACTAACTTAATACCAAGTTTATTCATAAATAAAACAATAGTTTCTAAACCAACAAGATTTTGTACCATGTACTTATAATGATTCAATGAATACAAACCTTCACCTTCCTCTATGCATTTGCTCTTATAGCACTTGTTCAAATTTTGTATTAGTTCTCCTTGTATAGTGCACATGGAACATCAATTATCACCAGACTTGGTGTGAATTCTAGGCCCAAATATTCTTATCTCTTGCAAACTCTATAAATTATTCATAGCAATAACTTTCTCTATGATGTCAATCTATTCTTGTAGGGAAAATTCAATAGACCATATTTTAACATGTGTAACATAACCAATTTGCTATGGTTGTAACTACTTACAACTACCTTCTACCCTCTCATCATAGCTCCATTTGTGTAGAAATTAATGTAATTTAAATTCAAGACACAACATGATAATTTTAAGTCATGCAAATAGTTGGCTTAAATAAAAAAACATACAGAGTAACAATGCTACTTATACAAACAAGTGAACGCTTTCAAGAAATAGGTGTTATATGGTAAATTAATTATCTTTACCTATTAGCACAAACCAACTGACTAACATTGACCCAACCTTCTCACATTTCCCGCAACCATCCATGTGATTCATGTTTCACTTATGCTCAACTATCCTCCATTAATATTACTACTAACTCTATCTTACAATATTTGTAGCATTTATTATGTATCTGTCTATATATTGATTGAATGAAAATTAAATTTAGAGCCCCATATTGGGTTTTTTCTCTGTAGCCATGTTTATTTTCTTGATATCAAAGCCAAGGTTTAGCAGAGTCAAGTAGAGCTTCCCACAAATAGAACATTGTTGCAAGACACAAGATTGGTTAGTGCAGTTTGAAGACTAGTAGTGATCATGGGAAAGCTCGGGTCAAAGGAGATTACAGTTGTTAAATGCAGCTAAAGGATTCAAGGAGAGTGTGGTATGGAGAAAATGTCTAAAAATTTGACAAGTGCAACATTCTAATGTGAAGTGCTTTGTCTTTGTGATCCAGTTTGTTTCTCTATGTTTGTGCTCTCTTTGTGTCTTTGTGTTTCTTTATAGCCAGTTAACAAAGTTCTTCTTTGTCAACTCCTTGTATGTTTCCTTGTTGTGCTAATTGACCACCACCATGGATTGGGTAGTGTAGGGCTTGATCTGTATTGGTCAATGTTGTTTTCCTAAATGAGAAAGCTTGGGTTTCTTTGACATTCTTGGTATTTTGAATTTTTAAATGAGTTGTGAGGAAGGTAAAATCATGATGTTCCCTTCACCAACACACCTACTACCTCAATTAGTGTTGACACATCCTAAGAGTGTGATCAGGCTCCATACAATGTTCCTTCACATATTGTTCTTTCTATAATTGAAGATATTTCATCTATCATTGATATTTCTGAGTTCATTGATGTTCTTTGATAGCTTCTAATGGTTCAATGTAGCAATATTTACATTGTCTTCCTGAGTTAGCTCATTGGGATACATTTGTACTAAGCATTTAATCATTATTTGAAAAGTCCCACATTGAAAACTTGGAGGACATCATTGAGGACATTCATATCCTCTTGTTTGATAGTCCCAATGGAGTTGATTCATCTTGTTTCAATGTTATGGGTGCATCTTCAAACCGTCTTTTACTCTCTTTTCCTATATTTGCTTCTATCATGGCAATACCAAATTCACATTGGTCTAACTATCACCAAAGATCCATGGTCATAGTACTTGAATCCTCTATTGTACTTGATTCATCTTATTAACATTAGCCACACATTAGAATTGGCTTAAACACATTTAAGAATAATTTGGAGGGGGCATCTTTTTCTTTTGACAACAATCTACATTGGTCTTCAACAGATTTTGGATTGCCATCTTCATCATTGTGGCCTATAACACTTAATTTTTTCGGATATGTTTTGGCATCAACATGGGGACAATTGAGAAGAGTTCTGAGGCATCATATATATTGAGTTTTCTTATCTCACTTTCCTTCAAGGATTTGGAAGATAATTTATATACTTCATGGTTTTATTTCTTCCTAAGGGGAGGAATGTTGTTTGACATGGCTAAATGATCTTTAGCATTTAGTTTCAAATATCTACCATCACTGCAAGAGAATCTTCATTATAGGGGGGTTCATGATCTCTTTTCTTCTTCTCTCTTATGGGAAGAACTTTTTCCTCATAAGAGATTTTGGAATTCTAAAAAATCCAAGATCTTAGTTTTCCTTATTTAGGGGGAGCTTATTATAATCTTATTATATTTCTTCATCTCCTTGAATCACTACAATAATTTTAATAACACTAAAAAACTCTACCATGCTAGTAATATTTGAAAATCCTTCTACACCAAACCAACATCTCATTAGCTTCTCCCATTATACATGTATTTCCATACAAATACTATTTTCTCGTACTAGCCACCATTTTTTTTTGTAATCCTCTGTTTTTACATGTGCCCTACCTTTGTGGTGCTCTCAAAGGAATTTTCCAATTTCCTTGAAGTAACCACTAAGAAGGTGTCACACTTATAATCCCCTATGTAAGTTCCATACAATAATGGTGCATATTGAGTGTTGGCATAAGAAACACCTATACATGGTACAATTTCCTACTTAAATTCCAATTCCTCCCTATACAACTATAAAATCCTTGTGTTGACTATTCCTACCTTCCCAAGTCCTCTCTATCCAACCACCATGTTGTTGTGGCACTTATATAGTGCTGGTGTAGGTTTCACCCCTTTAATGGGACCTACATTGCCTTCCCCCATTAACCCATTACAATAATAGTATCCTTGTGATACCTTCCTAGTGTCACCTATGTAATGCTAGTGCATGTGGTTCATGTGACTATGTTTTTTATTCCTTCATGTACAAGTACAACATGCTAATATCACACATGCCTAATTTTTGAGTTTATTTGTACATAAGTTCTATCTTATTGTGTTAAATGCACAATGTTGGAACAAAGAACACCCCTACATGATTCTAGTTTTACCTTTCTCAATTAATACCCTACATATGTGTGTCATATTAATAGTATAAATTTCATAGTGTTAGTGCAAGTTCCAACCCTATGTAGTTCCTATACCTATCTTTCCCCTCTGAACCCCTAATCCTTGTGTAAATTTTAAATTACCCCTTCCCTCTTGCATAGATGCTAAGTGTGCTAGATAAATGTCTCTTTATCCTATTAAAAAACACTATAAATTTGCAAAAACAATACAAACATGGATAAGGTATAACTCTTACTATTGTTGGTCATATTGTAGGATGCAAACACTCCCACATGCTTTCACTCAAGTGATCTACTTGAGTTACCCCAATCTCAATTTTTTTCATCTCTAGAGCTTCTTTTCTCTCTTCCTTTCTTATTTCTTTTATCTCCTTTTCCCATTAAAAACTAAATTTTCCTTCATTTTTTCCCTTTGTTTATTCTTTCCTAATCCTCCTAAGCCTTATTTATTTTTCAAGAGACCCTAAACTCCATTTATCCCACTAGATGTCTCAAAGAGGAATAACAATACTCTTTTCTCATTAGCATTCTTTCACGCATTTAGGGAAACTCATCACCAATTTTCTTATTTGTATAATTTATTTTTAAAATGACAACTACTTCTAATCACAATGTCATAGCAAAGAGGTGCAAGATATGCACCTTTTAAATGCACTCTTTCACATCAATTTCCTACAAATTATATAATTAATTTTGTTAATTATCTCAACTTTAACTAGTATCCACCATATATTAATCAATTAGAATAACTTGGTAACTCAATTTTGTGTTGCAGTTAATTATTTATTCAACTAGTGTCACTACTAACCCCCTTGACATCCCTATTATTAATTAGCTAAATCTATTTAATCAATTAAACTTAGTCTAGAATTACTCCCGCTAATCAATTATATAACATATTCACTTAATTTATTAGGATAATCTATCAATCTTTAATATTCTTTATTTATTTTAAAAGTGTAACTTGTACAATTAAAATCCAAAAGACCATGTCCTCTAATCTCCACCGTCCATTTCAAATCTAAAGAATCATCTAGGTTTTCCATCTTCACACATGCCTCCCCAAGATACTTGTACCCACTCCTTTCTTAGATATTTGTGAGCATGTAATAGGGTGAATTCACAAAGCTGGATCCCACTTTTGCCAACGAAGGAATTTGGCAAAAGTGGGAACTTCGATTTTCTTGGTGTTCGAGCGAAATGGTAATGTTCGCTCGGACTACCCCTAGGAGTCCGAGCGAACCCAACTGCGAGCCTGGGTTCGCTCCAACCATGGGTAAGTTTTGGGTTCAAGTGAACCCACTTAAATATTAATATTTTAATGGGTTAGAGCGAATCCCCCATTCGCTCGAACCATTTTCAGTTAGTGTTTTTTTTTAAATTTATAAATAGCGAAAATGACAGTTAAAAGGTCATTATCAAATTTGACTTTTTATGTCTGGTGGGGGTTGGATCAAACCAGTCGTCAGCATCACGTCACCAAGCTTTGTCTGCAGTAGTTAGCATCTTTCCTATTTCAGTTTCCGACCAGGTGCACAAAACAACCCTTTGTTTGGTTTAATAATGTCTTTTTTTATTGAATTTGTAAATAATTTGTTTGTTAATTAATTTTTTTAATTAAATAATTGTATATAGTTATTGTTTTTCAACATTTTAGAAAAATGTTTGATAATTTATTGTTTTTCATTATTTTAGAAAACAGTTTGATAATTTAATGTTTTGACTAAAATCTGTCAATTTGTTTTTAAAATTACATAATTGTATAGATGTATATTTTTTTCAACATTTTAAAAAATTGTTATGAAAATCATAGAAAACTTAGAACTTGTAGTAAATCAGAACTTAGAAAAAGATTAGCAAAAAAAGAAAAACGTTAGAAAAATTAATAAATTTTAATTTAAATAAACATTCAAAAATTTAGATAACAAATTTAAACAAATTAGACAAAATAAATTTCCTCTACAATGTGACCCATTTTCACATTCTATTACACGCACAACATGACCCCTTAAGACCACATATGCCCTGATGACACTATACGTTCCCTTAGGAGGTCATAGAGGATCACATATAACATACTAGTGTAAATGTATGACATTCCCTTTAGGATCACATCTAGTGTCCTAAGGGGTCATACGTGGTCCTAAGGGGTCACATATGTTTTATAACACATGCGTGACCCCTTAGAACCGCATATGACCCCTTATAAAATTGTAGTGTGAACGACATACCCCTTAGTCCATCAAATAGTGTCTTAACACATGTGTGACCCATTACAACCGCATATATGACCCTTTATAAAATCCTAGTGTGAATGACATACCCCTTACTCCATCACATAGCGTCTTAAGGAGTCGTATGTGGTCCTAAGGGGTCACACATGCATTAACACATGTGTGACCCCTTAGTAGGTCACATAGGACCCCTTATAACATCCTACTATACATATGACATTCCCCTTAGGATCACATAGTGTCATAAGGGGTCATATGTGGTCCTGAGGGGTCATGCATGTGTTATAACATATGCATGACCCCTTAGAACTGCATATGACCCCTTATAAAATCCTACTGTGAACGACATACCCCTTAGTCCATCACATAGTGTCTTAAGGGGTCATATGTTGTCCTAAGGGGTCACGCATGCATTAAAACATGCCTGACCCCTTAGTAGGTCACATATGACCCCTTATAACATCCTACTATACATATGACATTACCCTTAGGATCATATAGTGTCCTAAGGAGTCATATGTGGTTAGAGCCACATATGACCCCTTATAAAATCCTAGTGTGAATGACATACCCCTTAGTTCATCACATAGTGTCTTAAGGGGTAGTATGTCCAGTCCTAAGGGGTCACACATGCATTGACACATGTGTGACCCCTTAGTAGGTCACATATGACCCCTTATAACATTCTACTATACATATGACATTTCCTATGTGTCCTAAGGGGTCATATGTGGTCCTAAGGGCTCACGCATGCATTAACACATGCGTGACCCCTTAGTAGGTCACATATGACCCCTTATAACATCCTACTATACATATGACATTCCCCTTAGGATCACATAGTGTCATAAGGGGTCATGCATGTGTTATAACATATGCATGACCCCTTAGAACCACATATGACCCCTTATAAAATCCTACTATGAACGACATACCCCTTAGTCCATCACATAGTGTCTTAAGGGGTCGTATGTTGTCCTAAGGGGTCACACATGCATGACCCCTTAGTAGGTCACATATTACATTTTCCTAAGGATAACATAGTGTCATAAGGGGTCATATGTGGTCCTGAGGGGTCATTCATGTGTTATAAGATATGCATGACCCCTTAGAACCGCATATGACCCCTTATAAAATCCTACTATGAATGACATACCCCTTAGTCCATCACATAGTGTCTTAAGGGGTCGTATGTTGTCCTAAGGGGTCACGCATGCATTAACACATGTGTGACCTCTTAGTAGGTCACATATGACCCCTTATAACATCCTACTGTACATATCACATTCCCCTTAGGATCATATAGTGTCCTAAGGGGTCATATGTGGTTAGAACCACATATGACCCCTTATAGAATCCTAGTGTGAATGACATACCCCTTAGTCCATCACATAGTGTCTTAAGGGGTTGTATGTTGTCCTAAGGGGTCACACATGCATTAACACATGCGTGACCCCTTAGTAGGTCACATATGACCCCTTATAACATCCTACTATACATATGACATTCCCCTTAGGATCACATAGTGTCATAAGGGGTCATATGTGGTCCTGAGGGGTCATGCATGTGTTATAACATATGCATGACCCCTTAGAACCACATATGACCCCTTATAAAATCCTACTATGAACGGCATACCCCTTAGTCCATCACATAGTGCCTTAAGGGGTCATATGTTGTCCTAAGGGGTCATGCATGCATTAACACATGCGTGACCTCTTAGTATGTCACATATGACCCCTTATAACATCCTACTATACATATGACATTCCCCTTGGGATCATATAGTGTCCTAAGGGGTCGTATGTGGTTAGAACCACATATGACCCCTTATAGAATCCTAGTGTGAACAACATACCCCTTAGTCCATCACATAGTGTCTTAAGGGGTCATATGTTGTCCTAAGGGGTCACGCATGCATTAACACATGCATAACCCCTTAGTAGGTAACATATGACCCCTTATAAAATCCTACTATACATATGACATTTCCTATGTGTCCTAAGGGGTCATATGTGGTCCTAAGGGCTCACGCATGCATTAACACATGCGTGACCCCTTAGTAGGTCACATATGGCCCCTTATAACATCCAACTATACATATGACATTCCCCTTAGGATCACATAGTGTCATAAGGGGTCATATGTGGTCCTGAGAGGTCATGCATGTGTTATAACATATGCTTGACCCCTTAGAACCGCATATGACCCCTTATAAAATCCTAGTGTGAACGACATACCCCTTAGTCCATCACATAGTGTCTTAAGGGGTCGTATGTTGTCCTAAGGGGTCACATATGACCCCTTATAACATCCTACTTTACATATGACATTCCCCTTAGGATAATATAGTGTCCTAACATATGACGTGTTAGATCTCTCTATTCTTGAATTTTTTATGTATGTCAAAGATTTAAATATGTACACGTGTTAGATCTCTCTATCTCTCTGAAATATATGTTATCTCTAGATCTGTAATATATGTTCTCTCTCTCTCTCACTAAAATATTTGAAATTTTTACATTTACTTTTTGAAAATGAAAATGATCTCTCTCTCTCATGAAGATTTATATGTATATATTCTCTCTCTCTATCTCTCTCTCTCTCATGAAAATGATCTCTTTCTCTCTGCTTACGTATTTATTTTAACTTTATGACATGTACCTAGATAGATGGCATCCTAGGATATAGCTTCGTAGGCTCCTGATCAGGATCCACCTTCGCAGGCTCCTAATCAGGATCCAACTGCATAGGCTCCACATCAGGATCCACCTATGCAGGCTCCACATCAGGAGCCACCACAGCAGGATCCTCCACAGTAGGATCCCCCCTTGCCCGACATTGCTACTATTTTTCATTACAGTGATTTGGAGTTGCATAGGTTGAGGGCCATACTAGATGACCCTCGTATTGATGGCATGTACAAGAATACATGCACGTCCATTTTTGACAATTTCCAAACATTGAGGGACCGCTTAGTATCTCATAACTCATTCTCACCTGAGGTTATAGAGGATATATATAGACAGTTGAGGAGTGAGGTGAGGGGTCCTCATTCTTTTGCTGATGTGGTGGGGGTGGTCTCGAAGGAGACCATCAAGGAGAGATACTTCCCACAATATCAGGAGAAGAGTAAGGTGAGGGGATATTACGTTACCAGATGTATCGACCCAAAGGTTGCATCACTGATTTACCCATGATTCTTAGCAGCCCATGGTCATTATCCTAATAATGACCAGATTCCATTATACTTTGCATAGCAGGTATTTGCTAAGGTTCATTGTCAAATGAAACCAAACTACCTTGATATTCAAGAATATTGTGGACAGGGGAGGGGTAGGATTGCTAATAGAGATGCATATTGTAGGCATGATAGAGCTCTGCCTAGACACAGGGACCTTGTTGGCCAGAGATTTTTAGTAATAGTCCCAACCATGGTACCCATAGCAGATCACGTTGTGATTGCTTCTCAAAGAGAAGCAATTGATAGGATTGGACAGATTGCATCAGCAACAGCCACCATATCTTCTGACAGGGTGGGCAAATATATGATGAGTCGACCACATTCGTGATCATCCATAGATCATGCATCTTCTAGTCAATGGGGGGCTTCAGATTCAAATGATCAGTATATTTCCACTGGCATCCCCTCCCCAGATGAGGTAGCAGCTATAGTCAGAGGTAGTAGACATGTACAGATGTCACAGTATTTAGCCAAGGACCTACTACATGCTTATAGTTTTATTTCATCTCGACTTGGGATACCATTGGGTGATGTTAGAGAGGAGATTCTCAGAGATGGTTAGGCTACAGTGGCATCGACGCATACCACAAGGTAGTCATAGAATTCTCATCACTCTACGAATGCTCCAGGCACTGACCCACCTACAGATCACTCTGTTGCTGCAGAGGAGGAGCTACGAGCTAATCAGCTCCATATCACAGATGAGGGCCGGTTGGATTCATTTGAGGAGGAGATACGAGCTGATTAGGTACATATCACAGACGAGGGTTTGGACTCATTTGAGGATCAACTGAGAGATTTGAGCCATACTGGATTTATGGACATGCTACTACAATCAGACACTTCATCCATGATGCCCAATCATCTAGTTAGCCCCTTGCACTCCTCAGTGATACGTACAGCTAGAGAGAGATATGCAAGCACGAGTGATGTTGTTGATATGATCACGGGACAGGATCAAACTATACAGCCTACTCCAGGTGATACACAAGTATGTACATGTACATGTGCATTTAAATTTTTAGAAGATATGTATAAATGTTGCAAATTTGTACCTGATAAATCTATATATATAGATCATGTTTAATAAATAATCTAGAGTTCTAAGTTTTAATTTGTTGATCATTTAAATTGATTGTGGACTAATCCTTAAATTGACAGTTATCTCATGTCACTCCTTCCTTGAGCTCTGAGCATGTGCGTAGGAGAGATTCTTTAGATGTTGTTAGTGTATAGGTTAGTTATGGTTTTTGGTACATATATGTACATGTATGTATGTACATGCACGTTACAATTTATATTTAAATTTTTATTTAACTCTACTTGGATTTGATGTATATGCACATCTAGAGAGATAGATATATTATATTTAATATTTAAATAAATTCTACTTTTGTAGGACTCCCCCTCAGATGGTCGCTCAGTTCGTAGCCGACATGATCCCTGTTGATTTGCTCCAAACTTTATAGCTCATTTACATTTATCTTTTTATATACTTTCATATTATATATATTCATGCACATACATGAAGTTTAGACTCTAGATTATACTTTATACCTAGTTTGTGTTTGACTCTAGATTATACTTTATACTTTATACATGGAGTTTAGACTCTAGATTATACTTTATACCTGGTTTGTGTTTGACTCTAGATTATACTTTATACTTTATACATGGAGTTTAGACTCTAGATTATACTTTATAAGTTTTATACATGTTTGATTATATTAGATTTATACATGTTTGATTATATTCTAGATTTATACATGATGTTTGATTAAATTAGATTTAAATACATGTTTGATTAGATTGTATATTTCATGCATGTACAACGAAGTTTAGACTCTACATTATACTTTATACCTGGTTTGTATTTGATCAGATTATACATGTTTGATTATATTAGATTTATACATGTTTGATTAGATTAGATTCAAATACATGTTTGATTTTTAAACAAAAGAGTATGTATGATTATACATGTTTCAAGATTTTCAAACAAAAGAGTATGTATGAAATGAACAAACTAAACTTAATAGGTCATGTATTGAATAGTTCACATGGTATGTATATTACATAGGTATGTATATTGTAGGTATGTGAGCTTCTAGGTATGTATATTGTAGTTAAATAGTTCACAACATGTACATGTCCTAATTCCATATTAAATATCAATTTTACAAATGTACATATTACATTCTAATTTAAATATGCATTTTTTAATTAAATAAACATACAATTACATACAATTAAACATGCACATTTAAATACATCCTAATTTGATATAATGTATAAATAAACTTAAAAAATATTTATCCTTTAGTTTCAAATGTTCAAGTTACTTGAGTTCTAGAATTTATCTTGATTGTATTAGATTTAAATACATGAAATGATTTTCAAACAAAAGAGTATGTATGATTACATGTTTCAAGATTTTTAAACAAAAGAGTATGTATGAAATGAACAAACTAAACTTAATAGGTCATGTATTGAATAGTTCAAATGGTTTGTATATTGCATAGGTATGTATATTGTAGGTATGTGAGCTTCTAGGTATGTATATTGTAGTTAAATAGTTCACAACATGTACATGTCCTAATTCCATATTAAATATCAATTTCACAAATGTACATATTACATTCTAATTTAAATATGCATTTTTTAATTAAATACAAATACAATTACATACAATTAAATATGCACATTTAAATACATCCTAATTTGATATAATGTATAAATAAACTTAAAAAATATTTATCCTTTAGTTTCAAATGTTCAAGTTACTTGAGATCTAGAATTTATCTTGATTGTATTAGATTTAAATACATGAAATGATTTTCAAACAAAAGAGTATGTATGAAATGAACAAACTAAACTTAATAGGTCATGTATTGAATAGTTCACATGGTATGTATATTACATAGGTATGTATATTGTAGGTATGTGAGCTTCTAGGTATGTATATTGTAGTTAAATAGTTCACAACATGTACATGTCCTAATTCCATATTAAATATCAATTTTACAAATGTACATATTACATTCTAATTTAAATATGCATTTTTTAATTAAATACAAATACAATTACATACAATTAAACATGCACATTTAAATACATCCTAATTTGATATAATGTATAAATAAACTTAAAAAATATTTATCCTTTAGTTTCAAATGTTCAAGTTACTTGAGATCTAGAATTTATCTTGATTGTATTAGATTTAAATACATGAAATGATTTTCAAACAAAAGAGTATGTATGATTATACATGTTTCAAGATTTTTAAACAAAAGAGTATGTATGAAATGAACAAACTAAACTTAATAGGTCATGTATTGAATAGTTCACATGGTATGTATATTGTATAGGTATGTATATTGTATGTATGTGAGCTTCTAGGTATGTATATTGTAGTTAAATAGTTCACAACATGTACATGTCCTAATTCCATATTAAATATCAATTTTACAAATGTACATATTACATTATAATTTAAATATGCATTTTTTAATTAAATACAAATACAATTACATACAATTAAACATGCACATTTAAATACATCCTAATTTGATATAATGTATAAATAAACTTAAAAAATATTTATCCTTTAGTTTCAAATGTTCAAGTTACTTGAGTTCTAGAATTTATCTTGATTGTATTAGATTTAAATACATGAAATGATTTTCAAACAAAAGAGTATGTATGAAATGAACAAACTAAACTTAATAGGTCATGTATTGAATAGTTCACATGGTATGTATATTACATAGATATGTATATTGTAGGTATGTGAGCTTCTAGGTATGTATATTGTATTTAAATAGTCCACAACATGTACATGTCCTAATTCCATATTAAATATCAATTTTACAAATGTACATATTACATTCTAATTTAAATATGCATTTTTTAATTAAATATAAATACAATTACATATAATTAAACATGCACATTTAAATACATCCTAATTTGATATAATGTATAAATAAACTTAAAAAATATTTATCCTTTAGTTTCAAATGTTCAAGTTACTTGAGATCTAGAATTTATCTTGAACTTACATTAAAATTCAATTCATGTGGGTTGAACCACATGTGTACTTTGGATTACTAAATGTATATATAGTTCATACCACATCAAGTGGTTCACAACTCTCTTCAATAACACTTAATATTTTGTCATGATCTTCACTATCTAGTCTCCACTTTTGAGACCGCCCTCGATGTGGAACTGTTTGAAGAATTAGGCCAACAGCAATGACCAAGTGACTATACTGATATACCTTGTTGTCAATTTGGTATTCAGTGAAATGAATCCCATGTTGAACAATTTTAACTTGTTTGAAATATGTCCCTTGCACTACAACTGATCCTGCATCTACATGTATATAAGAAACGTGAGAAATTAAAAAATTTCACATAAGCTATTTGTACATGTACATATTCAAATCAAAACTCAAACCTATGGGAAATGGCATTCCATCACTGATCTTAGATTTTGATAACTTCTTTCTCTCTTCTGTGCAACACAATAAATAATAACTAACACCTTCTATATTTCCATCTTCTACTATGACTGCAAAAATATCTTTTGCAATTTGACACAAGTTAAACAAATTCTAAGTTATATGTCATTTTTAAGGAAATTTTTACATGTGTACATCATGTATGTACCTTTTTTAATCAATCCTGAAATATGATCATAATCACTAGAAATCAAAGGAATGTCTTCAAAGTTTTCATCCTCATTTGAATCCTCGTATGTGTCAGAAACATCTAGTGGCACCATTTTCCATTCACTAACATATCCAAGCTCTTGGTTCTTGCAATCAACATAGTTTTCAAAAATGCATTCAGAACAAAAACATGAATAATCCCTAGTGTATAATGTCCATGGGCGATTATCTGTACTCATGACACAATGCAAAGATCTTGTCCTCTCCACACTCTTGCATCCATGCATTGATTTTCTATCCACATCTGCAAATTGTACATGTGTACAAGAATGTACATGTAGATCAAGTTGTTAAATTAAAAAAAATTAAATAAAATACTAAAAGAGAACACATATCGGTTATCTCCCAAAACACTCTATATGGAATGGGCCTGTATGTTCTCGATGATGATTCCCTAGGATAATTAGGTTGCTCAAAGTGTTTCTTACACCATTCAACAACATCATGTACATTTTCTATATGTTCTCCTGTGTACTTTATTTGATGATTTCTTAGAGCACATTTGATACAAGCTCTTGTACCATCATGTTCACCCTTTCCATGACCACTCTCAAAAAAACTCCAAACATGTGGTATTTTGTCATTTAGATGATATCTACATAGTGCATAAAATGGCCTCGAAGATTTGAATTGTGCCGCACATCCATCAGACCAAACAAAATGTTTAACTATTGTTATGCCTCTATCTTTCAAATATTCAAAAAACTTCTTAAAGCAATGTTGTACAAAAAGTGTGCCATGCTCCTTATCATCACTGATATAGAAGTGGTACTCTTTCTTAATGACACAATTTTCAAATGTACTATCAACACCATCCAAATTCATCTGTGCATGTCGATAACACACATGCACGAAAATAGTGATTTGCTTTGAAAAGTAATACTCTGATTGAATCTCTTTTTGATGTGCAAAAGAGTAATTCTCTGCGAAGTCAACTACAGATAGAATAGTTCCAAGTGGGAAAGTGTCTCTTAATCTTTTAAATTGTTTTTCTTGCCGCTTGGCAAAAAAACCATGGCATATGTATGGTTTTATCAACTTACAAAAATTTTCCATAAATGTTCCAATAGGTATTTCCTCTTCTACATAATCTAGCCTTGTAGATTCCTTTCCAAATTTTGTTTCAAATTTTTTGTACTTGTAACTCTTGCAATTTACCATCTTCCTCATGTCAGTATCTTCATCTCTCAAAGGCAATTTAGCGAAGTCCCCGCATGTTCCACAAATTCCTCTTATGCAATTTATTTGATCGGTTGCATTATCATCTGATTTATCACATAAGATGGATGCTATAAATTGACTTGTTCGTTTAGGAGGAGCATTTTCATAACCATCATTATCTTCTCTAATATTTCGAAACTCCTGATAGTACAAGTCAAATTCGATGTGATAACGACAACAACAAGTTTCAAAAACTTTTTTTAACTTCCCATAATATGGCCTTAACCATTCAAACATGGTTTGTCCAATCTTTATATGAGGGTTTGTTTTAGTAAACAATACATACAATTCATGTTTTGTTGTGTCTATCCAATGTTTTACATGGAGATCATAACGATCAGGACCAATCCTTTGCTTGATAACATCTCTACTATTTGATGAAGGGTGAGTATTATCATTCCAAAAACTTGTCACAAAGTTCCTAACAACATCTTCAATTCTATTAGAATGAGGAGCTCTACACATAATTGCCCAATTCCCTTTTGAGGTAGTATCACCCAAAATCTTTCTCCTTTTAACATATTTAGATATTGTCCTTCTACTAAAACCAAACTCAGATGACAGTGAAGAGATTTGTCTTTTTTGAGGCAATCTTTCATTTACTAAAGATGTCAACATCACTCTTCTTGAAATGGTCTTATCTAGTTTTCAAGATTTTTTACCAATGTTCACCAAACCTTTCTTAACATTATCAACAATAGATTTTTGTAGCTGAGAAGATTTCCTCTTTTGACTTGTTGTATCTATACCCAACAATTTCATTGGATCTATTAAGTCTTTATGAGAAAGTACAATTGATAACAATTGAGCTTTTTCTAGTGTAGTATCAAGATTGTTGAAATGAGACATTATTTCTTTTCCACTTTTATTCATTGACCTCCTTTTAGTATGTCTAGGTTCTTAACTGAGACGTTTCAACTCATTCACATCCATTTCAAGTAAATGATCTAAATTTTAATAAGAAATATTTCTCTTCACTTGTTTAGCTAGATCCACAATATGCTCATCCATATCAATGGTAGGAGGTAAGGAGCCTGACCCCTCTCCTTCAAAGGTCTCCATTGGCTCAACTTGGACAATCTCCTCCCTATGTTCATCAACTATATTGTGTTCTTCAACAGGTTCATTTGCCCGTTCTGCACATAATTTAAGCTCATTTGTGTAAGGTTCTTGAGTTAATCAGAGATTATTCAATTAGGATTAAGAATAGGGGTGAATTTGGCTTAAAGCTTTACATGTTAAAATTAGCCCATTCAATTTGGTTTATTAAATTTAATTACTTTCAGGACCTTATTGTTTAAACTCTAATTAAATTACCTGTTTAAATTAAAGTTCAATTTGTTCTTAGGTTAGGATAAAAGTTCAATCTCTAATTTTGAGCACTAATTTAACACATAAAATAAAATTTTGATAAATTAGAAATTCCAATTTTGAAAATTAAAAGTACAAATTTTTTGATGCATGCATACGATAACTTAGGTGACCTCATATTAAAATCAATATGACCACATTTGAAAAAACATTTCACAATTAATATACTTAACTACCCTTAAGACAGATATATTGTGTGATATTAAAGGACCTATCACATGAAATTACTTGTACATGTAGATTAAATATTCAATATATATAATTTAGAACCTAGAAATTATGACATAATAGGTCTTATTAATTTTATGACTTAATAGGTCTTATCTATTATAAATGAACTTAATTATATAAGAGAAAAATGCAATTACACAACAAGCAAGTTGATGGAATTTGAAATTTGCAAATACACATGTATTATCTCAAATTAATTATGTTTTCCAATTAAAACAAAATTATTTTTAATCCTATTATTTCCAATTAATTTAATTAAGATTTTTTAAATTAATTTTCATTAAAAATATTGGATAAAAAATATTGAGTTTGAATTAATTGATACGTAATACATATTAAATTAAATAGAAATAAAATTAAAAATACATACTTGCATCATGATATCTATGTCTTCTTTGTTCTCGATATCTTTCTTCCATTTCGGGAGAATAATTCCTTGAAGTCTTATTTTGCCTTGTCTTCTTGTTCCCCATGCTTTTACAAAAAACCTTCAAATTATTGCCTTCAAAATAATTTTCAAATGTCTTCTCTCATCCAAAAATGCAAATTATTTTAATCATTTGTGTGATAAAAAATGAAAAAAATTATGGACATTTATATGACTCCATAAATGAAAAAAAAAAAAATGCGTTGGCCAGAGTTCGAATGAAAGCTGACAGTTAAAAATTGTTGGGTTCGCTCAAACATGTCCATTACAAAAGTGTGCATGCCAAAATCGAGCTCATTGGTTCGAGGAAATGGGGGTTCGCTTGAACCCTTTTGGGTTCAAGCAAACCCAATTCGCTCGAACTAGTGTTCATTCGAACCTTCAAATTAAAAGTTTCTCCCAAAAAAATTCAGAGTTCTGAAGAATTAATGACTTTGGAGCTCTGGTTGAAAGCATGAATTAAATAATCTTGATAACCCAAAAATATTAGATGGTAGTACTCAAAGGAAGCTTTCCAATGAGTATAATTTTGTTATATTTTGAATTTATTATGTTCTTGTTTTTTTAATTTTATGAAAAATTGGTTTTTCACCGAACATGAACTTCTCTATTCAACGCATTGGAAAAAATAAGAAACTAATTCAAAAAAAATCTGAAAAATATCTATGCCCCTAGTATTGATGTCTTCTTTCTAAAAAAAAAAAAAAAATTGAATTTCGATTTATATAGAACAAGTTATGTGTTCAAACGTAAACCTATGTTTGAATTATGACTAGTTGGACTTCAAAACTTTATAAAATGAAAAATATTGAACATATCACTATAAAACCAAATGCAAGCCCTGGATATTGATGTTACAAACCAAAATTCGAAAGAATTGAGTTTTTATCATTTATAGAAAAAAGGTTATGCATTTCGGGAGGCACATCACTCTTAAAAAATGTAGTTTGTTGTAAAAAACTACTTTTCGAGGGAGATGGAAAAAAAAAATTTAAATCCTTCAAAAAAATTTGAAAAAAATGTATATAGAATCTACAAACAAAATGCTAGAAATCACTAATTTACATCATCTTCAAATTTTTAATAGTTTAAAAGTTATAGTTCTCGGAAGTTGAAGATTATTTTAAAAATGTACATCTCAGTGTCAAAAGTGGCAAAAAAGTGGGAACCATTATTGTGAGTTCACCCAATACATGGATTATTGGCAATATGGAAGGATTGATTATGTGTTGCATTGATGTTTTATCATTGATGTCAACACTAGCTATTATGGTTGGTTACCGACAGATAGGTTTTGGTTACTGATAGAAGATCTAGTGTTACCGACAGAAGAGACTATCTGTTGGACACTTCCGACATGTTTGGGTCAATGGAATATGTTTGGTTCTATGTGTTACATGCTTCTGGAGCATCTCTTGGTCAGTTGGTATTGACTTGGTGATCGGATGCTATCATACAATCTAGTAAACTCTTATCGGCATGGGTTTAATGTTTTACTGACAAAATTATTTTTGAGAATCTGTGACAGGATGCAGGAGATGATCCCTAATTGTGCTTCAACCAGTTGGATACATCAATTTGGCATGGTGTACCCAAAATAGGTCTGGTGCCTATCTAGAATATGAACCGGTATCATGTTAACATGATCTCTACATGTTACCGGGATGATTTATGGATTGGTTAATATTGTTTTGGTCTAAAGCCAAAATGGCATATCATTGTAATATGGATGTATGTAATGATCTTATTGTAATATCTTTTAGGTGGCCGACCTAATTGGTTTAGGCCTTAGGGTTTGTATAAATCAATGTAAGATCTCATTGCAAATTATGGCAATGGTGTGGACAACAAAAAAGGAATGTAATGTGTGAAAATTGTAATATCATTCAAGCAAAGGATTAGGTCGATCATTGAAGATCGAATTGGGTTTATGTAAGAGGTCAAAAACCTCAGGTATTGAGATTAACTGGGACTGTAATTAGGCATGGTAGATGCTATCTTTGGTATTTCATTCTACTGAATTATTGTCTAATTATCTTGAGGTGGTTTTAACACCTCTATAGTTAGTGAGACTCTTTGTAATGAGCAGTGCACTCTAGGTAGTGTGCCTTCCTGCATGTACACGCCCCTCATTGTATCACATACTTTCTGCAGAAGTATCATCTGATTGTGGGTAGGTTTCCCACTGTGGTTTTTTCCTTTACCAGGTTTTCCACATACAAATCATGGTGTTATGTGGTATGGTTGCATTGTGTTGGTTATCTATTTCATTTTTAAGGTGCATTGTTTACCAGTATCTATTTCTACCGGTATCTATTTCTGCTACTCTGGTATTTAATATTTATGTGCTCCGGTTTAAGGCTGTAAAGTGGATTGATTGATATAGTCTGTTAACAACTGATTCACCCCCCCTCTCAATTGTTCACTGGTTATCCTAACAATTGGCATCAAAGCTTTGGTCCTCTTTTGTAGAAGCTTAACCACTTAAGGTAGATCCTATGGAAACTAATCCATCAACAACTATTTTCAAAAGAGATATCCCTAAGCTTGATGGAACAAATTATGGGATATAGAAAATCCTTATGGAGACTCCTTCTATGTCTTAGAAAGGATATTTGGGAGATCATTGAGAAAGGATACACACCTTATGATCTGGCATCTAGCAATCCTACTCCTACAAACTTGGATAAAAATATTGAGAATAATTATAGAGCAAGAGAAGCCCTCTTGTGTGCATTTACTAATCAGAAGATCATGGGATTGACTGGTAAATCATTTGCAAAGGTTATGTGGGATAAATTACAAACTCTGAATGAAGGTGACCCTACTATGAAAATTGTTAAACTTGATGGTTACCAGGTGAGATATGAGAACCTGAAGATGGATGACAATGAAATAATCTCATAGTCATGAATTGATGAAAACTTCTAATACCATTAATTGATTGAAAATTATAAGGATTTGATCGATCAATATCTGATAATATAAATTATTTAGTCAATTTTAGTTCATTTCACACATATGCATTTATATATATATATAGTTATTTCTTGTTGTAGTCGTCGTTTGCCATTTTTGTCATCCTCTGTCGTTCCTTATCCTTGTCAAAAAAGAAACAATGGCCTCCTCACACAAATCCCTCTCTATAAAATTTTCTTCCCTCCATTTCAAGACCAATAACAACAGCAACCAGGGTTTCGTCAACCAGGAATTCTGCCCCATACACAACCAACACACCCTTATTGCATCCTTTGACAAAGCTTTCAGTAACTAGGGGAGAGTTACCATGAAGTCTCTCCAGATAGGGAACCATCCCACCATCGGTGATTTCCTCCCAGGCCTCCCTATTTTTTTGCCACTTATCATAGGTCATGGGTTCATGCATATTCTTGTCCCCTCCCATTCTATTACTTAGGTACTCCAGGCAGCTACACTCTAGATGTAAAGCCAGGAGAAAAAAAAACTAGAAATAGGACGAGTTGAAAGTTCAATTGCTTCTCAAAGTGGTAATAATGAAATTTCCAAAGACCATAGGATAGAGGATGTATGCATAGTTTTTCAGAGTTGAATTAATTGATAAAAGCAAAGTGAAAACATTAGTCTCCGACTAAAGGCATGGACTAATAAATAGGATGACCATCTTATGCTTGGATTTTACATGTCAAAAGATAATTGTCTTATAAATTCCTTTACAAATATGGGATTCTCTCGAATAAAGCATTTTAGGATCATCGAATTATATTCATTAATGTGCTCCTTGACATGTTAGCATACTCGAATTATATTTAAAAATGTATATGCAATTTTACAATGTTCTATTTTAGACATCTTTTCATGCCCATAAATGGATTTTCATTCAAAAATCTTACATCAATTTTTTTTTTTTAAGTGGTAGTTAATGTTCAAATAGCTCACAAAACTTCTTATAGAAGAAAGAATGCCCTAGAAAGAAAACACAAGGCCTATTCAATGGTCTACATCATTGTGACAATGCTTTACCTTTTGTTTCCTTCTATAGATAAGTAAAATGCACAGAGGATAATCAAAGGGATGAGACCTATCTTTCAAAATTTGAGTTCCCTAAGATCTCTAACTTGTTTTACCCACTACTTTCTCTTTTAATCTCCATGCATGTCTATGTTAATTTTGAAGCTCAATCGAATGGAGTCCATAACGTGGAAGGGAAAGACCATTTATGATAATTTTAGGTGCATTTTTTGACTTAAAATTATTTATGGCTTTCACATTAGACTTGCTCTTTATATTCCCAATTTCTCAATATATTTTAATGCTTTCATCTCAAACATAGAATAGATATTATTGTTTAAGAGGTGAGTTAAAATATTCGTTCAAATGAGATCACAGGATTTTGGTAAATCTAAAGCTTTATGAATCATGTTGTAGAATAGATATTACCATTTAAGAGGTGAGTTACAATGAACTAAAGGATTTTTGGTAAATCTAAAGCTTAATGAAAGTGTTAACATGATTATGTATTAAAAAAAACATATGTTAACAAGATTTGAGTGTGTGATTTAGTTTTGGTCTTCCAAATCTAAGCATTAAGGTTTTTCCATCTTTCTCTTTGAATTTAGAGTCCCATTTATTGTTCAACTTGGGATTAATCTTCAAGCACATCTTCTTCAATGGGAAATAGTAAAAGTCTTCCAAAGCCAAAGTTAGTCATTTGAAACATTACATTGGGGAGGAGATCAAATCCACAGACATCGATGATTTAACAAATATAAGAAACCCTTTTGACTTATTATTGAACTTAAAGGACATTCTAGTACTCTACATCCATTTGACTGGGTTGGATGGCAGAACACTGGATGGTAGAGCACTAGAATGTGCTCCAAGTTGAATAATAAGTCTAAAGGGTTTCTTACATTTGTTAAATCACTGGTGTGCATATTTTCTTTCCTCTCCAATGTAATGTTTCAAATGACTGGCTTTGGCTTGGGAAGACTTTTACTATTTCCCATTGAAGAAGGTGTGCCTAAAGCTTAATCCCAGGTTCAACAATAAATGGGGTTGTAAATTCAAAGAGAAAGATGGAGAAACCTTAGTGCTCAGATTTCGAAGACCAAAGCTAAATCAAATGCTCAAATCTACTTGGAAAATTTATATCCAAAATTGCCTATAGGGGAAAAATTGTTTTTGCCAATGTGCTGAAAGTGTGAAACATATTTTTTGGGATTGTTTTTAGGCTAAAATGAAACGGGTTGCAATTTTAAACATTCCCTTCTATTTTTTGGTCATATGCTTGGCTGGAAGAAGTTTTGGGTATTGGTTTGTGTAAGAATGTTATTGTTGATTCAATAAGGCAATCTATTTTGGTCCAAGTAGGTGTTTAGTTATTTTTTAAGCAAATTACTTGTCAGGAAGTGGAAACGTTTTACTGTAACGTTATGTAAAAACTTATTTCTTTGTGCTCTCAGTTGGAAAAGAAGGTTGGGTACAACAAGCTTGATGATGTTCAGTGCTCTAGACAGCTTCAAAATCTTGTCAATTTATGAACAACAGATGTACCTTCAAAGTAGATGGTGTATTTTTGGAACAGCTGATGTAAATTCTCTTGTACATGATAGTATTAGTTCTTTGTGTAGGTAATGTTATTGGGAACAACTACTATTTTTTATTGTACCTATTGATACTAGTCACTTGTTAGCTATATTTTTCTTTATTGCAATTCCCTTTGAACTGTTTATTTTATTTTTCATTGTAATCTACTTTGTTCAATACAAAAACAAATTAAAAATTACAAATACGCCAAAATAAAATAAGAGATTTAATAGGTCAAATTTTTATTAATTGAAATAGCTGTAATTTTTTTTAATCTGAGAACAAAATAATCAATAAATCTTAAATGTGTGAAGTTCCAAGTTAGGTTCTCATTGAAATTGAGACTTTTTTCTTTCTTTAGTTTGGGAATCCAAGCATAAAAATGGAGTACACCACACTCCATATACATTCTATAATATTTGTCAATAGATAAAGAATCTAAACACCTTACATATTATTTTATTATATGATTGAAAAAATTAAGAACTTAACACATATTAATTGACATTAAATTCCACAAAACAACTTATTTTACTTCTAATTTTGTTATATGATTGGAGAAAAAAATTGTAACATAATGAAATTAAACATGATTTTGTAGTTGGGTTTAATTATTATATACTTGTATGTACTTGTTTTCAATGCATCAAAATAATTTTTCCTGTGGAAAATCCTAAAGTAATTAAGAATAAAGATAATAATGGTTAGGTGCACGGACAAGACAATGATGGCATTCCTTTAATTTTCATATTAACATATATCTTGCACCTTCTAGAGTTGCAAGTGGTAGTTTTTTTTTGTAATTTAAATGAAAATGTACATCAAAGTGAAAATCGATATTTAATTAATGTAAGAGATAAAAGAATATAACTTGTACACTTAACAAATTGTTTAACGTCATTTTACATTGATATCATAGATATATATTTTATTAATCAATTTATTTTATTTCATGTAATAATTCATAATCACCTTTAACTCATTAGTACATGTCACTATAACCAATACAAATCAATGACATAAATCTCCATCCTTAATTTTTAATGTTTTCTCAAATTAAACTATAAGACATGCAACAATATAGTCCTTAAAAATTAGATTAAATGACAGGACTTAGTCCACCTATTTTGCATTTTGTTTTTCCTACTCTAAGACAAATCTCCTTTAATATGATTATTATCATGTCAACCCACATACCAGAGAATCAATTCTTGTCAAAGAATTTTTATTATGGACATCTCCTAAGTCAATATTATTATCACATATTTGACATCAACCATTACCATTAAGCATGAGTGCATTTATAAGACTCAATCACAATAGAACTAGTCCTAATTATATCAATGTTGGCATATGTACTTAGGATAACTTTTTAATCTTTATATAAACAAGCATTTGAATGGGTATACTAATTTCACCATTACAAATTCTTATAAATAAGAATAAGAAATCATAAAAATCATTTGTTTATATAAAATTAAGACTTTACAATGATATTTTGAACATATTTTAATATTATTAACAATTTACAATATTAAGTCAACCATCTCTAAATTAGAAAAAAAAAATTACAAATTAATAATTAAAATTTAATTAAAAAAAGGTCAAGACCAAGTGATGATAAAAATTTTCAAGTCAATGCTTTTGAGGAGATATATAGAAAACCATCAAATATAAACTATGTAAACATACTTATATAAAATCTACTTTGCTCTTTAATAAAAACATACTTAAATAAAATTTTATATACATTATATAAAATTTTACATACATGACTAATAGCTATCTTTATTCTCAAATTACATTTCAAAGTTAATATATGAGATAAATAAAAGTGATAGTAAGGATAATTGTTGCAATTGGAAGTGTAGAAATAAGAACTCGCCTGAGTTGTTGCTTAAGTTCAGTTTGTCGCTTATTGGTTGCTTTGAAGTTATATTCAATTAGCCATGCTACTGATAAGAACATAATTGCAAGTGATGGCGCTATATATGCTATCAGGATCTCAGCAACCTTGATCATATGAAATTCCTTATGATCTGGATTACGATTCTCCTTATTTGCACGAGGTATCGTGACAAGAATATTTGCACTTAAGAAAGCAAGGCCTGTAGAGACTATGGAAGTTCCCAAGCTTAGCATAGATAATTTAGCCAGTATTGATCTATTTGCCATCATCTTTGTTTGCAATCGTTCTCGAAAAACCCAAGCAATCACCACAGTTATAGATGCAAAGAAGGCAACAAAATTAGAGAACAAAAACACTTTGAAAATGGTATCTGATGACCTATTAGCAAGACCATTACCATCGATATCACCAGGCACTTGAAATATAGATGCAAATGTTATTGTGGCAATGAGTGACGCCACCAATGTGTCCACATCTAATATTTTGGTATCCTCGTGGCCATTATCTTGATTAGAAATCTCTTGTGAATATTGCCAAGGAAATCGTTCATACCCAGATTGACAAATTAAACTTCGAGTGGCATGACCATCTTTCAGAATGCTTATAATCTCACTACAATCCATCCTGTTTTGGGATGCTCTCTCTTCTGCCATATCAAGTGGACTTTTCCCTTCATCATTTGTAATATTCAAGCTTACATTTGGAATTGAAACTATATATTCCACAATCTGCATACAAAATAAACAATAATGACCTTAATAAGTATAAGATATAAAGTATTTTTCATTTGAAAAGGCTTATGATTATACCTAAAACATTATCTTTGAATAGACTACCTTTTTGTAAGTTGTTAATTCTTGGAAAAATAAATATTAAATATATGAAAATGAGATAATTTACCCTTAATATATTACATGTGCCATGCAAGTAGAAAGATTTTAAAAATGGAAATGACAAAATAAAACATATCAACTTAAGATAAGTAAAATATTATATTAGATTTCAAAATTATGATTAAAAGTTTTTTTAATTTTAATATAGTTATTAAATTTTGTTCTATTATAGCAACAAAAAAATAGTAATTATAATTATTTTATTTTTATTAGTAACATGTATAAATTCTTTCACTTTTGAGTTATGATAATGAGTTTATATAAGATATTAAAGGGAATGGAACTCAATTAATATATGGAATCAAGTAAACAAAGATTCAATAGGATGTCTTAAGGGAATAAGAGAAACAGTGCAATTAAAATATTAAAGTATTTACTTATTAAATAAATAAACAATTGCCTAAAATTATTAGGGGTGAGTTTATTCTAAAAACATTGTTTAATAAACATCATTTCATTTTCAATTAGTCAATTTTACACATTATCAACACCAGATAGTAGTAAATAGTCATCTTACATTTAATTTCTAAAATTTATTTTTAGTCACCAAATTGAATGCCCCATTGAAGAATAGTTCTTTGTAAGTGCATCTTTAAATTAATAGGAACTCAAGTTTGTGATTTTATTTCTTGGATTTTTTAATTCAGAAATATAACATTTCTTTACAGTCAAGGCTGAAATTTGAGAATAAACTTTTCTTATTAAACAAATTTTGATCTATATGAAATCTTTCCTTGCAGTTAAAAAAAATGAATAAATATAATGATAGAAGTTACATCAATAACATTCTTAGGATGTATTTATTAACCTTTCTAAACTAAATAAAAAAAAATGAAAAATTACCATTAAAATATAATAAAGAATGAAGGGAATAAAGCATAGATAAAGCTAACCTCAGGGTCCACTGCATTCATGGCTGCCAAATGCAAAGCTGTATTGCCAAATAAGTCATAGTCATGGCTGAATAATTTTGCATTTGTTTCATCCTCATTCTCAGAAGCAAGCCTTTTCACTATGTCAAGTTGATTATATAGTACCGCAAAGTGCACAGCAGATTTAAGGCAAGTGCTTCTGATTTCAACACAATCTGGCATTAATGATATGAATTCGTCAACAATATCGATGAATCCTTTCATTACTGCTATGTGAATTGCACATCTTCCTTGGTGATCAACCTTTGTCATTAACTTTTCATGACCACTCAGACAACACCATTTCAATTGAGTCCTTAAAATCTCACGCACAACATCTAGATGTCCTCCATGAACTGCAGCATGTAGTGGAGTAAAGCCATATTCATCCTCAATAAGTAGCATGGAACGTATTATATTGAAACAACTAGCATTTTCATTCAATATCAACTTGACTACACCTGCATAATGCATATTAATCATTAGTTCAACATTCATGTAACTCAAAGATATTAGATTTCTACAGTCTATAGCAATAGATCATAAATCATTTTTTGGTTTATAATCACTAATTTAACATATATATAATTTAAAGACATTAGATTTCCACAGTCTAATAATAATAGATCATGAACGATTTTCTGGTTTTAACTGTATTTGATTTATTTTGTATCAACGCTTTGGATCACATTTTGTAATCCATCATCAGATCGCACTCCCTCATTCTATTTCTTTTGTTCTCTACTATCTTGATGATGGATCAAGGAGAGTGACCTAAACCATTGATACCAAATAAATCAAACACAGTTATCACAAAAAATGATTCACAGTCTGTATATATAACTTTTTAAACTAAATAGATTCATTTTCCAAATCAAATTTAACAAAGACCTTTATCAAAAAGGGTGAAGGATGAGGCCGGAATGGATACCCCTCAGTCCTTGGCTCTTAGCCAAAGAGGTTCAACTTATTAGCTCGTGGCCCGGGTGACAAAAAAAATACTTCGTAAAGACCCTCATGACTCGTGCCCGGGTGACAAAAAAAATACTTCGTAAAGACCCTCATGACCGGGTGACAAAAAAAATACTTCGTTAAGACCCTCATGACTCGTGCCCGGGTGACAAAAAAAATACTTCATAAAGACCCTCACTAGACTGGCAACTCCAGAAACCTCCATTAAAAAAAAAAAAATTAACAAAAAGAAAATATTAATTACCCACATAACAAACCAGTACAACTTACCCGATTTCCCTGCATAAGCTGCAGCGTTGAGGCATGTCTGACGGTCATTCCTTGGCCAGAAAACCAGAAACAATGGCGTGGCTTCCAACAAGAGCTTCGCTGCATCAATGTGACCGTGCTCTGAAGCTATTATCAGGGCAGTCTCTGCAAACTGATTGCGCCTATACACACAGCACTTTTTATACCTCAGCAGAATTCTGACAACCTCTGAATTGCCATTCTTACCAGCTTCATGCAGTGGTGTATTCTTATCTCGATTTCGAGCTCCAGCAAAGCAGAGCTTGAGAGTAAGTAACCATTTAACAACCTCCAGGTGTCCTCCTCTTGCAGCGATGTGCAGAGCAGTGTTTCCTTCAAAAGTAAGCCCCTGGGTCACATGCTCACGGCTACACTCCTGAAGGGCTTTGAGATCGCCCTTTTTGGCAGCATGGAAGATATTTTTTTCCATTCTCGTCATTTTTTCAAACTTCTTGTACTCACTTACCATGCTGTTTCACTACTTATAACAAATTCCTGAAGTGTAGATTCGCTGGTACAAGAAAAAGAAAATGCCTTGGGCCCTCACGGACTGATTAATTATGCTTTTATTCTTTTAATGTATGATATCGACAAGCACGTTGGAGAGTCTGTACCAAGCATTTTGCATTTGCTTACGATTAGATTTGGACCAATTATGATCTCATCATATTCATTTAGATTTTATTTCAACTTTTATGATTTCTTTATAGCAGAACAATTTTATCTAAATTTTGGATGAGAATGGCAGTTCTTAAACTTTCATTTTTTATTTGAAATAGATATTTTATATTTAATTTTTTTACATAAATAAATGTGACAAAAGAGATTAATGAAGGTAATTTTTACATAAAAGAATAATAATAAAAATCATGTTCATAGATATAATTCGACAATGGCAGTGGAGAAGGCATTTAGTATTGTTTTTAAAACTGGTTTTTTTTTTACTTTTTTATTATTTTGCTAATTGTTTGGAAAGTAGATTTTTTATTTTATTTTTTATAAGATTTGTTTCTTAATTTTTGAAGAAAAAGAGTTAATGGGTGCAAGATAAAGATTACTTTCTCTGTCTTAATTTTATTTGTAAAATTTGATATTTATCTTTATATTTTACTTAGATTCTTTAAAAATATAGACATACTATTTTAATAAGAACTACTTTAAAAAAACTTAGACTCCCTAAATAAACATGTCATTATTTATTTAAAATTAAAAATATCTTATAAGATAATTTAATAAATTTAAAATACATGATAGATATCCAATTTTATAAATAAAATTAAAAAAATTTTACAGTAATTTTTATCTAATGCAATTATTAATTTTTTTTCTTAGAAAATAAAAAAATTAAAAAAAAAAAAAAAATGCTTATAAAATAAAATAAATCAACTTATGAACTATTGCATCAATTAACATGATAAATATAATACTCAATCTCGATAACTCAAAAGAATTGACGAATATTAGTAAAGTATAATTAAGTCTTATCATAAATAATAAATTCCTCACTTGCTAATACTTTGGAGATTCCCTAAACCTAGCCAAAAATGACAAAATGAAAATATATTGTTCCATCCTGACTTGTTTAATTTTCCTCTTCCACTAAAATTTTTGTAGAGTATGAACACCTAATTCATGTGTTTACTTTAATTTATTCCATGCAATCTTGTTGAGAACTTGATGAATATGGTTTGGTCCTTTCAATGAAATGGATAACCAACTTTATTATGCTTTTGTAGTGAGTTATGATTTTGGCCATTAAATCATTTGCTTACAATTAGAAAAAGTGAGAACGTGATCTCAATTATATTCACCGATCAACCTCACGTATCACTTTTCCTTTTCTAAATTATATGCCAATTATTATTTTCTTCATAACCTATTAAGGATCAACATTTTTAAATAAACTAAGGGATGAAAGTTGCATTTATTAAAGTTTAATTTTTCTTTTATTATTTATCAATATTCCATATAAATGGATTAATAAATGTAACTTTTAATTAAAAAATAATTTTTTTATTATTTTAAAAATTTAAATTTGAAATAATTTTTGTAGACACTTAAAAATGTTTCATTAATTCTACACTAATTATTCATCTATTTAATTAAGTAATTCTTTAATTATTTGATTAAATTAAATATTTCTTCTAATCAGAACATTTAACATTTCTAACTATCAAATTCCTATCATTTCATCATTTAATCAATTAACCCTATCTCAATTGTTAATTAAATATAAATTATTTAATTAATTGCTACATTTTCTTTAGTTAAATAAAATTTATTATTTAATTAATTCAATTTCCTATGATTAAATTATTTAATTAATTAATTTAATTCTTCGAGTCCCCAAATTCTAATTCCAATTAATTTCATCTAATTTCATTTCATTTTCCCCAAATTTGAATTTCACTTAATTCCAATTAATTTCATTTCTTCCAAATTTATATTTCATCAAATCTGAATTTTGGTTAATTTCATGTGCATTTCAACATTTGAAAGTCCAAACTCAAATCCAAATTGAAAATGAAAATCAAATTCAATTTCAAAATCCTACAGCACATGCTAAAATCAGAACTGATTGATCAAATCACTTATCTAATTAGTTAACTCAGTTAACTCATCAATCTCCCATTTTCACTCAAGATCATCTTTTTATGACTAATCAATCATTTCAGTCTTCTAACCCATCAATTCAGTCATCTGATTCATCAACTCAGTCAACTGACTAGTCTATTTAGTCTACTAGTTAATCAATTGAGTTCACTCTCCAATCAATTCAATTGACTCCTCAATCTAATGAGTTAACAGATGAATCAATTTAAGTTATCTATTAGTCAACACTTGAGTTCAAATTCTCACCTCCTTTGTGTTGAAAATCTATAAATTCAACCTCTTTTCTCAATTCAAGCTAGAATCACGTTCTTCAAAGTTATTGTCCATCTTATGCAGGAAATCAGTGCAATACCTAAGAGCCACCTACACCAACAATAATGGAGAAGAACAATGGAAGCACAAGTGAAGAATAGGGAGTTTTAATTTAGTTTTATCTTTCTATTTCTATCATTTATTTCATTGTATTGTGTTTAAAATTAGATTAGTTAGTTATGGATTTTGTGATTCATCCTTTCAGCCTAATTAGCTTAGATTTGATGATTTCAAACATGAGAACAATTTTATTATTTAAAATTTTAAAAATATTTATCTAAGTGAATGGAAAAGAATTTATTTCTAGGTAATATTATTATAATCTAATTGTCTAAATATTAATTTTGCTTTTAATTAGAAAAAATACATCAAGGTGAAATCAATATTTGATTATTGTAGAGAATAAAAGTGCATACCTTGTACTCTTAACATTTTGTTTAATGTCATTTTGCACTAGTATCATAAGTTTATAGTTTATCATTCAATTTCATTTGTTTGATGTAATAATTGAAAATCACTCTCCCTTACATTGATTAGTTAATGTCACTCTTGTTGGCATAGTGTTGTCATTGATGTCAACTAGGTCAACTTGTAGGTTGTAGATGAAATGGAATGCAGGAAAGATTAAATTGGAGAGGTGATATTGAGTGGAATTCTTGTGCTTCACTTTTAGGATCATATTCTACATTGATCTCATAATGTGTTGGACCCATCAGGTTGGATCTATAATTGTTGCAGATTGAAAAAGGTTGAAAAGCTCTAAGGTTGCAGTTGTAGGATGCAAACAAAGTGGATTGAAGAGACACACAAATGATCTAATTTCATGCATTTCAGGGTTGGAATTATAGTCCTAAATCAATCTTATATCATGTTCAATCCATCGCCTTTGATATATTCATGTTGCAGATTCAAAAATACAAAAATTCCTTGTTTGATAGTTTTCAACAAGACTCTTTTTTGTTTAGCCGACATAGCCTACATTTATGTGAGACATGGTCTATCACTGTGACCATTTTTGTGTCTCACAGACTTTTGTTTGTTACACTGATAGTTTCCCCTTTTCGGCATGACCAAGTTCATTTTTGGGTGACAATGATTTTTTGGTGTGACAGAGGTCTTTGTCATGGCGACAAGGATTTCATTTTGGTGTGAGTTGGTCTGTCAGCAAGACCCTTTTTTCTTTTGAATTTTTCTGGATTCGATTGTGTGTATTTTTTTCTCGATCAATGTTTCGAATCACACTCGTTGATTCATCATCAAGATGAAAAAGAATTCCAAAGGGATGAAAAATCACTCTGTTTAGAAAGACCCTTTTTCCCTCTTGGCAACTTGTGGATGCTATACCGATATATGGTAGCCACTTCATCCATGTGTTTGTGGCTATCCTGTTGGTAGTATTTTATTGGTCCACGGTGACTATGAGTTGTTTGTATGGAGGTCACCTACCTTTTTGGCATGACTTCCTCTTTCGCCATGACTTATTTTCCTCCTAGTGCAGCGGTATATGTTATACAAAAATGGGGCCAATGAGGAAGATTAAAGGCTATGATGTGACACATTTATTGTCACATCAACTTATGGATGTCCATGTGGATGGAATATGTAGCCAATATGGAGCCCCTAGGAAGAGTAAATTGTTACTTCCAGCTCTCGGGTATCCAGTTCGGAACCATTCTTTGGTCCACTTGGCAACCATTAATTTGATCTCCCAGGATGTGGCCATTTTATGTGGGGCCCTTGGTTGGGAGATGATAGAAGTCTTTTCAGCAAGACCTTGCCCTTTGGCAAGACTTTTGTTCCTTTTGGCCACCCTTTGGAATTACACCGAAATATCCTTTTTTAGTGTGATGGTTTCTTTGTCTAGTCGACATGAGTTCTCTTTGGTATGATAATGATGGTTTCTTGGTGACAATGCTTCTTTTCAGGGAGACTTAGCGCTTTGGCAAGACTTAGTCTACCTTACGCCATTCCATGGAGATACACCAAAATGGTCTCTTTCGATGTAACCTAGGTTGTGTCTTGTAGAGATAGGCTTTCTTTTCGGTATGACTTGGGTTCTTTGGCAAGACTTAAAATGCTACTCGGCAACCTTTGGAGCTATAGAGACAAAGGTTTTGGTTCAGTATAACCTCATAGACTCTTGTCGATAAAACCCCAACTACGTAATATGACCAAATGACAAGATTTTGATGACACAAATGCAACCTCATTGGTGATTATTCCACCTAGGTAGTTGACCAACAAAGACCAGATGATATGTACGGTCAATCTGAAGACATGGATCTCACAAAACAAATGAATGTGCATCTGAATGACAAATATTCTTGTGTAAGAGATGGAGGAAATAAATATGGTAGTTTTCTATCCAATCTATGCAAGTTAAGTATGAATTGATAAGTGTCTACTTTTAATGGTGGTCCAATTGCGGTTAGCTATGAGGCTCAAGGAGATCAATCAGACCTAAAATTGCTAAGAGTAGCAGTCCAATTTATGAGATATAATCTGAATGTAGAAGAATACCAAAAAAATGCATTTATTATTGACAAATATATGTGTACACAGGATCCAATTAGTTTGCAAACAATATCTCCCAGAGGCCGAAAGATTAATTTTTAAACTCTTTTGGAGGGAAAAGTAATGCATGAACAAAGATGAGAAAAAGGCAAATATTTTTTATGTGATGCTGAGTAGCTGAGTGTGCCAAAATGGAAAAGATAATGAGGTGTATTCCAAGTGTGTGGACTTGAGTTGGCAAGACAGAGAAGGTGAAAAAAAAGAAGAGAGCCTAAAGAAAAGTTGTTCTTGAGGCCGAATAGAGGATTCTGCATCTTGAGAAGGTGTGAGTTGCAAAGAGAAAGAGGGTAGAAGAAGATTAAAAAAGAGTAGACAATGTTGAACAGAGTATAGTGGGATTTCAGAGATAGTGTGTATACAGAAGACGTAAGTGCATAAAAGAATGAGAAGATGCAGGTAGATCTAAGTGTATGCAAAAAAATGAAGTGTTTGTGAGAATAAGAGGACAAGGCATAAGATAATAATAGAACGAAGAGAGAAGAAAATTGAACTGAATTACAGATAAGAGTAGAGTGTAGGTGCAGAGGCAGAGAGAAGCAAGTCAAGTGTGTATGCAAAAAAAGAGCATAAAGAAGTGAAGCATTCTATGAGGATGTGTATGTAGAATTGAATGATAGCAAAGGAAGAGTCAAGTATATGTGAAAGGGAGGAGGTGATATAAAAGAGATGTAGTGAGATAATAGAAGAGAAGAAGAAAGATACTGAATCAATAGAGTATTACAGAAAAGATAGGTGTGGTTGCAAAGAAATAGAGCCAAAGATAGAGAGAAATGTATGTGAAGATAAAGGGAGTAATCAGCAAAGAGATCAATAGATGACCTTGAGTAGAAGATTATGATAAGAAACAGATGCTAGAAGGTCATAAAGAGGAATTAAAGGGGCAAATATAACAGGGCAGCAAGGTGTGCATGTGAATCAGATTGTAAGGGTTACAAAACTCATTTATAACAAGGTTTATCATTGTACTTATTTTAATCACTGAGTCATAGTAATTCTCTGAGTGGGTTCTTAGAGCAAGGGTAGGTGCTCCTTTGAGTTGGTTCTCATAAAATTATGGTTGGTGCTCCTTTGGGTAGGTGCCCATAAATGTTGTAATCAATTTTTCATTGTGAGGTTGGATTGGAGCAAGAGACTCCAACATCTTTTCTCACTGAGGTTTTTCCCGCATTAGGTTTTCCTCGTATATCCTGTGTCATGTGTTTTACTCTTGTGTGCATGTGTTTTTAATCTATTTTCCATTATTGGTCTTTGCACAAATTGAATTGAAGTTTTTAAAGTATCACCGATTCACCCCCCCTCTCAATGACTTATTGTGCTCATTCAATTGGTATTAGAGCCATAGGTTCCCAGTTAGATAATATTTCTCTAGCTTGGGTAGATTATGGTGTGTGAACACAATGGTGATGTATGAGTTGTCATCTATTAATGTTCCAAGGTTTTATGGCACAAACTATGTCAACTAGAGCTCAAGAATGGACGTCTATTTGTCCTCCTTAGGTTATGATGTCTAGAAGTCAGCTAAGAATGGATACACCATCCCTACTACTCCTCCAACTAATGCCAATGGAAAAATAATATATGATAACAATACTAAAGCCAAGAAGGTTATTCTCACTGGGTTGTCTAATACAGTGTATTTGAAGGTCAAGAAATGTAAGTCTGTAAAGGACATATGAGACAGATTAAAGAAAATTGATGGAGAAGTGCCTAGCACTGCTGATTCAAAATATGGAAGGAAGAATAAGAAAGGATCGATAAGTATATGTATGATAAATGTGGATCAAACAATATCTTCAAAAAAGGTGGAAAGGAAACTCATCTGTTCATGGAATAAGAGATCCAAAATGAGGTGAAGACATCAAGATGTGATAGTGGATCCCAGTCAAGCAAGCGGGAGTTATTTGGTAGTGATGAAGAAGGTGAAGAAGATGTTGATGTTGAAGTTGATCTTGAAGTAGAATTAGTGTGTGCTCTTGAAGAATTAGATAAAATAAGGAAGGAATATAAAAGATACAAGAAGTCAACCATAGAGGAACAAGACCAGCTAAGCAAGAGTCTTGAAGAATCTAAAAAAAGTATCATCATCATGAAAACTCATCTAGAAGAATCCAAGAGGATAAATGAAGTAACAAAATCAGATTTGGATGCCAAGAAAAAGGTGTGTCAAGAGTTAAAGCAAGAAATTGTGAGTCTCATAAAAGAACTTAACAAGTGCAGGGATGGTCTCAAGACAACATTGAAGTATGAGAGCAACACTAATGCAGTACATGACATGTTGCATAAGTAAACATATTCCAAAGATTCAATAGGCTTAGGATATGAAGTTGGCCAAAGTTCCAATACTGAGAATACTTCTAATAAGGACATACATTTTGTATCTACTAGCATGAATGGTCATGAAAAACTCTCATTGTCAGCAATACTACGAAGATAAATTATGTTGTTGCTACAAGAAACAAACTTGTTGATTAGAAAGGGAAGGCCAAGGTGGATGATGATGGTTTCAGAAAATTCAAGGACACAAGGAATAGCTCCTGAAGACCAAGACATGTTGTTCAAAGGAGAAAATGAGAAAAACCTTCAATAACAACAACTAGTGTGGTTCTCAATTCCATGGTTATTGCTTCAAATTCAATTCTTATGGACATATATTTTCAAATTGTAGACATATTCTTAGGCCTACTCCTAACTATGAACATAGGAATCCTTTTGTTTCTCTTAGAGATGTTAATGTCATATGTTATCAATGTATTGGTGTTGGTCATAGAAGTAATGAGGGTAGAAGAAAATCATCCCAGTCATATGGCAGCCCCTACACTTCCTATTTCAACAAAAATATAAGTTATAACAACCATGGTCAGCATGAAAGTGTGGGTAGAACTTATGTAAGACAAAGACATACATGCAATAAAAAAAGAAGTATCCCAAAATGGTCAAGAAGTTCTTTTGTTCCATCAATTGGTCACAAAGGTATGGATTGGAAAAGGAGAACAAGTCACTTCAATAGAAACTTTTCTACTTCTTAATTGGATATGAACATATTATGATACAATTGCAACAACTTTGACCATACTATAAAATATTGTAGGACAAGAATTGTCAAACCAAGAAATATGGTAGATGTTGCTCCAAAGTTTTCAATTGAGAAGAGGAGAGAGATTAAACAAGTTTGGAGAAGAAAACTGAACATAGGTGATGAGAAAGGAAAGACTTGATACATGATCCAGCATGGTGCATTCCATGCACAAGTGACATCCCCTCAATGATGAAATGAAACGGATCCATATGGGTAGTTGAACATGATCAAATCTTTTGTCCCTAAACTTTTGAAAAGAATAGTAGAAGAACGCAAAGAGAAAGAATAGCAGTTGTATATCATGATTTCTAGTTTGAGCAGATAATGTATATTTATAATGATCACTAGTATACGATCTATATTTCTAGTCATCTTATCTTATTTAAAAGATATGGATGATCTATTTTTCCAATCATTGTATTTGAATCAAGAGAAGTTGATGATCCAAATTTCTAACCATGTTATCTTTTTTAAAAGATATTATAATCTAGATTTTTCTAAACATTATATATTACTTAAGAGAACTTGATTATCGACATTTCTAATCATCTTATTCTATTTGAAAGATATTAATGATATATTTCTCTAACCATCATATTTCATTTCAAATAAGTTGATAATCCATATTTCTAACCATCTTATTCTATTTAAAAGATATTGATGACCTATTTTTTCTAACCATCATTTCCATTTAAGAGAACTTGATGATCCACTTCTTAAACCATTATTTTTCATTTAAGAGTTGTTGATGATCCACTTTCTTAACCATTGTATTTCATTAAAGATTTACTTATTCTTCACCTCAACAACTACATGTCATGTTTAAATATTGAAAGACTTCACAATTTAAGGCTATTTAGATTAAGTAAATATAAATATTTGTTTTTAACTTTAATTAAATGAGTTATTAAATTGAAATGGATCTGATTATGTATAATTACATGATAAAGGGGAGAGTTTTTTAAGATTTATAGTTATGGAAAGTGTGAAAATTAATCAAAATGATGAGATCTATACACTTTAAAATCCAAGTTGTCCTAGACGATCATGTATATCAACCAAATAAAAATATTCCTTATTGCTCTATCCAAGCTCAAATTCCTCGTTTTTGAACTAGTTCATGTCCATGAACAGACTCTTTATTCACAAACTTCTAGTAATCTTTGGAGACTAACATCTTTTGTCTTGCAAAATTGATTATTAGACACCAATGATCCACGAGTCTCTTGCTCTTTATTTCCATTATAGCATCATATTTGCAATAGTATATCATTTCTCTCATTTGCCTTGTGTTATTGTGTACTGGCTTCTTTATCCATTATCTATTATCTTGGTTGTTTATGGAGGTGGAAACACCAAAGTGGAGGTCTCACTATGGAAAACCACTAAACAACAACCCCAATATTTCATCTTCATTTATCTTCTGTGAAGGTTATTGAAGGACATTCATGAGCTAGTAAGAGGCTTCAAGCATGAGACTATTGTAGGATTCTTTCCTTTCACTCCTTTTTAGTTTCATAGAGAACATAGAAGAATCCTAAAGTTTGGTTCTTTTGTTCTTTTTGTGCAACTCTTTGTACTTTTTCTATACATGATGCTAGAGCATCGAGATGTCATCCATCACCCATACATACATCCTTAGGTAGAGAGGAAACAAATATCACAAGAGAGTTTCTATGACCTATTCTTTCACATTTGTTAGTTAATATAGTTTTAATATTATATGTGCTTCTTCTATCTAGTAATTTTTATTCATAAGTTTGGATAGTTAGTTGTTTATATCTTCTTGGCTCACTAGAACACCATTTTCGTAGGTAACTAAGGAAGGTTTTCTACTTGAGATTTCATCTTTTCAAGGTTAGCAAATCCTCTCCTCTAAAAAGTTGTACTTGAATCATTATCACAAGTAGCCAACTCCAACAACACTGACCACCACTTTGTCACTATATTTGCCTCATACAACTTTGCAATTGATATGATCGTTAGAGTACATTCACACAAATTTTTATTTACCCACTCACATAACAACACCCATACTTCACAAATCAAAAATTATCTTCTATATATACCATTTTCTTCATTGAAAACATCAATTAGGTTGACAAAAACAAAGGATAGGTATAGGTCCTATTAAGCTGGTTACCAAACATAGTTGTGGTGAATGTGGTCCAATTTAAGAGATAGAGAGGACCTAAAGAATCATATTACTATTCTCTAAATAGACTCAAATAATATACATGCTAGCACACATCATCCAAGGATAATAACTAGGTAAAATGTAGATAAACAATGTACTAGACATAACCAATTGGACAAAAAACATAGCATCCAAAAGAATAAAGTCAATGTAGATCCAACATGCCAAAGGTAGGACCCAAATACAACTTAACATACTCTTCAAATTTAGCATACATTGTTCAAATCATAGCACAACCTAGAAACAAAAAATTATCATCCAAGCAATAAAAATTACCCAAAAGATAACATCACACACAATGTAGCACCAACTAGATTAGTCAACACCATGCAAAGCACATAAGGAAATCCATAGAACATCCAAAATCATTCCCAAATACTACTTTCCCACTATCACATCTATACATACTGATGCATCATAAAAGAGCATATAATACTTCATCAGCAGAATGCCATGAAACATAATCATAAATAGAACATCCATATATAGTCTGGTGGACATTTGAAACTAGAACTAGGATAATGCATGAATATAAAAATTACATCCTTCAAGTCACAACACCTGAAACATCAATGTAGAGAAACATGGATAATTTGTTGGACCAATCAAATCCTCTTTTGATAGATAGTCAAATTGTCAACAAATAATAATCACTAGTCATTACATTGCATTCAACAAAAAGGACCTGAAAAGGTAGCAATGCAATATCCATAGAGAATAAATGCTATATCCAAATATATAAGACCAAATTATCAAATGCAAAGGAATGTAGAGCATTCTTCAAACTAGACTTTAAATACTCTTCCTTGCATATCACATCTCTTCATACATAAAACATTCTCTAAATAATATAACCTTGAATAAGATTCTTATGGATAAGGAAAGAATATTCTATTCATCATGATCATTCTATAGCATTATATTACCATCATTAATATATTAACAACTCATACTAGGTGTAGACATCAAAAAACAAGAAGGTGGATATCCACAACCCAAAGAAACTACAATTAGCAATAACTATCTCCTCAAACCAACATAAAATACATTTGACATCTCAATATGTTTTTTTCATTAGACTAGAATTTGATAAATCTTATAATTACATTTGTTGTTCTTTTATTCTCAAAATGCTAAAATGGCTTACTTTTGGCCTAAAAATTTATGAACAAATTAAAATGTTTTTTATGGATGCAAATGCTAGCATTATTACTAATGATATTGTTTCTCCTCATTTTTATTTGTAAATCTATTTATTAGGGATATCTTATACATCGTTCATTATATTCTCTTGTTATTGACACACTTGGATACCTTTTCCAAAATGCTCTTTCTAATAAGCCTATTAAAGGGATCATGCTTTTAGGAAATTCCATAACCCTAAAATCCCATTTTGTTGATGATAATATGGCATTCACTCAAAACTAAGTGGGTGAAGAGACCAATGTAGTTGATATATATTCAAAATTTATAATTAAATTCAAGATCCAAACTAGACATGACCAGTCTTGGATCCCTAGTAAGTCGAGAGATGTTAAGTTTGGTGTCATCACAAGATACCTTGGGCTACATTTTCAATTATGAGTTTCTCTCAAAGACACGTGGAAGTGGTTCTCAGCCAAAATTAGAAAAGAGCTCCTGAATTGGACCAACATATTCCTTTACATGGCTATAAGTATTCAAATTGACAAAAAAATCCTCCTTCCTAGCTATGTCTACATTTTCTCTTGTTGCTTACCATATAAATCATGCTAAAATCAAGTTGAATCAACTTATGATAAGCTTCCTTTAGCCCAAATGGGGCAATAAAAAGGGATTACCTACTAATTCCTAGGTCTACTACATTCAACCCAAAGACAATGGAGGACTTGTGTATCATTGACCATTACACTCAAGATATTTATCTCACTACTAAATGAATTATTAGAGTACTGTATGGTGATTCTCCTTGGAAACATTTGGTTAATCTTCTATCCAAACTTGTACAGCTAGGAACTCATGGGATTCAATTAAATGGATGAATAATATTTTTCATACCCCCTTCTTCAAGACAATTGGATCTTTGCCATTCAATTTCATTTGAAAGGCTTGGAAAATTACTTTAAAAATATAGTTTGGTAAATGATCAATCCGTAAGTTATTGTTTAGTTTTTTCCTCTTCCTCTATCTGGTGGAATCATTTGGTTCAACCTGAAAATTATCCCCATCTATTGAAAAAATATTGAAGGGTAAACATCTATTTAAAAATGGCATTCAAAATTTCCATGACATATGGAATCAAGATAGTTTTAACTAGAAATTGTGGTAGTACATAAAGTCTCAATTTAGACTATTTGTAAGTTTCTAGAATGAAAATGGCCTATTAATTTAAATTTTGATACTTTTCTTCTTAAAACCATGTACAAACAACTTGTACCCACAATAACTCTATCCACTTTCCTTAACCTCTAATGGAATGACAATTTTAACCATTCTAAGTGGAATATACTAAGTGCTCTCATCTAGAAACTTAAAGTTGATACCAAAGCCCAATCCATAGCCTAGGAAATTCTACATATTAATCTTTCCAATTGACAAACACCTTTCCTTCATCTCACCCTCCTTGTATTGTTCTTTATGTGCTAAAAATGAAATCATTAAACATGTTTTCTCAATACCTTTGGAAACATCTCTTTTCCAACCTTCAATCTCTTTTCTCACACCATTGGACTTGGAAATCTATCCTTCTTGGTCTCTCCTCACTATAGAATTTTGTGTCTTATACCTTCATGCACATTATATCAAATTTTATTTGGAAATTCTAGTACCTAGCTACCTTAGATCTCTCTAGTTATATCATTAAAATAGTAAGCCTAACAATTTGTTCTAATCTCTCCCCACATCTTATCCTTTTGCGGTTCATCACCTAGAACAACCTAGACCTCAAAATATTCCTAAACAAACTTCAAGTGAAATACAAAGATCTTGAGGAAATAATTTTGTTTCTAGATGCAAGACAGTTGGACAAGCTAATAGGCCTAGAGATTAACACCATAAAGGACAATTTTTTTTCTTTCGAGTGAAATCTATGACAATGGAAATTAATGGTGTCATCTAATAAAACTAATCTATATTGTTTTGTGGATTCCTAAAGGGAATCCTGATTTTTTCCTAAAGTATTTGTTGTTTCAGAGTATTTATCATGGATGTTGTTTAAAATTTTTAGATTATTTAGTGGAGACCAAATATGTGTGAATTGTTTTAAGTGCCACTTTGTTGAAATTCTATGCAAATGTTTTTTGCCTACTAAGATACTTCTCCACTTTGTTATTCCTTTATCTCTATAGTAAGTTTTGACTTTTGAGAAATTTGTTCTCTTTATCTATGTAAAAAAAAATTCTTATCCAATGAAAAAAGTGATTATTTAATGCAATACAAATTTGGTTTCTTGAAGAAGAAATAGTTCAATTTTTTGATGGGGAATAAGAAGTAAGACACGGATAATAAAGTGGTCTTTTGACCATGTGAGAATAGGTGTTTAAGCTATTTGAGATTTTTGAAACCATAACGAGGAGGTGGAAATAGGGGGAAGGAAGTACACTTGAATTGATAAAATATAACCATAATGAATGTGTGAATCTACTATATGTAGAGGTTGGAGAGGAGAATATTAGATAAAGTTAAAGCATATTGTAATATATAAATAATTAGTTTTTATCTTTTAATTTTTAAATCAATAAAACACACATGAAAATGTGTTGTTAGATGAACATGTATTTCTATTGTGTGTTATTAGTTGTGTGAATGGGTTGTTTGATAAGATCCCCATTGTTTCAAGTGCACTACTATTTTACATTTATTACCTCCAATGTATAGGCCTATAATCTAGGGAAAAAATAGTTTAATACTAAACACATAATAATAATTAACATTTGATGATCTATGCATAATGTTAGATGTACTTAGTTAAATAACCTTTCAAAAAAATTATATTCAATTATAGTGAAAACTTAATTTTGCAATTTGTTGGTTGTGACAATCCAAAGGAACACTTTTAATTGCATTCTCTAAAAATTGATTTTTATAGATAAAATTAATTTAGCTTAAATTTATGTTTATTTTTACTTTTGTGACAAAATTTTTTCATTGTACACCTTTTCTATGTTTCACAAGTTTCTATAGAATATACATATGAAGGGAAGAGGAATACATGAAGATATCATGTTAGCTCAAAATTACATTACATGGATCTCATATCTCTTATGCTTAAATATTTACTTCTTATGCATGGTTGGGATTTCCATACACTTCAAACTATGTGATCATTTTACCATACCCGTGCCAACTCTTGTTTAATTTTAAGCCTATTTAGATGGGATGTCTTAGTACAATTATATATTGACAAATAACATTCCTGTGCAAAACTAAGCTCATTCCCCAATCATTTATCCATCCTCATTTGCACATACTTCCACACATTCAACAATATGCTATCTCTATCCACATAAGTTATTCCTACACATTGACCATTATCATCGATTTATCCTCTGATGGAGAAGTTCTACAGCCTAGCATTCTGCATTCTGCAAACTCTGCAGGCTTTTCTGTATTATCTCCATCAGAGGATAAATACAAGGGCTTTTCTGTATTCTCTCCATCCACATTGTTAACGCAGAATACTGGGGTTTTTCTGTATTCTCTCCATATTTCAGTGGAAATCGTGTAGCGAAATGTTCTCACTTCATCTTCTATTTCATGCAATTTTCTACCACTTTTATTTAGCTTCCTCTCCTTTATCATGGTCTTTTATCGTTTCTCTGCTATGTCTCTCTATCTCTTCCTTTTTTATTCTCTGAAAACCGAAAAATGATGGATTGCTGAGTATTCTTGGAATGGGCGGTTCGGGCAAAACATATCATAGGCGTCGCAGGCAATCGTGCGTTTGCCACATCGTCATCTTTCGCGGAGTCCACAGTCCAATCGTGGGCGCCAACTTCTGCAACGCAGAAAAGTTGATGGTAGAGTTCAACCTGTTGTTCCACGGGAGTTCTACAAAAAAATGGAATCTTTTTCCAAGGTTGTTTGCTGGACAAGCGCGGATGTGAAAATTTTCTTGTATTTTTTTCTGTGAAAGATTTCTTGTATCTTTTTCTCTCGTGAGGATATCTCGTATAGGGGGAATTCAGCATTGAGCTGTGAAAGAGGGTAGAGTGTTGTATAATTTTAGGAGTAGCTCGAAGAGAAAGCAATAAATTCATTTCATTTACATTCTTGGGTTTCTTTTACATTCTTGGTATTTTGAATTTTTAAATGAGTTGTGAGGAAGGTAAAATCATGATGTTCCCTTCACCAACACACCATCTCAATTAGTGTTGACACATCCTAAGAGTGTGATCAGGTTCCATACAATGTTCCTTCACATATTGTTGTTTCTATAATTGAGGATACTTCATCTATTGTTGATATTTCTGAGTTCATTGATGTTCTTTGATAGCTTCTAATGGTTTAATGTAGCAATATTTACATTGTCTTCCTGAGTTAGCTCATTGGGATACATTTGTACTAAGCATTTCATCATTATTCGAAAAGTCCCACATTGAGAACTTGGAGGACATCATTGAGGACATTCATATCCTCTTGTTTGATAGTCCCAATGGAGTTGATTCATCTTGTTTCAATGTTATGGGTGCATCTTCAAACCCTCTTTTACTCTCTTTTCCTATATTTGCTTCTATCATGGCAATACCAAATTCACATTGGTCTAACTATCACCATAGATCCATGGTCATAGTACTTGAATCCTCTATTGTACTTGATTCATCTTATTAACATTAGCCACACACTATAATTGGCTTAAACACATTTAAGAATAATTTGGAGGGGGCATGTTTGTCTTTCGACAACAATCTACATTGGTCTTCAATAGATTTTGGATTGCCATCTTCATCATTGTGGCCTATAACACTTAATTTTTTTGGATACCTTTTGGCGTCAACATGGGGACAATTGAGAAGAGTTCTGAGGCATCATATATGTTGAGTTTTCTTATCTCACATTCCTTCAAGGATTGGGAAGATAACTTATATACTTCATCGTTCTATTTCTTCCTAAGGGGAGGAATGTTGTTTGACATGGCTAAATGATCTTTAGCATTTAGTGTCAAACATCTACCATCACTACAGGAGAATCTTCATTATAGGGGGGTTCATGATCTCTTTTCTTCTTGTCTCTTATGGGAAGAACTTTTTCCTCGTAAGAGATTTTGGAATTCTAAAAAATCCAAGATCTTAGTTTCCTTATTTAAGGGGAGCTTATTATAATCTTATTATATTTCTTGATCTCCTTGAATCACTACAATAATTTTAATAACACTAAAAAACTCTACCATGCTAGTAATATTTGAAAATCCTTCTACACCAAACCAACATCTCATTAGCTTCTCCCATTATACATGTATTTCCATACAAATACTATTTTCTCATACTAGCCACCATTTTTTTTGTAATCCTCTGTTTTTACATGTGCCCTACCTTTGTGGTGCTCTCAAAGGAATTTTCCAATTTCCTTGAAGTAACCACTAAGAAGGTGTCACACTTATAATCCCCTATGTAAGTTCCATACAATAATGGTGCATATTGAGTGTTGGCATAAGAAACACCTATACATGGTACAATTTCCTACTTAAATTCATAAGAAACACCTATACATGGTACAATTTCCTACTTAAATTCCAATTCCTCCCTATACAACTATAAAATCCTTGTGTTGACTATTCCTACCTTCCCAAGTCCTCTCTATCCAACCACCATGTTGTTGTGGCACTTGTATAGTGTTGGTGTAGGTTGCACCCCTTTAATGGGACCTACATTGTCTTCCCCCATTAACCCATTACAATAATAGTATGCTTGTGATACCTTCCTAGTGTCACCTATGTAATGCTAGTGCATGTGGTTCATGTGACTATGTTTTTTATTCCTTCATGTGCAAGTACAACATGCTAATAGCACACATGCCTAATTTTTCAGTTTATTTGTACATAAGTTCTATCTTATTGTGTTACATGCACAATGTTGGAACAAAGAACACCCCTACATGATTCTAGTTTTACCTTTCTCAATTAATACCCTACATATGTGTGTCATATTAATAGTATAAATTTCATAGTGTTAGTGCAAGTGCCAACTCTATGTAGTTCCTATACCTATTTTTCCCCTCTGAACCCCTAATCCTAGTGTAAATTTTAAATTACCCCTTCCCTCTTGCATAGATGCTAAGTGTGCCAGATAAATGTCTCTTTATCCTATTAAAAAACGCTATAAATTTGCAAAAACAATACAAACATGGATAAGGTATAACTCTTACTATTGTTGGTTTTATTGTAGGATGCAAACACTCCCACATGCTTTCACTCAAGTGATCTACTTGAGCTACCCCAATCTCAATTTTTTTCATCTCTAGAGCTTCTTTTCACTCAATTGGTAAAGTAAAAATGAGCTTTTCTCTCTTCCTTTCTTATTTCTTTCATCTCCTTTTCCCATCAAAAACTAAATTTTCCTTCATTTTTTCCCTTTGTTTATTCTTTCCTAATCCTCCTAAGCCTTATTTATTTTTCAAGAGACCCTAAACTCCATTTATCCCACTGGACGTCTCGAAGAGGAATAACAATACTCTTTTCTCATTAGCATTCTTTCACGCATTTAGGGAAACTCATCACCAATTTTCTTATTTGTATAATTTATTTTTAAAATGACAACTACTTCTAATCACAATGTCATAGCAAAGAGGTGCGAGATATGCACCTTTTAAATGCACTCTTTCACATCAATTTCCTACAAATTATATAATTAATTTTGTTAATTAGCTCAACTTTAACTAGTATCCACCATATATTAATCAATTAGAATAACTTGGTAACTCAATTTTGTGTTGCGGTTAATTATTTATTCAACTAGTGTCACTACTAACCCCCTTGACATCCCTATTATTAATTAGCTAAATCTATTTAATCAATTAAACTTAGTCTAGAATTAATCCCGCTAATCAATTATATAACATATTCACTTAATTTATTAGGATAATCTATCAATCTTTAATATTCTTTATTTATTTTAAAAGTGTAACTTGTATAATTAAAATCCAAAAGGCCATGTCCTCTAATCTCCACCATCCATTTCAAATCTAAAGAATCATCTAGGTTTTCCATCTTCACACATGCCTCCCCAAGATACTTGTACCCACTCCTTGCTTAGATATTTGTGAGCATATAATAGAGTGAATTCACAAAGCTAGTTCCCACTTTTGCCAACGAAGGAATTTGGTGAAAGTGGGAACTTTGATTTTCTTGGTGTTCGAGCGAAATGGTAATGTTCGCTCAGACTACCCCTGGGATTCCAAGCGAACCCAACTGCAAGCCTGGGTTCGCTCGAACCATGGGTAAGTTTTGGGTTCAAGCAAACCCAATTAAATATTAATATTTTAATGGGTTAGAGCGAATCCCCCATTCGCTCGAACCATTTTCGGTTAGGATTTTTTTAAAAATTTATAAATAGAAAAAATGACAGTTAAAAGGTCATTATCAAATTTGACTTTTTCTATCCGGTGGGGGTTGGATCGAACCACTCGTCAGCATCACGTCGCCGAGCTTTATCTGCAGTAGTTAGCATCTTTCCTATTTCAGTTTTCGACCAGGTGCACAAAATAACCCTTTGTTTGGTTTAATAATGTCTTTTTTTAATTAAATTTGTAAATAATTTGTTTGTTAATTTATTTTTTTAATTAAATAATTGTATATAGTTATTGTTTTTCAACATTTTAGAAAAATGTTTGATAATTTATTGTTTTTCATTATTTTAGAAAAATGTTTGATAATTTAATGTTTTGACTGAAATGTGTCAATTTGTTTTTAAAATTACATAATTGTATAGATGTATATTTTTTTCAACATTTTAAAAAATTGTTATAAAAAACATAGAAAACTTAGAACCTGTAGTAAATCAGAACTTAGAAAAACATTAGCAAAAAAAGAAAAACGTTAGAAAAATTAATAAATTTTAATTTAAATAAACATTCAAAAATTTAGATAACAAATTTAAACAAATTAGACAAAATAAATTTCCTCTACAATGTGACCCATTTTCACATCCTATTACATGCACAACATGACCCCTTAAGACCACATATGCCCTGATGACACTATACGTTCCCTTAGGAGGTCATAGAGGATCACATATAACATACTAGAGTACATGTATGACATTCCCTTTAGGATCACATCTAGTGTCCTAAGGGGTCATACATGGTCCTAAGGGGTCACACGTGTTATAACACATGTGTGAGCCCTTAGAACTACATATGACCCCTTATAAAATTGTAGTGTGAATGACATACCCCCTAGTCCATCAAATAGTGTCTTAACACATGCGTGACCCATTACAACCGCATATACGACCCTTTATAAAATCCTAGTGTGAACGACATACCCCTTACTCCATCACATAGCGTCTTAAGGGGTCGTATGTGGTCCTAAGGGGTCACGCATGCATTAACACATGCGTGACCCCTTAGTAGGTCACATAGGACCCCTTATAACATCCTACTATACATATGACATTCCCCTTAGGATCACATAGTGTCATAAGGGGTCATATGTGGTCCTGAGGGGTCATGCATGTGTTATAACATATGCATGACCCCTTAGAACCGCATATGACCCCTTATAAAATCCTACTGTGAATGACATACCCCTTAGTCCATCACATAGTGTCTTAAGGGGTCGTATGTTGTCCTAAGGGGTCACGCATGCATTAACACATGTGTGACCCCTTAGTAGGTCACATATGACTCCTTATAACATCCTACTATACATATGACATTCCCCTTAGGATCACATAGTGTCATAGGGGGTCATATGTGGTCCTAAGGGGTCATACATGTGTTATAACATATGCATGACCCCTTAGAACCGCATATGACCCCTTATAAAATCCTACTATGAACGACATACCCCTTAGTCCATCACATAGTGTCTTAAGGGGTTGTATGTTATCCTAAGGGGTCACGCATGCATTAACACATGTGTGACCTCTTAGTAGGTCACATATGACCCCTTATAACATCCTACTGTACATATGACATTCCCCTTAGGATCATATAGTGTCCTAAGGGGTCATATGTGGTTAGAACCACATATGACCCCTTATAGAATCCTAGTGTGAATGACATACCCCTTAGTCCATCACATAGTGTCTTAAGGGGTCGTATGTTGTCCTAAGCGGTCACGCATGCATTAACACATGTGTGACCCCTTAGTAGGTCACATATGACTCCTTATAACATCCTACTATACATATGACATTCCCCTTAGGATCACATAGTGTCATAGGGGGTCATATGTGGTCCTAAGGGGTCATACATGTGTTATAACATATGCATGACCCCTTAGAACCACATATGACCCCTTATAAAATCCTACTATGAACGACATACCCCTTAGTCCATCACATAGTGTCTTAAGGGGTTGTATGTTATCCTAAGGGGTCACGCATGCATTAACACGTGTGACCTCTTAGTAGGTCACATATGACCCCTTATAACATCCTACTGTACATATGACATTCCCCTTAGGATCATATAGTGTCCTAAGGGGTCATATGTGGTTAGAACCACATATGACCCCTTATAGAATCCTAGTGTGAATGACATACCCCTTAGTCCATCACATAGTGTCTTAAGGGGTCGTATGTTGTCCTAAGAGGTCACACATGCATTAACACATGCGTGACACCTTAGTAGGTCACATATGACCCCTTATAACATCCTACTGTACATATGACATTCCCCTTAGGATCACATAGTGTCATAAGGGGTCATATGTGGTCCTGAGGGGTCATGCATGTGTTATAACATATGCATGACCCCTTAGAACTGCATATGACCCCTTATAAAATCCTATTGTGAATGACATACCCCTTAGTCCATCACATAGTGTCTTAAGGGGTCATATGTTGTCCTAAGGGGTCACGCATGCATTAACACATGCGTGACCTCTTAGTAGGTCACATATGACCCCTTATAACATCCTACTATACATATGACATTCCCCTTAGGATCATATAGTATCCTAAGGGGTCATATGTGGTTAGAACCACATATGACCCCTTATAGAATCCTAGTGTGAACAACATACCCCTTAGTCCATCACATACTATCTTAAGGGGTCGTATGTTGTCCTAAGGGGTCACACATGCATTAACACATGCATGACCCCTTAGTAGGTCACATATGACCCCTTATAACATCCTACTATACATATGACATTTCCTATGTGTCCTAAGGGGTCATATGTTGTCCTAAGGGCTCACGCATGCATTAACTCATGCGTGACCCCTTAGTAGGTCACATATGACCCCTTATAACATCCAACTATACATATGACATTCCCCTTAGGATCACATAGTGTCATAATAGGTCATACGTGGTCCTGAGAGGTCATGCATGTGTTATAACATATGCATGACCCCTTAGAACCGTATATGACCCCTTATAAAATCCTAGTGTGAATGACATACCCCTTAGTCCATCACATAGTGTCTTAAGGGGTCGTATGTTGTCCTAAGGGGTCACATATGACCCCTTATAACATCCTACTTTACATATGATATTCCCCTTAGGAGAATATAGTGTCCTAACATATAATGTGTTAGATCTCTCTATTCTTGAATTTTTTATGTATGTCAAAGATTTAAATATGTACACGTGTTAGATCTCTCTATCTCTCTGAAATATATGTTATCTCTAGATCTGAAATATATGTTCTCTCTCTCTCACTAAAATATTTGAAATTTTTACATGTATTTTTTGAAAATGAAAATGATCTCTCTCTCTCATGAAGATTTATATGTATATAATCTCTCTCTCTCATGAAAATGATCTCTCTCTCTTTGCTTACGTATTTATTTTAACTTTATGATATGTACCTAGATAGATGGCATCCCAGGATATACCTTCGCAGGCTCCTGATCAGGATCCACCTTCGCAAGCTCCTGATTAGGATCCACCTGTGCAGGCTCCACCTGCTCAGGCTCCACATCAAGAGCCACCACAGTAGGATCCTCCATAGCAGGATCCCCCCTTGCCCGACATTGCTACTATTTTCCATTATAGTGATTGGGAGTTGCATAGGTTGAGGACCATACTAGATGACCCTCGTACCGATGGCATGTACAAGAGTACGTGCACATCCATTTTTGACAGTTTGCAGACATTGAGGGACTGCTTAGTATCTCATACTTCATTCTCACCTAAGGTTATAGAGGATATATATAGACAGTTGAGGAGTGAGGTGAGGGGTCCTCATTCTTTTGCTGATGTGGTGGGGGTGGTCTCGAAGGAGACCATCAAGGAGAGATGCTTCCCACAATATCAGGAGAAGAGTAAGGTGAGGGGATATTAGGTTACCAGATGTATCAACCCACAAGTTGCATCACTAATTTACCCATGATTCTTAGCAGCCCATGGTCGTTATCCTAATAACGACCAGATTCCATTATACTCTGCATAGAAGGTATTTGCTGAGGTTCATTGTCAGATGAAACCAAACTACCTTGATATTCCAAGATATTATGGACAGGGGAGGGGTAGGATTGCTGATATAGATGCATATTGTAGGCATGATAGAGCTCTGCTTAGACACAGGGACCTTGTTGGCCAGAGATTTCCTGCAATATTCCCAGCCATGGCACCCATAGCAGATCACGTTGTGATTGCTTCTCATAGAGAAGCAATTGATAGGATTGGATAGATTGAATCAGCAGCAACCACCATATCTTCTAACAGGGTGGGTAGATATATGATGAGTCGACCACGTTCGCGATCATCCATAGATCATGCATCTTCTAGTCATGGGGGGGCTTCAGATTCAAATGATCGGTATATTTCCACTGGCATCCCCTCCCCAGATGAGGTAGTAGCTATAGTCAAAGGTAGTAGACATGTACAGATGTCACAGTATTTAGCCAAGGACCTACTACATGCTTACAATTTTATTTCATCTTGACTTGGGATACCATTGGGTGATGTTAGAGAGGAGTTTCTCAGAGATGGTCAGGCTACAGCGGCATTGATGCATACCCTAAGGCAGTCATAGCATTCTCATCACTCTATGCATGCTCCAGGCACCAACCCACCTACAAATCACTCTGTTGCTGTAGAGGAGCAGCTACGAGCTGATCAGCTCCATATCACAGATGAGGGTCGGTTGGATTCATTTGAGGAGGAGATACGAGCTGATAAGGTACATATTACAGATGAGGGTTTGGACTAATTTGAGGATCAGCTGAGAGATTTGAGCCATACTAGATTTATGGACATGCTACTACAGTCAGACACTTCATCCACGATGCCCACTCATCTAGTTAGCCCCTTGCACTCCTCAGTGATACGTACAACTAGAGAGAGATATGCAGGCACAAGTGATGTTGTCGATATGATCATGGGACAGGATCAGACTATACAGCCTACTCTAGGTGATACACAAGTATGTACATGTACATGTGCGTTTAAATTTTTAGAAGATATGTATACATGTTGCAAATGTGTCCCTGATAAATCTATATATATAGATCATGTTTAATAAATAATCTAGAGTTCTAAGTTTTAATTTGTAGATCATTTAAATTGATTGTGGACTAATCCTTAAATTGACAGTTAGCTCATGTCACTCCTTCCTTGAGCTCTAAGCATGTGCCTAGGAGAGATTCTTTAGATGCTGTTAGTGTATAGGTTAGTTATGGTTTTTGGTACATAGATGTACATGTATGTATGTACATGCACGTTACAATTTTTATTTAAATTTTTATTTAACTCTACTTGGATTTGATGTACATGCACATCTAGAGAGATAGATATATTATATTTAATATTTAAATAAATTCTACTTTTGCAGGACTCCCCCTCAGATGGTCGCTTAGTTCATAGCCGACATGATCCCTGTTGATTTGCTCTAGACTTTATAGCTCATTTACATTATTCTTTTTATATACTTTCATATTATATATATTCATGCACGTACATGAAGTTTAGACTCTAGATTATACTTTATACCTGGTTTGTGTTTGACTCTAGATTATACTTTCTACTTTATACATGGAGTTTAGACTCTAGATTATAGTTTATACTTGGTTTGTGTTTGACTCTAGATTATACTTTATACTTTATACATGGAGTTTAGACTCTAGATTATACTTTATAAGTTTTATACATGTTTGATTATATTAGATTTATACATGTTTGATTATATTCTAGATTTATACATGATGTTTGATTAAATTAGATTTAAATACATGTTTGATTAGATTGTATATTTCATGCATGTACAACGAAGTTTAGACTCTAGATTCTACTTTATACCTGGTTTGTGTTTGATCAGATTATACATGTTTGATTATATTAGATTTATACATGTTTGATTAGATTAGATTTAAATACATGTTTGATTTTCAAACAAAAGAGTATGTATGATTATACATGTTTCAAGATTTTCAAACAAAAGAGTATGTATGAAATGAACAAACTAAACTTAATAGGTCATGTATTGAATAGTTCACATGGTATGTATATTACATAGGTATGTGAGCTTCTAGGTATGTATATTGTAGTTAAAGAGTTCACAACATGTACATGTCCTAATTCCATATTACATATCAATTTTACAAATGTACATATTACTTTCTAATTTAAATATGCATTTTTTAATTAAATACAAATACAATTACATACAATTAAACATGCACATTTAAATACATCCTAATTTGATATAATGTATAAATAAACTTAAAAAATATTTATCCTTTAGTTTCAAATGTTCAAGTTACTTGAGATCTAGAATTTATCTTGATTGTATTAGATTTAAATACATGAAATGATTTTCAAACAAAAGAGTATGTACGAAATGAAAAAACTAAACTTAATAGGTCATGTATTGAATAGTTCATATGGTATGTATATTACATAGGTATGTATATTGTAGGTATGTGAGCTTCTAGGTATGTATATTGTAGTTAAATAATTCACAACATGTACATGTCCTAATTCCATATTAAATATCAATTTTACAAATGTACATATTACATTCTAATTTAAATATGCATTTTTTAATTAAATACAAATACAATTACATACAATTAAACATGCACATTTAAATACATCCTAATTTGATATAATGTATAAATAAACTTAAAAAATATTTATCCTTTAGTTTCAAATGTTCAAGTTACTTGAGATCTAGAATTTATCTTGATTGTGTTAGATTTATACATGTTTGATTAGATTAGATTTAAATACATGAAATGATTTTCAAACAAAAGAGTATGTATGATTATACATGTTTCAACATTTTCAAACAAAAGAGTATGTATGAAATGAACAAACTAAACTTAATAGGTCATGTATTGAATAGTTCACATGGTATGTATATTACATAGGTATGTATATTGTAGGTATGTGAGCTTCTAGGTATGTATATTGTAGTTAAATAGTTCACAACATGTACATGTCCTAATTCCATATTAAATATCAATTTTACAAATGTACATATTACATTCTAATTTAAATATGCATTTTTTAATTAAATATAAATGCAATTACATGCAATTAAACATGCATATTTAAATACATCCTAATTTGATATAATGTATAGATAAACTTAAAAAATATTTATCCTTTAGTTTCAAATGTTCAAGTTACTTGAGATCTAGAATTTATCTTGAACTTACATTAAAATTCAATTCATGTGGGCTGAACCACATGTGTACTTTGGATTACTAAATGTATATATAGTTCATACCACATCAAGTGGTTCACAACGCTCTTCAATAACACTTAATATTTTGTCATGATCTTCACTATCTAGTCTCCACTTTTGAGACTGTCCTTGATGTGGAACTGTTTGAAGAATTAGGCCAACAGCAATGACCAAGTGACTATACTGATATACCTTGTTGTCAATTTGGTATTTAGTGAAATGAATCCCATGTTGAACAATTTTAACTTGTTTGAAATATGTCCCTTTCACTACAACTGATCCTGCATGTACATGTATATAAGAAATGTGAGAAATTAAAAAATTTCACATAAGCGATTTGTACATGTACATATTCAAATCAAAACTCAAACCTGTGGGAAATGACATTCCATCACTCATCTCAAATTTTGATAACTTCTTTCTCTCTTCTGTGCAACACAGTAAATAATAACTAACACCTTCTATATTTCCATCTTCTGCTATGACTACAAAATAATCTCCTGCAATTTGACACAAGTTAAATAAATTCTAAGTTATATGTCATTTTTAAGGAAATTTTTACATGTGTACGTCAGGTATGTACTTTTTTTAATCAATCCTAAAATATGATCGTAATCACCAAAAATCAAAGGAATGTCTTCAAATTTTTCATCCTCATTTGAATCCTTGTATGTGTCAGAAACATCTAGTGGCACCATTTTCTATTCACTAACATATCCAAGCTCTTGGTTCTTGCAATCAACATAGTTTTTGAAAATGCATTCAGAACAAAAACATGAATAATCCCTAGTGTATAATGTCCATGGGCAGTTATCTGTACTCATGACACAATGCAAAGATCTTGTCCTCTCCACACTCTTGCATCCATGCATTGATTTTCTATCCACATCTACAAAATGTACATGTGTACAAGAATGTATATGTAGATCAAGTTGTTAAATTAAAAAAAATTAAATAAAATACTAAAAGAGAACACGTACCAGTTATCTCCCAAAACACTCTATATGGAATGGGCTTGTATGTTCTCGATGATGATTCCCCGGGATAATTAGGTTGCTCAAAGTGTTTCTTACACCATTCAACAACATCATGTACATTTTCTATATGTTCTCATGTGTACTTTATTTGATGCTTTCTTAGAGAACGTTTGATACAAGCTCCTAAACCATCATGTTCACCCTTTCCATGACCACTCTCAAAAAAAATCCAAACATGTGGTATTTTGTCATTTCGATGATATCTACATAGTGCATAAAGTGGCCTCAAAGATTTTAATTGTGCCGCACATCCATCAGACCAAACAAAATGTTTAACTATTGTTATGCCTCTATCTTTCAAATATTCAAAAAACTTCTTAAAGCAATGTTGTACAAAAAGTGTGTCATGCTCCTTATCATCACTGATATAGAAGCGGTACTCTTTCTTAATGACATGATTTTCAAATGTACTATCAACACCATCCAATTTCATCTATGCATGTTGATAACACACATGTACGAAAATAGTGATTTGCTTTGAAAAGTAATACTCTGATTGAATCTCTTTTTTATGTGCAAAAGAGTAATTCTCTACAAAGTCAACTACAGATAGAATAGTTCCAAGCGAGAAAGTGTCTCTTAATCTTTTAAATTGTTTTGCTTGCCACTTGGCAAAAAAACCATGGCATATGTATGGTTTTATCAACTTAAAAAAAAATTCCATAAATGTTCCAATAGGTATTTCCTCTTCTACATAATCTAGCCTTGTAGATTCCTTTCCAAATTTTGTTTCAAATTTTTTGTACTTGTAACTCTTGCAATTTAAGATTGTCCTCATGTCAGTATCTTCATCTCTCAAAGGCAATTTAGCCAAGTCCCCGCATGTTCCAAAAATTCCTCTTATGTAATTTATTTGATCGCTTGCATTATCATCTGATTTATCACATAAGATGGATGCTATGAATTGACTTGTTCATTTAGGAGGAGCATTTTCATAACCATCATTATCTTCTCTAATCTTTTGAAACTCCTGATAGTACAAGTCAAATTCGATGTGATAATGACAACAAGAAGTTTTGAAAACTTTGTTTAACTTCACATAATATGGCCTTAACCGTTCAAACATGGTTTGTCCAATCTTTATATGAGGATTTGTTTTAGTAAACAATACATACAATTCATGTTTTGTTGTGTCTATCCAATGTTTTACATGGAGATCATAACGATCAGGACCAATCCTTTGCGTGATAACATCTCTACTATTTGATGAAGGGTGAGTATTATCGTTCCAAAAACTTGTCACAAAGTTTGTAACAACATCTTCAATTCTATCAGAATGAGGAGCTCTACACATAATTGCCCAATTCCCTTTTGAGGTAGTATCATCCAAAATCTTTCTCCTTTTAACATATTTAGATATTGTCCTTCTACTAAAACCAAACTCAGATGATAGTGAAGAGATTTATCTTTTTTGAGGCAATCTTTCATTTACTAAAGATGTCAACATCACTCTTCTTGAAATGGTCTTATCTAGTTTTCAAGATTTTTTACCAATGCTCACCAAACCTTTCTTAACATTATCAACAATAGATTTTTGTAGCTAAGAAGATTTCCTCTTTTGACTTGTTGTATCTATACCCAACAATTTCATTGGATCTATTAAGTCTTTATGAGTAAGTACAATTGATAACAATTGAGCTTTTTCTAGTGTAGTATCAAGATTGTTGAAATGAGACATTATTTCTTTTCCACTTTTATTCATTGACCTCCTTTTAGTATGTCTAGGTTCTTCACTGAGACGTTTCAACTCATCCACATCCATTTCAAGTAAATGATCTAAATTTTTATAAGAAATATTTCTCTTCACCTATTTAGCTAGATCCACAATATGCTCATCTGTATCAGTGGTAGGAGGTAAGGAGCCTGACCCCTCTCCTTCAAAGTTCTCCATTGGTTCAACTTGGACAATCTCCTCCCTATGTTCATCAACTATATTGTGTTCTTCAACGGGTTCGTTTGCCCGTTCTGCACATAATTTAAGCTCATTTGTGTAAGGTTCTTGAGTTAATCAGAGATTATTCAATTAGGATTAAGAATGGGGGTGAATTTGGCTTAAAGCTTTAGATGTTAAAATTAGCCCATTCAATTTGGTTTATTAAATTTAATTACTTTCAGGACCTTATTGTTTAAACTCTAATTAAATTACCTATTTAGGTTTAAAGTTCAATTTGTTCTTAGGTTAGGATAAAAGTTCAATCTCTAATTTTGAGCACTAATTTAACACATAAAATAAAATTTTGATAAATTAGAAATTCCAATTTTGAAAATTAAAAGTACAAATATTTTGATGCATGCATACGATAACTTAGGTGACCTCATATTAAAATCAATATGACCACATTTGAAAAAACATTTCACAATTAATATACTTAACTACCCTTAAGACAGATATATTGTATGATATTAAAGGACCTATCACATGAAATTACTTGTACATGTAGATTAAATATTCAATATATATAATTTAGAACCTAGAAATTATGACATAATAGGTCTTATTAATTTTATGACTTAATAGGTCTTATCTATTATAAATGAACTCAATTATATAGGAGAAAAATGCAATTACACAACAAGCAAGTTGATGGAATTTGAAATTTGCAAATAAACATGTATTATCTCAAATTAATTATGCTTTCCAATTAAAACAAAATTATTTTTAATCCTATTATTTCCAATTAATTTAATTAATATTTTTTAAATTAATTTTCATTAAAAATATTAGATGAAAAATATTGAGTTCGAATTAATTGATACGTAATACATATTAAATTAAATAGAAATAAAATTAAAAATACATACTTGCATCATGATATCTTTGTCTTCTTTGTTCTTGATACCTTTCTTCCATTTCGGGAGAATAATTCCTTGAAGTCTTATTTTGCCTTCTCTTCTTGTTCCCCATGCTTTTACAAAAAACCTTCAAATTATTGCCTTCAAAATAGTTTTCAAATGTCTTCTCTCATCCAAAAATGCAAATTATTTTAATCATTTGTGTGATAAAAAATGAAAAAAATTATGGACATTTATATGACTCCACAAATGAAAAAAAAAAAAAAAATGCGTCGGCCAGAGTTCGAACGAAAGCCGATAGTTAAAAATTGTTGGGTTCGCTCGAACATGTCCGTTACAAAAATGTGCATGCCAAAATCGAGCTCATTGGTTCAAGCAAATGGGGGTTTTCAGCGAACCCAATTCACTCGAACTAGTGTTCATTCGAACCTTCAAATTAAAAGTTTCTCCCAAAAAAATTCAAAGTTCTAAAGAATTAATGACTTCGGAGCTCTGGTTGAAAGCACGAATGAAATAATCTTGATAACCCAAAAAATATTAGATGGTAGTACTCGAAGCAAGCTTTCCAATGAGTATAATTTTGTTATATTTTGAATTTATTATGTTTTTGTTTTTTTAATTTTATGAAAAATTGGTTTTTCACCGAACATGAACTTCTTTGTTCAACGCATTGGGAAAAATAAGAAACTAATTCAAAAAAAATCTGAAAAATATCTATGTCCCTGGTATTGATGTCTTCTTTCTAACAAAAAAAAAAAATTGAATTTCGATTTATATAGAACAAGTTATGTGTTCAAACGTAAACCTATGTTTGAATTATGACTAGTCGGACTTAAAAACTTTATAAAATGAAAAATATTGAACATATCACTATAAAACCAAATGCAAGCCCTGGATATTGATGTAAAAAACCAAAATTCGAAAGAATTGAATTTTTATCATTTACAGAAAAAAAGTTATGTGTTTCAGGAGGCACATCACTCTTAAAAAATGTAATTTGTTGTAAAAAACTACTTTTCGAGGGAGATGGAAATTTTTTTTAAAAATCCTTCAAAAAAATTTGAAAAAAATGTATATAGAATCTACAAACAAAATGCTAGAAATCACTAATTTACATCATCTTCAAATTTTTAATAGTTTAAAAGTTATAGTTCTCGGAAGTTGAAGATTATTTTAAAAATGTACATCTCAGTGTCAAAAGTGGCAAAAAAGTGGGAACCATTATTGTGAGTTCACCCAATACATGGATTATTGGCAATATGGAAGGATTGATTATGTGTTGCATTGATGTTTTATCATTGATGTCAACACTAGTTGTTATGGTTGGTTACCGACAGATAGGTTTTGGTTACTGATAGAAGATCTAGTGTTACCGACAGAAGAGATTATTTGTTGGACACTTCCGACATGTTTGGGTCAATGGAATATGTTTGGTTCTATGTGTTACATGCTTCTGGAGCATCTCTTGGTCAGTTGGTATTGACTTGGTGATCGGATGCTATCATACAGTCTAGTAAACCCTTATCGGCATAGGTTTAATGTTTTATCGACAAAATTATTTTTGAGAATCTATGATAGGATGGAGGAGATGATCCCTAATTGTGCTTCAACCAGTTGGATGCATCAATTTTGCATGGTGTACCCAAAATAGGTCTGGTGCCTATCTAGGTTATGAACCAATATCATGTTAGCATGATCTCTACATGTTACTGGGATGATTTATGGATTGGTTAATATTGTTTTGGTCTAAAGCCAAAATGGAATATCATTGTAATATGGATGTATGTAATGATCTTATTGTAATATCTTTTAGGTGGCCGACCTAATTGGTTTAGGCCTTAGGGTTTGTATAAATCAATCTAAGATCTCATTGCAGATCATGGTAGTGGTGTGGACAACAAAAAAGGAATGTAATGTGTGAAAATTGTAATATCATTCAGGTAGAGGATTAGGTTGATCATTGAATATCGAATTGGGTTTATGTAAGAGGTCAAACGCCTCAAGTATTGAGATTAACCAGGACTGTAATCAGGCATGGTAGATGCTATCTTTGGTATTTCATTCTACTAAATTATTGTGTAATTATCTTGAGGTGGTTTTAACCTCTCTATAGTTAGTGAGACTCTTTGTAATGAGCAGTGCACTCTAGGTAGTGTGCCTTCCTGGTGTATCACATGCTTTCTGCAAAAGTATCATCTGATTGTGGGTAGGTTTCCCACTGTGGTTTTTTCCTTTACCAGGTTTTCCATGTACAAATCATGGTGTTATGTGGTATGGTTGCATTGTGTTGGTTATCTATTTCATTTTTAAGGTGCATTGTTTACCGGTATCTATTTCTACTGGTATCTATTTCTGCTATTCTGGTATTTAATATTTATGTGCTCCAGTTTAAGGTTGTAAAGTGGATTAATTGATATAGTCTGTTAACAACTGATTCACCCCCCCTCTCAATTGTTCACTGGTTATCCTAACAATTGGCATCAAAGCTTTGGTCCTCTTTTGTAGAAGCTTAACCACTTAAGGTAGATCCTATGGAAACTAACCCATCAACAACTATTTTCAAAAGAGATATCCCTAAGCTTGATGGAACAAATTATGGGATATAGAAAATCCTTATGGAGACTCCTTATATGTCTTAGAAAGGATATTTGGGAGATCATTGAGAAAGGATACACACCTTATGATCCGGCATCTAGCAATCCTACTCCTACAAACTTGGATAAAAATATTGAGAATAATTACAAAGCTAAAGAAGCCCTCTCGTGTGCATTTACTGATCAAAAGATCATGGGATTGACTGGTAAATCATTTGAAAAGGTTATGTGGGATAAATTACAAACTCTGAATGAAGGTGACCCTACTATGAAAATTGCTAAACTTGATGGTTACCAGGTGAGATATGAGAACCTGAAGATGGATGACAATGAAATAATTTTTATATTTATGGAAAGAGTAAATGAGATTGTCATGGGAATTAAATGTTGTGGAGTATCTCTGAGTGAAGATGATATAGTTTCAAAAGTCTTGAGAGCCCTTCCACCGGCTTACAAGATGAAGGAAATTGCAATTAATGAGTTGAAAAAAATAGCAAACACCTCATTTAACAAAGACATTTTGATTGGGAAGTTATCTTCTTTTGAGCTTGAAGAATTTGGACTTTCTGAAGCTGCAAACTTTCAACATGCTTTTGATGCATCATCATCATCTACCAGAAAGAATGATTGGAAAGCCCTATATACAAAAGAACTAGAAGATATGAGGAAAGAGGATGAAGAATTTGAGCAACTTGAACCCTGATTTGCTAAAAGAGTACCTAAAGGACCGATAGGAAGTAAGTATGAAGGAAAATCACCTTTTAAATGTTTTGCATGTAATAAGATTGGTCACTTTGCATCTAGGTGTCCTGAAAGGAATGTAAGATTTAAAGAAAGAGTTAAGAAATCATTCAAGCCTAATAAGAACAGAAATAGATTCAAGACAAACAAACAATGCTACATAGAGGATGAGGAAGGAGTAACTAATAACTCTGAGGATGAACTGACAAAAGGCTCTGCTAATGGATCCAACAATGGAAAGGAATGGATGTTCTATGCCTTAAAGGAAGATGAACTAGAATCGACTATCAAGAATGAAGAAAAGGCTCTGGTAGAAAAAGTTGAAGACAAGGATGAAAGGGTAATTGATAGTGGATTCTCACATCATACGACTTGAGATAAAAGAAAATTTTTGTCCCTGCATGAATACAATGGCAGTCAAGTAAGATTTGGAGATGACAATGCATGTATGATCAAAGGTAGAGGTACTATTTCTCTGGATGGTAAGCATAATACTGATAATCTCTATTATGTAGAAGGTTTAAAGCATACTCTTTTGAGTGTTGGTCAACTAGTGGACAAGGGATTTCAACTTAAATTCAAGGATAGAAAATGCAAACTCATTAATAAGATTGGTTTGAAGATTTCTACCGGTACTCAGAGTGGAGGTAATATCTTTCACGTGAAAACTGGTAATAAGACATGTTTGATTGCTCATATTGATGAGAGTTGGCTATGGCATAAGAGGTTGTGTCATGTTAATTTTGATTTCATTGTCAAGATCAGTTCAACAAGGGCAATTAGAGATATACGTAAGATTATGAAGCCTCATAATCCGATATGTAAGGAATTTCAATTGGGAAAGCAAGTTAGAACTTCTTTTAAAAGCATATATGATAAATCTAATGATGTTCTTGATTTCATTCACACTGACTTATGTGGTCCAAAAAGGACTAGAAACTTTCAAGGTGATAGGTACTTCATGCTAATAATTGATGATTATTATAGAATAATGTGGGTGACTTTTCTTGAGGAGAAGTCTAAAGCTTTTGAGAAATTGAAGATCCTTAAAGAAAAAGTAGAAACTGAACCTGGACTGAAAATCAAATGTCTAAGATCAAATCAAGGTGGTGAGTTCACTTCTCATGAATTTAATAGCTATTGTGAGACAAATGGAATTAGGAGACAGTTATCTGCACCTAGGACTCCTCAACAGAATGGAGTAGTGGAAAGAAAGAACATAACCATTTTGAATGCAACAAGAACCATGATGATTGAAGCCGAATTGCCTCACATCTATTGGAGAGAAGAAGTGAGTACAATAGTCTACACATTCAACAGAGTTCATATCAAAGGTGAAACCGGTAAGACTCCTTATGAATTATGATTTGGACATAAACCTACTATTAAATATTTTAAAATTTTTGGAAATAATTTTATATCAAAAGGGATGATTCAATTGGGAAGTTTGATCCTAGATGTGATAAAGAAATATTTCTTAGATATTCTAATCAAAGAAAAGCATATAGATGTTATAACAAAAGATTGCAGAAAATTATGGAAAGTTCAAATGTAAAAGTGGATGAGCAATACATCAATCAATCTATATCATATGATAGGGAACCAATAGTAGAAATGATCATAACTAAACTAGCAATGCCTCAACTGGTACAAGACACTGAGAGAATTACACTGGTACAATCAGAAAATTTAACTATGACTGATGATCAAATCATTGAACCTGAAGTTCAGAAGACTCTAAGGTATGTAAGAGTAAATCATTCTGAATATCAAATCATTGGAGAAAGGAACAAGGGAGTTATGACAAGAAGAAGATTGGCAAATGAAGAGGTATGTCTTATTTCTCAAGTTGAACTCACATCTCTTATTGAAGTTTGTAAATATAAACATTGGTTAAAGGCTATGTAAGATGAACTAAATCAGATAGAGAAGAATGAGACTTGGTCTTTAGTTCCCCGACCTAAAAATAAGAATGTTATTGGAACTAAATGGATTGTTAGAAATAAGATAAATGAGGATGGTCAAGTTATAAGAAACAAGGCTAGACTAGTTTGTAAAGGATATTCTCAAATGGAAGGAATTGATTATGGTGAGACATTTGCACCTATAGCTAGAATTGAAGCTGTTAGACTATTTCTTGCCTATGCAACATATAAAACTACAAGGTCTATCAAATGGATGTTAAATGTGCATTTTTGAATGGTGAACTTGAAGAAGAGGTATACATTGAGAATCCTAATGGTTTTTCACTGACAGATGACAAGGATATGGTTTGTAGGTTAAGGAAAGCATTATATGGATTGAAACAAGCTCCTAGAGATTGGTATGCAAGGCTGGATAAATATATTTTAAAGCTTGGTTTTACTAAAGGCAATGCTTATAGTAATTTATATTATAAGATAACTGATGATGATATTCTGATTATTGAAGTATTTGTTGATGATATCATTTTTGGCGGAGAAGATAAATTGTGCATGGAATTTTCTAACAATATGAAGATTGAATTTGAAATGTCCATGATTGGTGAAATTAAATTTTTCTTATTTTTGTAGATTACTCAAACTGACAAAGGCATTTTTATCTATCAAACTAAGTATCTAAGGGAACTATTGAAGAAGTTTGGTATGGATGATTCCAAACTAGTAAGTACTCCTATGGTGATAAGTGAGAAATTATCTACCAAAGATACATCCCCATAGGTAAATTCAACAAGGTATAAGTCTATGATTGGTGGCTTGTTATATCTAACTCAGGCTAGACTAGATATTATGAATGCAGTGAGTATTGTTTCAAGATATCAAAGTAATCTTAAACAAAATCATGAATGTGCAGTAAAGAGGATATTTTGGTATTCACAAGGCACAACAGAATATGGATTATGGTATTCTAGAGATGATAAATTCACTTTATGTGCATATTCAGATTCAGATTGGGTTGGAGATATCAATGTTAGGAGGAGCACTTCTGGTGGAGCTTTCTTTCTTGGAAAGAAACTGGTTTCATGGATCAGCAAAAAATAGTCATGCATTTTTTTATCTACTGCAGAAGCTAAATATGTTGTAGCAGCAACTAATTGTACACAAGTCCTATGGATGAAGAAAATGTTGAAGGATATTAGGGTAAATTATAGTGAATCGATAGTTATTTGCAGTGATAACTCAGCAACTATTGACATGTCTAAGAATCTGGTATTTCACTCGAAGACTAAACACATATCAATAAAGTATAACTTTTTGAAGGACAAGGTAGAAGAAAAGGAAGTCAAATTGATTTATGTGAACACTAAAGAGAAGATTGTAGATATATTCACTAAACCCCTATCTAAAGAATCATTTGAATATTTGAGAGATAGGTTAGGGGTATCTACCCCTCTAGTAGAGACTTTGCTGATTTTGCAGTGCATCATTCCGATATGGATCAACAAATTTATCCTTTTCTCTGGATTGATGTAGTGCAACTACTCAGGGGGAATAGTCAGCTTTGAGATTCACAGAATTTTGATATCTATGTCATATATTTGGCATTGATGTCAAAGGGGGAGAGCTACTAATGTGAAAAAGAAAACTTAAGGAGTTCTTTTTTAGAGCTTTACAGAGATATTATTTAAAGGGGGAGATTGTTGGTTGTCTTCCATTGGGGGAGACTTGTTTGACATTTCTTGGTACTTAAATGTTTTTCACATCTAGTGTTTCCATCAATGCCAAAGGGGCAGATTGTTAGCAATATAGAAGGATTGATTATGTGTTGCATTGATATTTTGTCATTGATGTCAACACTAGTTCTTATGGTTGGTTACCGACATATAGGTTTTGGTTATCGACAGAAGATCTAGTGTTATTGGCAGAAGAGACTATCTGTTGGACACTTTCGGCATGTTTGGGTCAATGGAATATGTTTGTTTCTATGTGTGACATGATTTTGGATCATGTCTTGGTTAGTTGGTATTGACTTGGTTATCAGATGCTATCATACACTCTAGTAAACCCTTACCGACATGGGTTTAAGGTTTTACCGGCATAACTTTTATTGAGAATCTTTGACATGATGCATAAGTGGCATTGGTGTAGTTTCTAGGATGCAGAAGATGATCCCTAATCGTGCTTCAACCAATTGGAGACAATTCTTTGGTGTGGTGGACCCAGAATAGGTCCAGTGCCTATCTAGGTTATGGACTAGTATCATGTTAACATGTTCTCTACACATTATCGGGATCACTTATGGATTGGTTAATATTGTTTTGCTCTAAAGCCAACATGGCATATCATTGTAATATGGATGTATGTAATGATCTTATTGTAATATATTTTAGGTAGCCGACCTAATTGGTTTAGGCCTTAGGGTTTGTATAAATCAATGTAAGATCTCATTGCAGATCATGGCAGTGGTGTGGAAAAAAGAAAAGGAATTTAATGTGTGAATATTGTAATATCATTCAGGCAGAGGATTAGGTCAATCATTGAAGATCAAATTGGGTTTATGTAAGAGGTTAAAGGCCTCTGGTATTGAGCTTAATCGGGACTGTAATTGGGCATGGTAGATGCTATCTCTAGTAGTTCATTCTATTGGATTGTTGTCCAATTATCTTGAGGTTGTTTTAACCTCTCTGTAGTCAGTGAGACTCTTTGTAATGAGAAATGTGCTCTAAGCAGTGTACCTTCCTGCATGTGGAGGCCCCTCATTGTATCACATACTTTCTGTAGAAGTATCATCAGACTATGGGTAGGCTTCCTACCATGGTTTTTCCCTTTACAGGGATTTCCACACATAAATCATGGTATTATGTGGTATGGTTGCATTGTGTTGATTATCTATTTCATTGTTAAGGTGCCTTGTTTACCGGTATCTATTTCTCCTATTTTGGTATTTAATATTTATTTTCTTTGGTTTAAGGTTGTAAAGTGGATTAATTGATATAATTTGTTAATAACTGATTCAACCCCCCTCTCTGTTGTTCACCGGTTATCCTAACAAGCATAAATATTGAGCCTCTATTTCAACTCTCAATCTCCACCCTCCACTTACCTCCTCCATCTCATTCCACTTCATTGCATCTTATTCCATCTTACATTTTAAAGAAAATATCATCTTGTGATCAAGCATATCTCCTTCCATCTTGCAAAATTGTTAAAAGGTGAGGATTCACATCTCTAAAAATTAATATCCTAGCCCTTGATTATATACATACTATCATCCATCGTCCATATTATATACATACTATCAAATGTTGTAATGTGATCAAAAGAGAATCCACATTACATCATTACATATAGATATTCAACATTTGCACAAATATGGTGGTCAGAAAATTGGGCACCGCCCAAAAAAACATGGAAAAACAACCAACACATATGTGGTTCTAAAATTTAAAATCACCACATACACAGTTAGGTGCTTTGTTACCTACCCTAAAAAAAGATACCGTGTATGCACTATCTTTAGGAAAGTGAGTGCATACATGTTGTCTTTAGGAAAGTGAGTGCATATGCACTGCTTTTAGCAAAGTAAGTGCATACGTGCTTATAAGCCCTAAAAAATTGCATACACAATACTTGTTAATTTTTTAAAAAAAAGAATTGGGTCTTATTTTCCCATTACCACGATGTTTTTTCCTCCTTTTTTTCCACAAAACTACGAATGGGCTGCCACATTTCTCCACCAAATGCTATTGATCAAGGTTAGTTTTTATTAATTTTTGTCTTTCTTTCTCGTTTATTAAATTTGTTTTACGTTTTGAATTTAATTTTGGTTATTTTGATTAGGTTTTCTAATTTTTTGTTTAAAAAACCAGATTCTGATAATCCACCAAAACAACAAGAATATGAACCTCCTAAAAAACCCCCAAAAAAACCCACAAGATACACCTCCAGCTCCACCTTTTCACCGTCCACCTAGTACATAGGAACAATTGATTAATCAATTAGGGAAAAACATGTCTAAAATAAATAGACTGATTAATAAATTGAAAACATCTAAGCTTGAGCATGATAAATCCATCACCACTAGCCTAGAGATAATAGCTAGTGGTGCCACATCCATTTCCACACAAATTACAAAATGGGGAAACTTTAGGGATATGTGTCATCAATACTATGCTAGTGGGTTATCATACGAGGGAGTGAAAAAAAAAACAATTAGTAAACAACAAATATGTGCCATTTTTGTTGATCCTAAAACTAGTCGATCGTTACCTCTTAATGCAAAGAGGTTTCCCATACATTGGTGTACCAATGTGCGGATGAAGAATCTTTTCTAGCAGAGGTGGTGGATGGTCTTTGATGATCCACCTTGTAATAATTATGAGGTGACATTGTATTTTTGAGAGAAATATACTGTGAGTTTGTCCTCAATGTGCGGCCAAACTATTTTGACATGAGAGAGTTCCATGGTAGAGGTGGCAGCTCTGCCCAAGATAGACTTGGAGCCTGTAGGGGATTACCCATGGAGAGTCGCCACCCCCTAGCACCCAAACCCGAGGTGCATTAGGTTGTCCTAGTAGATCTGAAAGAGTCGATGGAGCTACAAACTCTTTAGGTGGCCACAACATTGACTGGTGCCATCATCCAGCATGGGACACAGTTAGCACACCCTCTTGTACTGGATGATGAGCCATTAGTTGCTCTAGGTGGCGACAAAAAGCCCATTTAGTATTTGTGTGTCAGTTACTTGGGGATATGCACAAGGATGGATGATGAGGCTATTGTAGATGGATCCACATTTCGTTCGTGCATAATTTGCAAGAGTAGATGTCAGACCCACATGACTAAGGATGTGGCATTGACAGATGATTTGATCGACATGTTGTTTGGCCATCACCTGCAGACACGGGTGTGTTGATTTGAATTCATAGCATCTTATTTATCAGTCACTTTAAATTCATAATTACATAAATGAATTTTCATTTATACATCGAGTTAAATTGATACAAATAATATGCATTTCAAGATGTAGTAGTAGTATCCCATACTCCTCCCCCAGTTACTACAACTACAACTTCGACACCTGGTGTATAAATTTAATAACATGTTAAAATAGAATAGTACAGTTTGAATTCAAAAAAACTACATGATATACTAACTATTTTTATGATTGGTCCAATTTTTGGTTTGCAACTGTTGACAGGGGACCAAATGTCCTAGATTCATGGCATCACACTCTCAGTGATCACTTTTGGCATACAAGGCTATATGGTATCAAATTGTGTACACCCTTTTTTATGTATTGTTTTGATGTAATATGCAAGTCATTTTTTTATATTTTTAAAATTATGTTTAATATTTTTTCTATACTAATATCTCATGTTAATTTTGTTTTTTTAGGGTACTCCCTCTATGTCTAGGCCTCATCCTAAGCAAAAGAATTCCTCAGAGATGCCAAAAAATGGGAAGAAGGTAATTGAACACATTTTTAGTTGTACAATTGTTTGAAAATGTTGAAATTGTCTTAGTTGGGATTTGTAGATTGATTAGTGTTTTTTGTCTATTTTACATGTACATCGGCCATTGAGCTATGTGGATTTGTTGAATGCACCTCATTCACCCGATGATCGAGAGAGGGTGGGGGTATGTATCTCTAATTTATTTTCTTGATTTCATGATTATATGCAAGTGTACATGTGAACTTGTGATAAATCATAATCTTATAATTTTTTCATACAAGAAATTTCCATAGCTGCTTCATCAATGGCAAGCCCTACTTCATGCACTAGTGAAGCATCTTAGGATCTGCTACACTTTTATTTGATATATTACATTAATTTTTTTTCACCTATAATACTTATCATTATATTAATTGTATTTAATGTTTGATCATTTTTTGTATAGGTAATAGTGATAGTTTCTCCATCAATGGTGAGTCATCCTCAGTCCTTTGGAGAAGCATCTCAAGAACCGGTATGTCAATGTTCTCTATATTATAGCTTTAAAGTGTTTTTGATGTATTTATGTTAGTACATTGTATTAATTTTATATTTAATCTAAAATAGCCCCCTCCACAGTTTGGTCATAACATGGATCCTTTTAAGTTTATCTTCAAGAAAAATCCTAAGACTAACAAGGAGAGGAGAGTGAAGACATTAGATCCGAGATCAGCCGATGAGGTAATCTACATTTTAATTTCAAAGAAATTATAGTTGAATGCATAGTTATGTTGTTAATTATGAACTATTTTCTACAAAAGAATTCTAACTTGAATTTTGAATTATGGTTTTGCAGCCATCTACAGAGCCACGTACTCCATCGCACAGGCTTGATTTTGATGATCCACCACAAGTTTAGGATCATACAATGTTATTTGTGGTCATAGAATAACCGATAAATGTAGATATATTCTACATTTTTATTGTAATTTGATTTGGACATGGCATATGCCATATTTTTGTAATACTTGTATTGACTTGGCAAACATGCATTATATATATATATATATATATATATATATTCATTCCAATAAATGTGCACTAAGTTAATTATTGTGTATTCATTGTATTTCATGGCTGCCCTTTTATAAAGTTAATTGATGATTTGCCTATGTAATTGCTGGCATTGTGCACTCTTATGAGAATGGTTTATGAATGGTTGTGTTGTCATTGATGGCTAACTAATTGACAAACTGATAGGCAACCGACTGGCATCCACCGGCATTAAGAATTCTATCTACACTGGGAAGCACCGACACCAGCAGACAATTACACTAGCATTCAGATTACAATGGCAACAGTATATCGACACTCAATCCAACATGGAAATATCTTTTATTGTAATATAATTATCCTTTTTGTAAGCCGACTTGGTATATTGTAAAAGACTCATATATGTATGAAGTCTTGTAGATCATTTTAGAAAGTGATATATGTGATGAAAGAGGAATGATATGATGCAAAAATGATAGAAGAATTTTGTATAAGGACATCAAGGTTTTGGCTATAGACTGATCTTAAACCGATACCGAACCTGGCATAGTTGATGCTGATTTGAGGAGTACATTGTAGTGGATTTAATCATCCATTTTGTAAGTCAGTGAGACTTCTATTTTGTAATTGAGCAATGAGCTCTAGGCTGCTAGCCTTCCTGCATGTACAGGACCCTCATGTAAGTAATATTTATTCATTGGCCAATGAGCGAATATTGTGGGTCACAAATCCCACCGAGGTTTTTCCCACATCGAGTTTCCTCATTAAATATCTTGTGTTATGTTGTGTTCCCTATGTTATCTCTATTATTTTTATTTGTTGCATTGATTCTTATTTACTGGTACACTATTTTGGGATACAATGTTTTTAATATGTATAAATATTTTGTTAACCGGTTAGACATTGATTCACCCCCCCCCCCCCCCCCCCAGTGTCTTTGGGACTGTCATTGATTCTAACAATTGGTATCAGAGCCTGGTCCTCTATTTTCAAAAGCCTAATAGCTTGAGGAAGATTCTGACCCCGGTACAGATGGAGAACTTAAGAAAATAGTTTCAAGGAGCTCTTGTAGATTTTGATGCAGATAAATTGAAGAATATCAAACTTGAAGATGATCTAAGGACTGCACAGGAATTCATTAAAGGACTTCAGGAGAACTTTTCTCTAACAAAAAATAAAAGAAAAGAACTTCATGAAAAGACCCAGAAAGATGATGATGAAAAAGAAACTCTTAGAGAACTTGCAAACAAGTTGAGACAAGAAAATAGTAATATGAGAAGAATGAAATGCAAGATATGACTATGAGGTTATGTAAAGATATTGAAGACAAGAAGAAGAATGAAGAATACTTGACTAGGAGACTTAATGATGCTAGAAATGAAAATCTAAGACTTAGTCATGAAAATGATATGCTGAAGATAGATCTAATTCACATGCAACATGATAAAACTAAGCTTATGAGACAAATGGGAATTCTGGAAAATGAGTTGGCTACTGCAAATAAACACAAAGACAAATTCAAGAAAAGTTCAGAGGAGCTTGATGACATGCTGAAATGTCAGAAGCCTAATGGAGATACTAATGGACTTGGATTTGAAGTTGGAGAAAGTTCTGGTACTGCAAATAAGCATGATCACAATAAATCGATAACATAGCCTAATGCTTATAACTTTAATGGGAAATGCTTTAACTGTAACAAATATGGTCATAGAGAAAATTAGTGTAGACTTAGAAATAATCAGAATATTAATGCACCCATTGGTCAATGTTCCAAATGCAAAAAAATTGGTCATAATTCAAAAAATTGCAGAATGAATGTGAAATGCTATGTTTGTGGAAGATTTGGGCACTTATCTAATCAATGCAAAACACAAACCGGTGTAGGATATGGAAAGGCTATTCAGAGGAATAATGTAACTTGTTATGCTTGTAACAAGATTGGACATATTGCAAAATTTTGTAGAAGCAAGACTTCATCGACAAACAATAAAGGATCCAGTTTGAAAGGCAAAGAAAAGGTAGATGAAGTAAAGCAAGAATTTTCAAAATAGTGGATTAAGAAGAGAGATCAGAGAGTTGATGAAACCATCTCTGCATGGGTAGAACAGAGTAACTCTCCATCATAGGAGATTTTTCATCCAATTGAGAAGTAGCCCATTGGGGGTATTGCAGAAATTTGAAAATCATGCAGATTACCCTAGGTTGATGGTGAGAAGATAGATTTCTTCCTTATCGGCAGATGTGTTAATTTTTCACTTAACCGATGAGCATTTAATGCAGTTGGTGAAAGATATGTCATTATAAATCATCAGATTTCCCTCATTTTTGACTCACCAAACATTCAAATTATTAGAGAGGGTGAAAAATGAGCGAAGGCATGAAAGGTGAAGGTGCGAAGTGGTTTCTTCAGATATTCAGAATATTTTCAGGCAGTAAAAGGTATTTTTAAATGGCCTCTTCTTCTGTTCCCAAGTTTATTGCAAACCCTACCATTGTCGAGAACACTAAAAGACTTAGGCCCATTTTTGAGATAATTCCTGAAATTGCTAAACATGATGACTTTGTCGGGGCATTTTCAAAAATTCCTAAAGCTATAGCATTTGCCACAGACCCTAGGATTTACATACATTGCAATATAGATGATCTAGGATCTAAGGATTTGAAGAAGATGTATGATGAAGTTATAACTGATGAGCAAGGAGTTATTAAACCGGATCACAACATTGTGGAAACCTTAGGTTTTGTTGATATTTTGAAGATCCCTGTATTCCCTAAGGAGGTCATTAGACTTTTGTTAAGTAGAGTTCATGGAGAGTTCATATGGCTGGAATCAATTTGCAAAATTACCAAAGAAGCAATTAGGGTAGTCACAAGTTTACCCTCATCCGGTAGTAGACCTGATAAGTCAAAGAAGATTCCCAACAACAAGGTGATAATCTTAACCGGAGCAACATCCAACAGTAGATCACTTAGAGTAAATGGTATTGAGGATGCAAATGTGATATTTGTAAGTATGGTGCTAGGATACAAGACCACTCATGCAAATAGGCTAAATTATGTTTCTAGTCTCTGTATACACAGTGCTTATGAGATGGTAAACAACAATGCAATGATTGATGTTTGTGAATGGTTGAAAGATGAGCTTATTGATAACTTGAAAAAGATTAAAGGAGACAAGAAAGGCACATTCCGTGTTGGAAATCTATTGGTATGTTTGATGTTTTACTTTGTTAAGGAAATACCCAGTATTGGTCACAAGGACTTTGCATATGACATCTGGGTAGGTAAGAAAATTCTGGAAGCTTTCACCGGTATGGCATCAGATTATGAGAATAAAATTTCTTCTTATTTCAATACTTTCAAAGCTCAGATGAGAGCTAGAGAAAGGTTACCACAAAGTATAGTAGATAAATATGACAAAGAAATTTATTATTTTTATCAAAAGAGATGAGACGTGGATAGAGGCAGTACTCCTTAGGACTATTTGGGTCACCGAGATGGGATATAAAGTAGATCTTACTATTCTAGAGACATATGCCAAAGCTTTACTCGATGCACCAAGAGAAGCATTCGAAAAAGTCTTTGGTAGTGCCAAGACCATTGAGAGTGATCTAAATCCATTGAAGAAAAGAAAGAAGAGAGAAAAATACATTAGAGATGCTTCTAAGAAAGTAAAGGAAATCAAAGAAAATGTCATGAACCTTAGTGGCATATCGGCTAGTGAGCTTGAAGGACTTCAACCGAAGGCAGATATTTCACCGGTTGACACATCTTCTTGAACTGATAGTGATAAGGCAACAAAATTTAAAAGAAAACCTTCACCAGTACCCTCTCCTTTACCTAAGAGAACAAGCACTTCGAGAAAGAAACAACAAGCAGTAAGGGGACCACCCAAGAAGCTAACACCAAAGAAGAAACAGCAACTGCTTACCCCTTCTTTGAATGATTTGTTGAATGAAATAACTGAAGACGAAAATTTGGCTAATGTGCACAAACTATATAATACATTTAATGATTCTGATAGGGAAAGTATTGGGAATAACATTATTCTATACTTGGACATATATAAGAAGGTTTTGATTGAAGTTGTGGATGATTTACTGAATGAACTTTATAGAAGATTGGAAGCAAAAAGGATAGCAGTAATGGAGCTGGATAAGAAACTGAAAATTGAAAAACTTCTAGTTGTACATCCTGTTAATTCAAGAGAAGAAATTGATGAATTGATATCTGAAGAAACTAGTTTTTTTTTGCCAGTGAGCACTGGCAAGTGAGCTTGATAGCAGGAAGAGTGAAAGAGATTGCAGATAATTGGGATATATTTTTTGTGGAGAAAGAAAAATAAGAGGAAATGAACATACCTAAAAAGACATTCAAAGTGTATTAGAAAGACAAGGACAAGGGAAAAGGAAAAATTGGTGGAGTTCCAAACATTAAGATTACTGACAATCTACCACCACCACCTTTGGATATTGCACCGGTACACTCAGAAGATCCACTAGTTATTAACACTGAAGGTATTACACATGATGATACTAATCCTAAATCAGAGATACTCTTTACCATGAATGTGGATACTAAAGAGGTAAACATTAATGTGGATAAAGATAATTCAGAGGTTAAAGTAGACATTGTTGATAATGAAAAGATTTCAGAGAAACCGACACAAATAGTTGACTCTGAGGAAGCTGAGATCCCAACCCAAATAGAGAAACCATTAGAACCTAAAAAACCTACTAAAGTTAAAGGTACTTGTACAAGGCCACCAGAGACAGAGATATCAGTAGTTGAAATTTTAGAAAAACAAACTAAGGTAGAGATACACATAGAAATAGTGAAACCGACAATCATAGAGATATTAAAATAGTTTGAGAAACCTTTGTAGGTTGAGATGAAAACCCAGACTGATCCACCGAAGGAAAATGAAAGAAAAATGGATACACCTAAAAGAAGCAAATAGGTAATAAAGATAATTGGTTAAACATCTAACACATCTACAAGTGAATTTAGACCTACCAATGTTACAGAGGTACTTTTGGATTCAATCAAGAAGATAATGGATTGCAATGCATTGGCCTACAAGGCAATTGATAACACTTTACCAGTTATTAAGTTGATTGCACCAAATTGTAATATAGATCATAGTAAGGATTCTGTAGTTAAATTGGACATATTGTCCAAATATATTGCTGATAATGTTATAACAATAGAAAAGGTCAATGAGGATACAATAAAGGAAAAAGTTGATAAGGAGAAAAATGCATTCTTTGAAAACACAATAAAGAATTATAATGATCATGTGAATACATTTTTACCAATACTTAATTCTACAATTTGGGAGTATCAGGAGCTGTATAGAGAAGTATGTAAACCACACCAACTAACTAAGGATATTGACAAGGAGATTGAGAAGACACAGAAAGAAATTGATGACATAGTAGACAATATAATAGGCTCTTCTAGTCTTATGTCAATTTTTTAGCAGGAAATGACAGTTTTTGAAGAAAAATTGGAGAAACTTGAAAAAGAAAAAGCAAAGATAAGGTCTAAGGCCCGGGAACTAAAATGTAAGCTTGGTCCAACATTGGACAGTCTTATTACACAAAGGGCATAATTATCTAAGGCTACAATTCAGGGAGAAAGATCATCGAAGCACCAAATGCACTATCTCATCAGTATGATCCAATAGACTGAGGCATTTCTTACCAACAACAAGAAGTTCATGCAGAGTCAGAATTTAGTTTTGGCAGACATTTTTCAAATTGTGACCAACCGGTTACAAACCTTGAGGTAACATTTTGGTACTCTTTTTTTATCATCTATGACATCCTTTGTCATTGATGCCAAAGGGGGAGTACTACAGGAGAAAAATGCATCTTTCATATTTTCAATGGAGATCATTTGCTCAGGGGGAGCACATCTTTTTGGGTATCAAATTTTGGATAACAATTTTTTGATTTTTCTCATGAGTGTTGCCATCAATGCCAAAGGGGGAGATTGTTGGCATTCTACACTCTTATGAGAATGGTTTATGAATGGTTGTGTTGTCATTGATGGCAATCTGATTGACAAACTAATTGACAAATTGATAGGCAACTAACTAGCATTCACTGGCATTAAGAGTTTTATATACACTGACAAGCACCGGCACCGACAGACACTTACACTGACATTCAGATTACAATGGAAACACCGACACTCAAGTAGACATGGAAAATCTTTTATTGTAATATAATTATCCTTTTTGTAAGCGGACTTGGTATAGTGTAAAAGACTCGTATATGTATGAAGTCTTGTAGATCATTTTAAAAAGTGATATATGTGAGGAAAGAGGAATGATATGATGCAAAATTGATAGAAGAATTTTGTATTAGGACAATAAGGTTTTGGTTATAGACTAAGCTTAAACCGGTACTGAACCTGGCATAGTTGATGCTGATTTGAGCAGTACATTGTAGTGGATTTAATTATCCATTTTGTAAGTCAGTGAGACTTCTATTTTATATTTGAGTAGTGAGTTATAGGCTACTAGCCTTCTTTCATGTACAGGCCCCTCATGTAAGTAATATTTATTCATTGGCTAGTGAGTGAATATTGTGGGTCACAAATCCCACCAAGGTTTTTCCCACACTGGGTTTCCTTGTTAAATATCTTGTGTTATGGTGTGTTCCCCGTGTTGTCTCTGTTATTCTTATTTGTTGCATTGATTCTTATTTATTGATACACTATTTTGGGATGCAAAGTTTTTAATAAGAATAAAAATTTTGTTAACCGGTTAGACACTGATTCACTGGCCCTCTCAATGTCTTTGGGTCTGTCGTTGATTCTAATAGTAATCAATAATATGAATATAAACAACAAAAATCTATGATATTAAACATTGCAATCGTGGAATATGATTTGATTAAATTTTTAAAATGTTGAATTAACCCTACAAAACTGCTTGTATTGAGCTCATTATTGTGTATTCGCTGTATTTGGTGGCTACCCTTTTATAAATTTAAATGAATATTTGCCTATGTAATCAACAATATGAATATAAATAACAAAAATTGACAGTATGAATATAACCAACAATATGTGTGTGGTGCGAGAGCACCCTCATGCTCGCAATGGTCAAATTTTGGTTCTCGTGTTTGGGGTCATTTGGATCAAAGATGTAAAAGTTGCTTAATTGTTGTCAAAGTTGTTCAATTGTTGTCAAAGTTGTCAAATTTGCTAGAATTGATTCATTTCATCTTGTGCACAAACCAGCATCATGAGCATGTCTAGGAGGGTAGGTTTATTGTAGGGATGGTCCTCTTATGCATCCCAAAGTGCCATACTCTACCGGGGTGATCTCTCAAGTGCCCTAACTCCAAAAAATTGTCAAAATTTGATAGACTATTTCTTCCAATCTAGGACATATATGATATATCCATTTGAACCTGTGGGGTTGCATGAGGCTCCTCTACAATGACCTATCTTTTTTTTACGTCTCAGAGCCATTTTCAATTGGTAGCAGTTTTTTGCCCGCTACAAAAACCGTCAGTTGCATGCAATGCAAAGTTGCAAGATAGGCTAGAATTGATTTAGTTCATCTTGTGCACAAACTGGCATCATGAGTGCATCTAGGTGGGAAGTTTTATGCTAGGCATGGTCCGCTCATGCATCCCAAAGCATCAAAACATTGAGAGCCATACTCTACTGGCGTGATCTCTCAAGTGCCCTGAGTCCAAAAAATTGTCAAACTTTGATAGACTATTTCTTCCAATCTAGGATACATATAATCGATCTGTTTGAACCTATGGGGTCTCATGAGGCTTCTCTACAATGGCCTATCTCAGTTTCTGATGAATGAAATCCATTTTCAATTGGTAGCATTTCTTGCTTGCCACAAAAACCATCAATTGCATGCAATGCAAAGTTGCAAGATAGGCTAGAATTGATTCAGTTCATCCTGTGCACAAACTGATGTCACAAACATGTCTGGTTGGAAGGTTTATGCTACGTATGCTCCTCTTGTGCATCTGAAAGTGTTGGAATGTCGAGAACCATACCCTACCAACATTATGTAGAAGTTGCTTAACAACTTTTTTGACGATAATGACAATTTTTGCTCAAATTATATCCAAACTCAATCTATGACTCCTATGACCTGATAATGACTCAACTAATTCTCTATGACTATACAATAATCAAGAAATCTCATGATTGGCCTTATCACATCAAATAAACTCAAAACATAGTCACAAAACATAGACACAAAAAATAGTCACATATTATACAAAAAATTGCCTTTAAATATGGTCAAATCAGCTCTTGGCTATTTGGATATAAAAATGTCTTACAAATCATCTCATGGGATTTTATACAAAATTTGGCATTCCAATATGCACAATTCAGCTCATTATCATTTTAATATACAAAATTTGGCATCTAAATATGTACAAATCAGGTCATTGCCATTTAAATATACAAAATTATGCCCCTAAACATGTACAAATCAGCTAATGGACATTTATATATACAAAAAACCAATATAGAACAATTCATCGATGATATATACCAAATTATCAAAATCATTCTACTCTGAACCATATAATCAATCAAGTGAGCCTTCAAGCTTGGCTCTAACCCATATTGTGTCAAGTATTGCCTTGTGGTCAGATTCACGAACTTCCCCAAAAATATTGTTATGAGGTCTACCATGATACCTCATCAAATGAATATTTGTTACAACAACAACGTTAGAGAAATGAAGAATATGTCTGTGTGTTTCAAATTCCTTGAACAACAAAACCTTAGAATTCTTGATGGGGTATCTTCTAAGCCATGTTCCTGTCAGGACTACAAAGCCTGTTGGGTAGTCAATATCCTCTCTATAAATGTTTGTATTTGTCAATTTTATTTTAGGCTCAACACAGTGACACAAAAAGTAATTTGTTCCTTCTTCATTATTATCTTCTGCAACAACAACATACACATGGTCTGCATTTTATAAAGTGATCATTAATACCAAAAATAAAGTGTGATGTACAACAAAAGGAACCAAAAATAATACTTGCAAAAAACCTATTCAAAAAATCACTTGAATCCACTAGGTTGGATACATGGTCAAAATCCACTGATGTCTCTATCTAACTCAATTATAGTGCTTTGGGAATTTGATATGTATCAATGGGAACCAACGGTCTACAAGACCATTTGCCAAACCACTCTTGTGATTCACACTCTTCCCACATAAATACATGCATGTTCAGAGAAAAAACATACCATCTATCTCATATAAATTATGGGTGAACTTGTATTTGAACTCGTAAATGAGTGCATGTCACTCGATCCTAGAACTGTACAAAAATCTAGATAGTTTTCAATGTTAGATTTAGTGATCAACAAAATATATCTACAAACCAATTACGTACCTAGATTACCTAGACCCCAGTAGAGTTACACCATTGCACAATTATTTTTGCATCTATTAACTCAACACCACCTTCATACTTCAATTCTTCTCTAGCTAGGGCTCTTTTTACACATGCTCCTGGACCATTGTTCTCTCCCTTACCATGTCTTTCCTCAGTGAAATTCCTAAAATGTTTTACACCATTTGTCATATGCATCCTTGTCAACCAGTAAAACATCCATGCATTCTTGAATTTTGTGGTCCAATTATCTGACCATATGAAGTGTCAGTTTTATTGTATGTTTCTTTCCTTTAAATTGTCATAGAAAACTTTAAAGAATCCTTGAACAAACTCTGATGAATGAGTACGATCATTACTTATGTAGAAGTGATACTCTCTTATCACCTTTCTATCCTCCTCTATGCTAGCATCTGCATGCATGAATGTTATGTGTACAAAAATAAAAACATGTGTAGAATGATAATACATAGATTGCACTTCATTTTGAGGTTGTAGTGTATAATTTTCAGCAAAATCAATGTTAGAGACAAGGGTGCCAAGAGGAAATGTGTCCTTACATAACTTGAATTTCTCATCTAGCCACCGAGATCTATGTGCATGCATTATGTACTCATAAACTAGTTTCTCTTGAAATATTTTCATAAATTCGGCTACACATATATCATTTCTCACTAACTCACATCTCTCCAAATCTTTTCCATCTTTAACTCCATATGTGATTGTCTTGTATTTTCCAAAAGAAATTAGTTTCACACCATTTTCATGTGTGCTTTCCAAATGTACACATCTTGGTAAACATTGCAAACCACCACATATAGCACAAGAACCTTCCAAACAAGGCATCTTATAATAAATGCAACCACCATGTCTATTGCATAGCACACTTGAAATAAATTATCTTGCTGACTTAGGATGTGCTTGTATATTGCATTCCTGCAAAACATTGTTAGTGTGCAAAGTAGAACAAATATGATGAAAATTATCGTAGTGCATGGAAAATTCAATATGCATCCTACAACAACACGTGGTGCATACATGATTAATCTTAACATAAAAAGGTTTTGCCATTTCAAAAAAACTTAGCAAAATTTGTATTTGAGGAAACTTTTCAAGGAATCTTTCATAAAATTTTGTTTTAGTCATATCCAAAGAGTGTTTGGCATGCGACTCATGATTTCTAGACCCAATTCGCCTTCTAACAATATCTTTTTTGTTGGACAAAACTCTTGTGTTTTCATGCCCAAAGAGAGTTATTGTTAGGTTCCTCTATTTTTTACCGCCTTTGTAATGCTTTACTTAATTTTGTTCTACTAACATTTAATGACTTACTTGTTTTGGTTATCAAATGATCTTTTTTATTTTCTTGCTCATTATGGTTGATGTAATGACAATCGAGTAGCATTAGAATCTTTAGTACGTGATTTTCAACCAATAGCTTGATATGCATCAAATAGATTTCTCACAATAGTTCTTTCGTTGTTACTTTTGGATGATCTTAGGCCTATTATTTTCATTGTCTCTAAAATTCAAATTTTAAATCATTTGAACAATTAATTGACGTCTTTTAGTTTAATTTAATTTTTCAAAATACTTTTTCCATATTCTTTTAACCATTCTCCTACAAGTTCATTCATTCATTTTATTGGGAATTGGCTTCAATATATTCTCATCAATATCAATTAGATACTTTGGTTTCCTACGAATGATTCTAGGAGGTGTTAACATTAGTGCATTGTGTGCATTACATGGAGGTGTATGTTCATCATTTAATTTATTATTCAATGATGTCCCTTCTTCAATTACATTAGGTTCATGCAGTAAATCAATTGTCTCTTCTTCAATTGCATTAGGTGTATTATGTTTGTTTGGTAAATTGAATTGAGATGTTGAGGATGACATACTTTCTTGTCCCATTGTTCTTATGTCACATAATTTCCTCATACACTGCCTTTGTCTTTCCTTTTTAGCCTCTTGTTGTTCCATTGTTCCTCGCTTGTTCTTTCCCATGGTTGATATCGGTTGTCCTAAATAGAATTATATTACTTATATATGTAAACAAAAGTAAATTTGGCATCAAATAACCTTAAATTTGAGCATTATCATTGATTTTCTAAATCAAAACTATTAAACAATCACAATAATATTGACAAAACTAATAAGAACAACAATTCAATCATTCAAAATCATGCAAAAACAAAAAAATCACTTACTTCTATGTATAAAATAGTGACAGAGATCTAGAAATAGTTGCAGTGGGGCCTTAAATGGCCTCAAAAACTTCTTTTGAGGCTGTTGAGGCTCTTGGTGAACAAAAATCATGTCTAAGTGCCACATACATGGTCTATTACTAACTGCACCCTGTATGCACTTAGAACTCATAAATACCGTGTATAGGCTCCTAGACCATAAAAATATTATACCAAGGCAACAAACTAATAGGCTCAGTACCCCATATGCACTATTTGTAGTAAAGAAAATGTGAAGGAAAAGGGAGGGAGGGAGAGGGGGAGGGGGAAAGAGGGAGAGAGAGGTGGAGAGAGGGAGAGAGATAATGAAAATACTCAACATGTGGAAAATTTTGACATAGGAGGTGAAAATGTGGAAACTTTAACATTGAAGGTGGAATTGCTCAACCAAGTGAACCATATGTAACACCTAATTACTTTAGAAATGAAGACCCTCTCATGGATGAAAGACAAATTCCAAATCCAAGACCTTCAAGAACTCCAAAATGGTTATTTGAAATCGATGAGAACATTATTGCGAATTTTGAAGGCAAGAGGTCAACAAGAACCGTTTGGTTGTTGGCTAAACAACTTTTCAACCAAAATTTTAGCAATAAGACATTGACCAAGCAATGCCAACTCTTTGTTCAATTGCTCAAGATGATAAAGATGAGACCATTGCTAAACAAATTGAAGATTCGTATGAACAAGAAGATGGAGAGAAATTCTATTATTGCAAAAAATCTATTTGACGATCTCAATTCTATTGGAAAGAATACCAAAGAAAGAGATAAGAGAGTCACTCCAAGAGTGATTACAACCTCCTTAGTAAGCCATCAATTGAGGAAGGCTTGTCAAATCAGACAAACTTGTGTTGATTTTAACATAAACCGTAAAACTTTGGATAGAGCACTTGCATGAAGACAAAGACTTGACGATCCACTTCAACAAGATACATGGGCATTTGGTGGGAGGCTTCCACATGTTGATAGAAAGTTGACTAACAATTTGAAGGAAGAGATTCAACAATTTTGGCACTCTAATTCTAGAGTGTCACCCAATGTAAAGGGTGTTTTGAAATTAAGAATCGGCAATCGAGACCACACACCGCATCCCAAACATTTCTTGGAATCAAGCCAAACAAAATTGTACAATTTTTTTTGTGAATTACATCCAACTTTGCAAATATCACAAAGGGCCTTTGAATCTTTGAAACCATTTTATTGTGTTCCTCTTAAGATTCGCAATACCTATTGTTGCAAGTACCATGTGGAGTTTTCAATGTACCATGGACTTTTATGTCATATTCGTTCTATGATGCATACTAATGAGATGTTGTAGGAGTGTGGTGCAATGCTATTTCTGAGATCATCAAGAGACTTGCAAGATCTATTTTTATGCCCTAGATATGATGGCTGCTATTTCTATAGAAATGATTGTTTGAATGAGAAGTGCTCAGAATGCGGTGGGTTGTCAAAGTTTGTTTCATATTTACATGAGGGCAGCGAACACGAGTTTGGAAATAATTATGTTGAGAAAAAAAGATACAAGATAGTGAAATATACTTTGAAGAGTGGAGGTGAAGGTTCTAGATGTGAATTAGTCTCAAGAGAAGTGAGTATTGCTGATTTTATTTTGGAGTTTAAGGAAAATATTTTCTACAAGTATGTAAGGCACACCCATAGGTCTCAGTGGTTGGATCAACAGTTCAGGATGTGTAAGAACTCTTTCTTGATTGGCACTATTGTATTGGTAGTTGATTTTGCAGAGAACTATACATTGCAACCATAGAATGAGGTACAGTCTCAATACTACAATTTAGTCTAGATTGCTATTTTTGTTCAGATTACATATAGACATGCTCTTGATAGTACAGAAGAGGACAGGAAGATAATCAGGGAGTATCATTTTTATATGAGTGATGATAGATCACACTCCTCAGAGTATGTGCAACCTTCTTTTGAGAATTTTTTTGAGTTCTTGCATGAGAAAGATATTGCAATTGACCGACATATAATATGGTTAGATAACTATACAGGTCAATTCAAGAATTCTCATATGTTTTATTGGTTGAGTAGAATGCATGTGGAGAGGCGTATACCTCATATTTGGTGTTTTTTTTAGGCAGGGCACAGGAAGGGAGAGCATGATGGAGTAGGTGCATGTTTGAAGAGAGCTCTAGTTAAGGAGAAATTTAGGATTTCAGGTGCAAATTTCTCTGATTCACCTTCTATTGTTGATTGGTGTAGTTTAGCATTGTCACATGGAGGTACTCTTGATTCAGTAGTGAGCAGATTCTTTTGGTTGGTTGAGGAGGGAACAGTGGGAGATACATTGGATTGTCAAACAATTAAAGATTCTTGAAAGATGCATTCATTTCTCAGCTCAGATGCAAGTACATGGACCATTTAGACATGAGTGTTGGCTTGTTTTTGTCAGAGTTGTATTCAGTGTGATTGGGATCAGTGTGAGTCAAGTGAGTGGGTTGATACATGGCTTCCCCACTATCTAACTCCTTTATCTCAAGCAATATCCTTATCAAATGATGACATGGAAAGTTCACTTGAGTATGATCGTCTATCAGATCGTGTATAGCCAGGACATGTATTTGCAGTTGTTGCACCACAAGGGAATGAAGAGAGATCAGAATATTGGTTGGCATGATGTGTACAGGGAAAACAAAAGCTAACACAACTAGTGACAGATGATGATGAGTTCACATATCCTACAGGTTCAGTTGTTATTGTGGGAACTGGTTGCGAACATACAAGATTAGAAAGAATGGCATACCTGCATTTGAAGACTATGAGAGACACAAAACCATTATAATGTATTCACACCTTATTATAGCTACAAATGTCAAGTTGTTGAAGCATCAAGAAAAATCAAAGACCAAAGAGCTATGGACAATGACTACTGTTGATCATGAAGCAATACTGGATACTCTTAAACAAAGAGATGACCCTTCAGGCACACTTGAGTAGTAGGTCTTTAATGGTGCCTCGTTTTTTTTTATCATGCATTTCATTTCGAACAATGATCATTAAACCTTAATGATCAAGTTTGTTATGTGTATATTAAGGATGTGTTGAAAATGCAAGTCTATTGATGAACGTTTTTTTTGGCAACATGGTTTTTGCATGCACATAGTAGGTACATGATATAATCAGAAGGGGCGTATTTTTGCAACATGACTTATTATCATGCATTTGATGAGCTTTACAATTTTTGTTATTAGAGAATACTATTTGACAATTTTTGATGATATACAGGTTCATGCTAGATCATTCACCGTTGACAAGACCCTCTCTTGGTGATGGTACATATTCTTTTGTGCATTAATGAGATTAAATTTTGTGCATAAACATTAAGTCAAGTGAATGTATTGCTATTTAGAAATGACCATATCTACCATCGTCTTCAACCATGCAAAGAAATGCAGTGAGAAGGGCTTTAATCAACATGCATCTTTCTTCAAAGTTATGCTTGTATACTTTGCAGAGAAACTGGTAAGTTTCGTAATTATACAATCTTGTGTGGCTTAAAAATGTTTGAAATGATCTATTTATAATTTGCCAAAATAATTTGTATTAAGTGTTATAATTTGTTTCTTGTAGCACATTCATTCCGCATAAAAAGGTTACTTATTTTGTTCTTCATTTATATGCAAGCATTGTTGTACATAAGCTTTTCTCTTAGGACATGAAGATGTCTGATGCAGATGAAGTAGGATGTTGTATTTATATATGGATGTGAATTGATGTAACATTATTATGATGATATATAATGTCCATGAGCAAATTGGTTTAGTTATATTGATGATAATGTCCATGTATATGTACATGAGTACATTGGTGTAGTTGTATTGATAATGAAAAAAAAAATCATGTTTGCATATCCCTTCATGGATGTCACTTGCAAGTGTAATGGTAATTATGTGTATACAATACATGGAAATATTCATGATCATTATGTGTCTACAATGTAATGCGTGTTTATATATAATTTTAGCACTCAAGGGACGACGATGGTAGGGTATGACCCAGAGCGTTGGATTGAGTGGGGGGGGAAAATAGGAGCATGCGTAGGGTAATAATGCCTAACTGGACATGTTGGAGCAGACAATTTGTCATTGCGACGAGCCGAACGAGAAATCAGCCACGTGACAACATTCGATTGACTGAGACTGACAATTTTTTTGCCAACCAAAAAATTGCTGCCCTAATAAAATTGTAGGGAAACTTGAAAAACCGAGATAAGATTTTTAAGGAACCCCTCTCATGGCCCCATAGGTTCAAATGGATCGTTTGCAGGTGCCACAAATTTTGAGTTAGGGCCCATCAAAGTTTGACAATTTTGAGCACTTAGGGCACTCAAGGGACGATGCCAGTAGGGTATGACCCCAAGCGTTGGATCGAGTGGGGGGGGGAAAATAGGAGCATGCATAGGGTAATAATGCCTAACTGGACATGTCAGAGCTAATGCTTCATCATTGTGACAAGCAGAACGAGAAAATGGCCACATGACAACATTCGATTGAGTGAGACTGACGAGTTTTTCGCCAACCAAAAAATTGATACCCTAATAAAACCGTAGGGAAACATGAAAAACTGAGATAGGCTTTTGTAGGGACCCCTCTCATGGCCTCGTAGGTTCAAATGGATCATTTGTAGGTGCCACTGATTTCAAGTTAGGGCCCGTCAAAGTTTGACAATTTTGAGCACTTAGGGTGCTCAAGGGACGACGTCGATAGGGTATGACCCTAAGCGTTCGATCGAGTTGGGGGGGGAAATAGGAGCATGCGTAGGGTAATAATGCCTAACTAGACATGTCAGAACCAACGGTTTGTCATTGCAATGAGCAAAACGAGAAATTGACCACGCGACAACATTCGATTGAGTGAGACTAACGATTTTTTTGCCAACCAAAAAATTGCTGCCCTAATAAAACCATAGGGAAAATTGAAAAAAAGAGATAGGCTTTTGTAGGAACCTCTCTTAAGGCCTCATAGGTTCAAACAGATCATTCACAGGTGCCACAGATTCTGACTTAGTTTCCATCAAAGTTTGACAATTTTGAGCACTTAGGGTGCTCAAGGGATGATGTCGGTAGGGTATGTCCCCTAGAATTGGATCAAGTGGGGGGGAAAATAGGAGAATACGTAGGGTAATAATGCCTAACTAGACATGTTAGAGCCAATGGTTCACCATCGCGATGAGTAGAACGAGAAATCAACCACGTGACAACATTCCATTGAGTGACATTGACGATTTTTTCGCCAACAGAAAAATTGCTGCCCTAATAAAACCATAGGGAAACTTGAAAAACTGAGATAGGCTTTCTTAGGAACCCCTCTCATGGCCTCATAGGTTCAAATGGATTATTCATAGGTGCCACAGATTCCGAGTTAGGGCTCGTCAAAGTTTGACAATTTTTAGCACTTAGGGCGCTCAAGGGACAATGCTGGTAGGGTATAACCCCGAGCGTTGGATCGAGTGGGGGGGTAAAATAGGAGAATGCATAGGGTAATAATGCCTAACTAGACATGTTGGAGCCAACGGTTCATCATCATGATGAGAATAATGCGAAATCAGCCACGCGACAACATTAGATTGAGTGAGAATGACAATTTTTTCACCAACCAAAAAATTGCTGAGCTAATAAAACCCCGACAATTCGACCGAGGTGGAGGGAAAAATAGGACCATGCATAGGGTAATAATGAATTGTATCAAGTATTGTTCATTAAATGAATTGTATTGTATTGTTCATTAAATGAATTGTATTGTATTGTTCATTAGATGAATTGTATTGTTCATGAATTGTATTGTTCATTGAATGAATTGTATTGTATTGTTGATTAAATGAATTGTATTTTATTGTTCATTAAATGAATTGTATTGTTCATTATAAAAACAACACTTATGATGAAATGAAATGAATTATATTGTTCATTAAATAGCCATTATTAACCATTGTTAATTATTGGAATGAAGATTAAAGATTTCCATGATAACACCACACACAGATGAGCAACAATTTGTATGATCGAATATCAACTTCTATATATATAAAAATGTCAAATGATTACAAATGTATGTCCATACACAAATATGGCATAAACGCCAACTGAAACAAAATGTATGTCTAAATACGTGAATGTATGTCCATATACAAAATATACATGCCAACTAGACATGTAAGCATCCTAAAACTATCTATAACATCCTAAGCTGCTGATGGATCACAAAAATCGATCCTCTTCGCGCACTGCTTGGCTCTGAAGGATCCTGCACAAGAAAAACAAACCATGATTAATATTAGTTATATTATATAATTCACATTCGAAAAGTTAACATAAAAATGAACTATAATTGAACTATTCATGTTTACCTCATCTCCACATTTTCTCTTCAGCTATGCAGGACTATTGATGTATGTCTTTGATAGAGGAGGTATGTTTTGAATATTTTCACACACAACCTACATATGTTCAGAAACATGACATTGATACAAGTTAGCATATAATTATCACTAATAATAACAAATTATATCTACTAATCAAAAAATAAAATAAACACACATCTACTCGAGGCATCTCTTCTTCTTCTTCAGGTATACTAGGTGTAGTCATCAAGGATGTGAAGCCAAGAATTCTCTATATATATACACAACAAGTATATGAAACTATCAATATATGTCTAGACATGTATAATCACTATAAGTTATTTAAACTATTCATTCAATCATATTTGCATTCAATTACCTTTCCCTTGTCTCCAACTGCACTACTAGATCCTAAATCACACTACCGGCACTCGTGTTGCTTGTGCCCTACAAGAGTAAAATAATATATACATGCAAGCTACTACATAATCTAATTAATACCAATATAAATGATGAGCATGTATGTACAATAAAATACAAACGACTAGGTGCAATAATATATGTATCGTCAAGCTATTAAGGCCAAATGAAATGGCCGACAAGGTGCCCTCCTGAATCTGTCTCAACTCATCCTTGGTCATCAACTATTAAATAGACCATGTAAATAAAAATCAGTACTTAATATTATCTAGTTTATAAATATTTAATTAAAATATAACATGAACTGTGAAAATGTAAATCTTACCACTACATCATCAATGTATGATACGGTGCCTCCTCGCCTCTAGAATGTGAGGACTCCCCAGGGTATCCTCCAGTCTGTGTAATAACATCTGGTACATCATGCATCTCATGCACCTCATAATCTGCACTGTCCACAGGACGATCAACGGGCTATCCAACTAGACCCAAGCATATGTACCCACACATGACATAACTATGGGGCATGCATATGTATGGAGCCGAGGATGACATGTCAACGACACCGGATGGATCACTACCATCAAGAGTAGGCTGAGCTACTGATGCAACTTGAGAAACCAAAAGGCTACTCAAAGAGTGAATAGCCGATATGGTCTGTGAAGCTGCCTTACAAATGATATCAGGATGTTGCACTATAGGTGGGGGATCAATAGGAGGAGGGGAGACATATGGGCCCTAGACTACTCTGACTGACCCAGGTTTATTTTGGGCCATACCTAAACCTACACCCTAGAAAGGTTGGATGTCAAAGTAGTTCACATGTTTGTGTAAAACAAACTCATAATACATTTTTTTTTAATCAAATAGAAGGGGATATCAAGATTGTTGTTGGGTGGTTTGTCGAAAACCATCCACCAACGATCCCAAAAGTTTTTCACAATCCCATCATTTGTGCACCATTTAATAGAAATTTTTATTTTTTTGGGATCTACGAGCTGACCAGTATGGGGATTGACAAACAATGAGGCGATTTCGGCTTTGGATATCTCGAGATCCTTGATATACTTATACGACAAGCCATCTGCATATTTTTCCCTCATAGAATCTCACCACAAAAGGGTGGCATTGTGCTCCTTAGTCATGGTTTCCATACTTTTTATGATCGACGTGAGAGGATCAAACATTGGGTTTAGATGAGGGATCCTATGATATACTTCTGCAATCCCCTCAATTCATTCAAATTTTGTGCAATCAAATCCTAAATTGAGGGGGGTTTGGCAAATGAGGGTTTGGTTGTTGCAATTGTGGTTGGTCTGTGTTTTCATTGTTATCCCCCATTTTTAACGTAATTGAATGTAAACAAATTTAAACAATTAGGTATTTGATTTTAAAAAACCTAGTTTTCATGAAAAAAACCATATTTTCAATGAAAAATCAAATAAACATTAACAAAAAATACAAAAAATGAATGAAAATGATTCAAAATGATAAATTTCTTACCTCTAAATCTATTTTTTAGCAATTTTTTGTCAAAACACCAGATATCGGGTGCAACGAATATCGGATTTTGATGAAATCGCGTGGCCCATGAGTTAACAATGACTCACGGGCTGTCACTGTCAAAATATAGAAGTCTCAGAAAATCAGAGTCTCAGAAAATTGGATATCCGGTTTTTATACTTAAATTATTTTTTAATAACATATATAATATAATAATATATTTTATAATATAACAATATATTATTATATTATATAATACGTATTGTATTATATTATATAATACATATTGTATTATATTATATAATACGTATTATATAATATATTATTATATTATAATATAATATAATATAATAATATATTATATAATGCGTATTATATAATATATTATTACATTATATATTATATAATATAATATATCATATAATATGTAACATATAATATATTTTTTAAATTAAAATTACAAATAAAAATCGGATATCCGATTTACATAGGTAATTACCAGGCCAAGGTGTACTGACACCCAAGCTAAGCAAAAAGTCAACACAGATTTTCGCGTTTTTAGGTGAGTGAGGAAGGCTATTTTTTTCACATCACCACATTTTGGCCCCCCTTGATCCTGCACTAACCCTGATAAGTTAGCCTAAAATGTGACACAACTTTGTTCTTTTACCCATACATCTAATTTCAAAAATAATAAATATTAAAGTGTTAAAAAAGTGTCAAAAAGTAAATTATTATCTAAAGGTGGAGAAAGCTAAGGATGTCAAACCTATGAATTCCACAACATGTTCTCACAAAAACTATTAAGATGTTACGTGATAGCGGAAAGCATGTTCTACCGATTAATTTGAGTCACATCCTTATTTGAAGTTCAATCGTTTAAAAGAGTTATGTAACCAAGAGATAGGTATGCATACTTCCTATTGTAGTTTTCAACATTAAATTTTGATTGTTCTAATTACTGTTTCTTGACAGATAGGTGTGAATATTTAATGTCTTCATTTTCTACATTGAATTTCTACTTTCTTAGGTTTGACACGTTCCACTGCAAGACTTATTTATGGGAGGGATTGTCTTAATCTTTTAAGGATTAAGAAGAAAAATTGTGAGCAATCTTTCTATAAAAATTGTTGAAGATCTACATTTCTAACCATCTACCTAATCTTATTTAAGAGGTTCTAATGATCTATTTTCCTAACCATTATATTTCATTTAAGAAGAGTTGATGATCCACTTTTCTAACCATTATTTTTCATCTAAGTATGGGTTATGATCTACTTTTCTAGTCATTAATTTTCATTTAAAAGTTGTTGATGATCCACTTTCTCAATCATTGTATTTCATCTAAGAATTACGTAGTCTTCACCTCAACAACCACATGTCATGTTTAAATATTAAAATATCTCAAAAAAATTCTATAAGATTATATTTCACTATTGGATAATGTTATTATTTATGTAATTAAAACATCAAGGATTTAAACATTTCTTTTAGAAAAAGAAAAAATTATAGTTTTAAAGGTTCTATTTGCATTTATTAAATATAAATAATTATATTTAATGTAAATTAAATTAAAAGATTTATTAAATTGAAATAGATCTAATTACACGATAAAAGAGATATATTTTTTTAATTTATAGTTAAGCAAAGTGTGCAAATTGACTAAAATGATGAGATATGTGCACTTTAGAATGTGAGTTGACCTTGATGATCATGTATATCAATCAAATCAAAATATTATTTATTTCTCTATCTAAAGTCAACTTCCTTGTTTTTGATCTAGTTCATGTCTATGAATGTGCTCTTTATTCACAAACTCAATCTTTGATAATCTTTGCACTATAACATCTGGAGTCTTACAAAATTGATTGTTAGACAATAATGATTCATTTTACACTAACACTTTTTCTATCAAGAAAGCAATATTTAGAAATACCCATACATACAAAAGGCTTCAAATATTCACACGAATTCTAGAATAATAAATAAGTGATTCACATGTGCTAGGATGAAAATGATTCTAAGTGTAATAAATTAATTGATTCATTTTATAGTTTGAGAGTGAAAATGTGAATGATTCTTCTTGTGACAACTAGTGATCTTTGATTAGATGGGTGCAACTTGGTTAATTCTATACATGATCTCCACAAAAAATCATGAAGCTTTGTGCATAGCCATCTTGAGACCAAAATTTAAAATGGGTCTACTTGGCTACATGCTAGATTATGATTTTATCATTGAGAATGAAATGAATAATTGTTTATAAAAGAAATCATCAGAATCCATAAAACTTTTTTTGTATCATGATTTTACATATTATTCAAATCAAATAATTAAGTGCATTTCATTAATTGAGTAACATGATATTCAATAATAAAAAAACTTATTTCACATTTGAATTCAAAGATAATTTTTTAGTATCTACAAATATCAATCTATAAAAAGAAAAACATCTTGACCACATATTAATATAAATTGTTTTTCCATTATGAACAAGTCTTTGACTTTATCCAATTGCATGAGAGAGAGCACCATTGAAGCAATTCTCCTCCAATCATAGAAGGGAAATCCTTTGCACATCATCTAATTTTGAAGTGGCCCTTCCATTCTAGAGGGTAGCAGTTAAAGAATTTTGTAGTGATACCATAACATCCAAGTTGAACTCTATGCAACAAAAGAGGTAGCATCAACAAGGATAGTTCACTTCAGAGAATGCCCTTTATATATGTATGTATGTATATATGTATGCCCGCACACACACACACACACACACATGCACACGCACACACACACACACACACATACACATACACATAGATATATAAATATATATACATATAAATACATATAATCTAGTGTAATTAACTATGGTGATCTCCTCACTTTGATGATTTTCCTAGTAAGATTAACTTTGGTGTATGCTCATTCATTAAATTTCCATCATAACAATGCTAAAATTATTAGGGAGTAATATAAGAAGAAAATGGCTAAGTGTGGGTTATATAGATTTAAGATGAAAATGAATGAGGGTCTATGATTACAAGATGAAGATCAAGGGATAGAAAAAGACATGATATCTCAAGTCATACTTGATTATTTTGAGCGAGACAATTTGAGTGGTTGAGAGGCTTATGATACTCTTGGTGTATAAGAAGGATCATTCAATAAATACATTCCTTGTCTCTACACTCCAAAATGGTAAATATAAATAAATAAAGAATACTTTATTTCAACATATGTACAGAAAATGGTCCATGTGGCATTCCTCCCCCAAAGGGGAAACCCATTAATACAAGATGATGTGGTGGGTAGATAGTAAATGAAAAGTGTGAACCCTTTTCCTAATCATGGATTACAAAGAGAGATTAGGTGGGATATTAAAATTAGTGCAAGTAGGAAAGATGAAGGATGTGACTAGTGAGAGAGAAAAAAAAAATTAATTCATGTGACGGACTACTAGGGTAAATTAATTAAATAGATGTGTTTAATTAAATTAGTGGAACAAGATGGTGACATAAGGTATAATAGATAATTTAATTAAATTAAATTAATTATCTCGGGATAAGATCTTGAGTAGATAGAAGAAATAAAATATAAATTTAATATTAAAATATTATTTAATTAATGTAAATGAATAGGAATTAGAAATATGTGATAAAATTGAAAAAAATTAAATTGTCAATTTTTGGTGTCTATATTTTTCCTGTATGAAAAAATTATAAGATTATAATATATCACAAGTTCACATGTACGCGTGCATATAATCATGAAATAAAGAAAATAAAGTGAAGATACATACATCCGCCATCTCTTGATCCATGGGTGAATCAGGTGCATTCAACAAATCCACATAGCTCAATGGTCATTGTACATGTAAAATAGACTAAAAACACTAATCAATCTACAAACCCCAACTAATACTTGATTTCAAAATTTTCAAATAATTGTACAACTAAAAACGTGTTCAATTACCTTCTTCCCACCTTTTGGCATCTTCGAGGAATTCTTTTTCATAGGACGAGCCCTAGACGCGGAGGGTGTACCCTTAAAAAACAAAATTAACATAAGATATTAGTACAGATAATATATTTAACATAATTTTAAAAATCTAAAATGAAATTACTTGCATATTCCATCAAAACAATACATAAAAAGGGTTGTACAAAATATGATACCGTATAGCCTTGTAGGCCAAAATCGATCGCTGAGAGCATGATGTCATCAATTTGGGACATTTGGTCCCCTGTCAACACCTACAAACCAAAAATTGGACCAAGCATTAAAGATAGTTAGTATATCTTGTATTTCTTTTTAATTCAAAGTGTACTATTCTATTTTAACATGTTACAAAATTTATACATCATGCATTGAAGTTGCCACTGTAGTAACTGGGGGAGGAGTATGGGATATCACTGCTGCATCTTGAAATGCACATTATTTATTTCAATTTAAATCGATGTATAAATGAAAATTTATCTATGTAATCATAAATCTAAAGTGATTGATAAATAAAATGCTATGAATTCAATTCAACACACCTATGTCTGTCGCGGATGAGCAAACACCATGTCCATCAACTCATCTGTTAGCGCGAAATCATCAATCGTGTGGGCCTAGCATCTACTCTTGCAAATCGTGAATGGGTGAGATGTGGATCCATCTGCATTGGTTGCATCATCTATCCCCAAGCATATCCTCGAGCAACTGACACACATATGTTGGATGGGCTCTCTATCACCACCTGGAGCAACTAATCACTCATCATCCAATACAATAGGGTATGCTAACAATGTCCCATGTTGGATGATGGCACCAGTGAATGTTATGGCTGCCTGAAGAGTCTGCAGCTCCATTGACTCTTTCAGCTCTACTGGGACAGCCTGGTGCACCTTGGGTTTGGATGCTAGGGGGCAGTGACTCTCCATGGGTAATCATCTATGGGCAGAGCCGCCACCTCTACCATGGAACTCTCTCATGTGAAAATAGTTTGGGCACACGTTGAGAACAAACTCACAGTATACTTTTCTCAAAAAATACAATGGTGTCTCATAATTATTACAAGGTGGATCATCAAAGACCGTCCACCACCTTAGCCAAAAAAGATTCTTCATCTGCACATTGGTACACTAATGTATGGGAAACCTATTTACATTAAGAGGTAACGACTGACTAGTTTTGGGATCAATGAAAAGGGTACATTTTTCTTGTTTACTAATATTTTTGTTTTTTACTACCTCGTATGATAGCCCATCGGCATAGAATTGACAACACATATTCCTTAAGTTTCCCCATTTGGTAATTTGTGTTGAAACAACTATGGCACCACTAGCTAATGTTTCTAGGCTAGTTGTGAGGGACTGATGATGCTCAAGTTTGGATGTTTTCAATATAACAATCAGTTTATTGATTTTAGACGTATTTTTTCCTAACTGATTAATTAATTTCTCCTGTGTTTCAGGTGTGTAGTCAAAAGGAGGAATTTGGGGTGTATCTTGCAAGTTTTCAGGAGGTGCATTTGGTTGTTCTTGTTGTGGATTAGAAGAATCTGGTTTTTGAAACAAAAAATGAAAAAACCTTATCAAAATTAATGAAATTAAATTTAAAAAGTAAAACAAATTAAACAAATGAGAAAGAAAGACAAAAATTAACAAAAACTAACCTTGATCCATAGTGTCTGGAGGAGAAATCTAGAACCTCGTTCATGGTTTAGGAGAGAAGATGAAGAAAAAACAAACTAAAAATGCATTTTTTACGGGAAAATAAGACCCATTTTTTTAAAAAACTTTTTTTGACAGGTACCGCATACACGGTTCTTTTGGGATTATTAGCACGTATGTGCTCCTTTTCCTATAAGTAGCGTGTACACACTCATTTTCCTAGAGGTAACACATACGCGCTACCTTCTTTAGGCTCGAGAACAACAAACCTAAGTGCATATGCAGTCATTTCAAATTTTAGAACCGCGTACACGCTGCTTGTTTTTACATGTTTTTTTTAGGTGGTGTCCACTTTTCTGACCACCATCTTTGTGCACATACCCACATCTTCAGATATCTTCTGAATCATGCTCATGGTTTTCTCAATTTTACTAGACCCAGGGGAGTCTGTGAAGGTTTCAATAATTCCTTTAATTCCATCTTTCATAGTTCCAATTTCTCTATCCACCCACTTCCAACATTTTCCCTGGCCCCTCTAGTGACCTCCAAAATCAGGTCTTCCAACTTCTTCTCCCCCGTTTTCTACCCTTCTTTCTCCTTATTCACAAACCCTTGTTTCTCGTTATCCACATCAATGGGAATGTCTAACCTAATCTCGTGGTCCTTGTCTTTTGACCCACTTGACTTAGTCAATTTTGTTTTCTTTCTGATGGGGGGGTGATCGTACGGATATGTGTCGCACTTTAGGCTAACAATGCATGTTTCGGCTAGAACACTTTCGATTGGACCGATTTGGTAGCCACATAGCGCTCACATGGCAAGATGTTTCTGGTCAGAACCCCCTTGCCCTATATAAGAGACGAAATCCGTCCAAGCCCCTCATTCTGCATTGAGCGGCTTCAAGCTTAGCAAGAGGGCGCAAAAGATCCCAGAGATCCAGCTGGAAGGGTTTTAGTGGTAAGTACCTTTTCTTTAATTTTTTTGTAAATGTATTTAATTTATAATATTAATTTATATTGTTTTTTTTTTAATAATTTTTAATAGAAAATTAATTTTTTGATAGCAAATTAGTTTTTTTTAAGTTTTTTAAAATAGTTTTTAAATTTATTTTTTTTGGTATTTATTTTATCGTATTAGTTCTGAATATTAGAAAACAAATACATACATGTATATAAATACACACATACATACCTACATACATATATACACATACATACAAACCTACATACAAACATACACAAACATACATACATACATACATACATACATATTAATACATTCAAAATAATTATATGTACACCTTAGGACATACATGTATACATACATACATATGTCTATCTACATGCATACAGACATACATGTACATACCTACATGTACATGGGTGAACTCACAATAATGGTTCCCACTTTTTTGCCACTTTTGACACTGAGATGTACATTTTTAAAATAATCTTCAGCTTCCGAGAACTATAACTTTTAAACTATTAAAAATTTGAAGATGATGTAAATTAGTGATTTCTAGCATTTTGTTTGTAGATTCTATATACATTTTTTTCAAATTTTTTTGAAGGATTTTTTTTTTAAATTTTCCATCTCCCTCGAAAAGTAGTTTTTTACAACAAACTACATTTTTTAACAGTGAGGTGCCTCCCGAAACATATAAATTTTTTTCTATAAATGATAAAAACTCAATTATTTTGAATTTTGCTTTGTAACATCAATATCTAGGGCTTGCATTTGGTTTTATAGTGATATGTTCAATATTTTTCATTTTATAAAGTTTTGAAGTCCAACTAGTCATTTTATAAAGTTTTGAAGTCCGACTATTTTTTTTGTTAGAAAGAAGACATCAATACCAGGGGCATAGATATTTTTCAAATTTTTTTTGAATTAGTTTCTTATTTTTCCCAATGTGTTGAATAGAGAAGTTCATGTTCGATGAAAAACCAATTTTCCATAAAATTAAAAAACAAGAACATAATAAATTCAAAATATAACAAAATTATACTCGTTGGAAAGCTTGCTCTGAGTACTACAATCTAATATTTTTGGGTTATCAAGATTATTTCATTCGTGCTTTGAACCAGAGCTCCGAAGTCATTAATTCTTCAGAATTCTAAAAAATTTTGGGAGAAACCTCAAATTAGAGGGTTCGAATGAACAGTACTTCGAGCCAATGGAGTTTGCTCGAATCCATTATGGTTCGAGCGAACCCCCATTCGCTTGAACCAATAGGCTTGATTTCGACCCGTACAAAGTCACCCATGGTTCGGGCGAACCCAGGTCTGCAACGTGGTTCGCTTGAACTCCCAGGGGTAGTTCGAGCGAATACCAATATTTTGCTCAAACAGCTAGAAAATCGAAGTTCCCACTTTTGCCAAATTCCTTCATTGGCAAAAGTGGGAACCAGCTTTGTGAATTCACCCACATACACATACATAAATACATACTCATACATACATAGATACACATAAAATAATTATATACATATTAGGACATACATACACCTCAGGGCATGCTATCAGGGGTTGTATGTGGTCCTGAGGGGTCACACACATTTACACATGCGTGTGACGCCTCAGGACCACACACGACCCCTGATAGTATGTCCTAAGGTGTATGTATGTATGTGTATGTATACATCCTAGTATGTATATAATTATTTTCTTATGACCCCTGAGGACCACACAAGGCCCCTTACGACACATATGCACCACTTAGGACCTATTAAGACCACATAAGACCAAATGGTGTCAAAAGGGATCATCTTATATGGTCCTAAGGGGTCACACATGTGTTCTAACACATGGGAAACCACTTAGGACCACACAAGGCCCCTTACGACACATGTGCACCCCTTAGTACCGAATAGGATCACATAAGACCAAATGGTGTTGCAAGGGGTCTTATGTGGTCCTAAAGGGTCATGCATGTGTTCTAACACATGGGTAACCTCTTATGACACATGTGCACCCCTTAGGACCTATTAGGACCACATAAGACCAAATGGAATGATGCAAGGGGTCTTATGTGGTCCTAAGGGGTCACGCATGTGTTCTAACACATGGTTGACTCCTGAGGCCCACACAAGGCCCCTTATGACACATGTGCACCCCTTAGGACCTATTAGGACTACATAAGACCAAATGATGTCGAAAGGGACTGTCTTATGGGGTCACACATGTGTTCTAACACATGGGCGACCCCTTATGACCACACAAGGCCCCTTACGACACATATGCACCCCTTAGCACCTATTAGGACCACATAAAACCAAATGGTGTTGCAAGGGGTCTTATGTGGTCCTAAGGGGTCACACATGTTTTCTAACACATGGGTGACCCCTTAGGACCAAACAAGGCCCCTTACGACACTGTTCATTTTGAATATTTGATTAAGACAAAAAAGCTGCAATTAAAAAAAAAAGACCTGTCATGATGATTTTTTTGTTATAACGGAATAGAATATGTAATAGAATTGAGGACAACTAATGTAGAATTTTTTTTTTTAGATCTACCTTTTTATTTCCTTTATCTTGTTGCTGATAAGACGAGGAATAGTACAAGATTAGGCATAATCAAGTTCACTTTCATAATTTTGATTTAAGAATAATAATTTTAATTATTAATACTTAATTTCAATTTCAATTACTAGAATATTCTTACTTTTTTGTCTTGATTATTTCGCATTAAAATAAAGTAAATAAAAATGAGAAGTAAGTGAACCTACCCCATTAACTGATTAATATATAAGTTATTCTAATATTGAAAATTAAGGTAGATTTTGAAAGTGAACCTTTCTCAATCACTTGAAATTATTCAAAATTTTCATATTTGGTTGTTAATTATATTTTCTATCAAATGATTTTTTCTTTCCGAAAAAATGGATATGTAAGTCTAAACTCTAGATGGAATTATTTTCCTTTTCTCTTTAATAGCATAATTCAATTATGATGTACCAAACATTCTTATATTAATGTACTAGACATTTATGTGAACCCCTTAGGACCTATTAGGACCACACAAGACCAAATGGTGATGCAAGGGGTCTTATGTGGTCCTAAGGGGTCACGCATGTGTTCTAACACATGGGTGATCCCTTAGGACCACACAAGGCCTCTTACGACACATGTGCACCCCTTAGGACCTATTAGGACAACATAAGACCAAATGGTGTCGAAAGGGACCATCTTATGTGGTCCTAAGGGTCCACGGATGTGTTCTAACAAATGGGTGACCCCTTAGGATGACACAAGGCCCCTTATGACACATGTGAATCCCTTAGGACCTATTAGGACCACATAAGACCAAATGGTGTCACAAGAGGTCTTATATGGTCCTAAGGGGTCATGAATGTGTTCTAACATATCGATACCCCCTTAGGACCACACAAGGCCCCTTATGACACATGTACACCCCTTAGGACCTAATAGGACCTCATAAGACCAAATGGCATGTCACAAGGGGTCTTATGTGGTCCTAAGGGGTCACGCATGTGTTCTAACACATGCGTGACCCCTTAGGACCACACGAGGCTCCTTAAGACATATGTGTAGCCCTTAGGACCTTTTAGGACCACATAAAACCAAATAGTGTCGAAAGGGACCATCTTGTGTTGTCCTAAGGGGTCACGTGTGTCTTCTAACACATGGGTGACCCCTTAGGACCACACAAGGCCCCTTACAACATATGTGCACCCCTTAGCACCTATTAGGACCACATAAGACCAAATGGTATCGCAAGGCATCTTATGTGATCCTAAGGGGTCACACATGTGTTCTCCATAGGCAACCTCCACTTTTGGGGGCCACCTCCTCTTTTTGGCAATGTCTCTAACTACAATCTTGTCACTATTACTAAGTGACTATAGTGTAAAAATTTTTGGCTAGGCATATAATCAATGAATGTTACACCATTTGTATCTATCTTTATTTGTTGATAATAGGTTCCTTCAACAACAATTGAACCAGTGGGATATTGTTGCCCATCATCATCACTAACTGATTCCAATAACTTGCATTTTGGTTGTGTACATCTCGGTAGATAATAATCTACACTTTCAGTATTGTCAGGATCAGCAATCATTGCAAAAATATCACCTGTGAAAATACACCACATGTATATATATTTCAAGCAATATCAGTTCATTATACATTTTTAAATTAATTTTGAATAATATTAAATTAAATAAGAATTTAAAAATATGTACATGTACATATATAATTTACAAAATATGCATGGATGCACCTCTAACAACTAAATCAGAAACACGTTCATAATCAGCAAAATATAGAGGATCATGAATATCAATAATGTCACTATCTTCGTAAGGAGGCATTGTGTAAAATTATTTCATTTCCCATTGCAAAACATATCCATTAGCAATATTTTGATAATGAGTATTTGTGTTGTTCGCAATACAATCAACACAAAAGCATGATTTTCCTCTTCCAAGAATAACACGAGGCTTGCTAAATCTCATAGTCATGAATTGATGAAAACTTCTAATACCATTAATTGATTGAAAATTATAAGGATTTGATCGATCAATATTTGATAATATAAATTTTTTAGTCAATTTTAGTTCATTTCACACACACACACACACACACACACACACACACACACATATATATATATATATAGTTATTTCTGTCGTTCCTTATCCTTGTCAAAAAAGAAACAATGGCCTCCTCACACAACTCCCTCTCTATAAAATTTTCTTCCCTCCATTTCAAGACCAATAACAATGGCAACCAGGGTTTCGTCAACCAGGAATTCTGCCCCATACACAACCAACACACCCTTATTGCATCCTTTAACAAATCTTTCAGTAACCAGGGAAGAGTTACCATGAAGTCTCTCCAGATAGGGAACCATCCCACCATCGGTGATTTCCTCCCAGGCCTCCCTATTTTTCTGCCACTTATCATAGGTTGTGGGTTCAAGCATATTCTTGTCCCCTCCCATTCTATTACTTAGGTACTCCAGGCAGCTACACTCCAGATGTAAAGCCAAGAGAAAAAAAAACCAGAAATAGGACGAGTTGAAAGTTCAAGAGCTTCTCAAAGTGGTAATAATGAAATTTCTAAAGACCATAAGATAGAGGATGTATGCAAAGTTTTCTAGAGCTGAATTAATTGATAAAAGAAAAGTGAAAACATTAGTCTCTGACTAAAGGCATGGACTAATAAATAAGATGACCATCTTATGCTTGGATTTCACATGTCAAAAGATAATTGTCTTATAAATTCCTTTACAAATATGGGATTCTCTCGAATAAAGCATTTTAGGATCATCAAATTATATTCATTGATGTGCTCCTTGACATGTTAGCATACTCGAATTATATTTAAAAATGTATATGCAATTTTACAATGTTCTACTTTAGAAATCTTTTCATGCCCATAAATGGATTTTGATTCAAAAATCTTACATCAATTTTTTTTTTTTTAAGTGGTAGTTAATGTTCAAATAGTTCACAAAACTTCTTATAGAAGAAAGAATGCCCTAGAAAGAAAACACAAGGCCTATTCAATGGTCTACATCATTGTGACAATGCTTTACCTTTTGTTTCCTTCTATAGATAAGTAATATGCACAGAGGATAATCAAAGGGATGAGACCTATCTTTCAAAATTTGAGTTCCCTGAGATCTCTAACTTGTTTTACCCACTACTTTCTCTTTTAATCTCCACGCATGTCTATGTTAATTTTGAAGCTCAATCGAATGAAGTCCATAACGTGGAAGGGAAAGACCATTTATGATAATTTTAGGTGCATTTTTTAACTTAAAATTATTTATGGCTTTCACATTATACTTGCTCTTTATATTCCCAATTTCTCAATATATTTTAATGCTTTCATCTCAAACATAGAATAGATATTATTGTTTAAGAGGTGAGTCAAAATATTCGTTCAAATGAGATCACAGGATTTTGGTAAGTCTAAACCTTTATGAATCATGTTGTAGAATAGATATTACCGTTTAAGAGGTGAGTTACAATGAACTGAAGGATTTTTGGTAAATCTAAAGCTTAATGAAAGTGTTAACATGATTATGTATTAAGAAAAACATATGTTAACAAGATTTGAGTGTGTGATTTACTTTTGGTCTTTCAAATCTAAGAATTAAGGTTTTTCCATCTTTCTCTTTGAATTTAGAGTCCCATTTATTGTTCAACTTGGGATTAATCTTCAAGCACATCTTCTTCAATGGGAAATAGTAAAAGTCTTCCAAAGCCAAAGTTAGTCATTTGAAACATTACATTGGGGAGGAGATCAAATCTATAGACATTGGTGATTTAACAAATATAAGAAACCCTTTTGACTTATTATTGAACTTGAAGGACATTCTAGTGCTCTACATCCATTTGACTAGGTTGGATGGCAGAACACTGGATGGCAGAGCACTAGAATGTGCTCCAAGTTGAATAATAAGTCTAAAGGGTTTCTTACATTTGTTAAATCACTAGTGTGCATATTTTCTCTCCTCTCCAATGTAATGTTTCAAATGACTGGCTTTGGCTTGGGAAGACTTTTACTATTTCCCATTGAAGAAGGTGTGCCTAAAGCTTAATCCCAGGTTCAACAATAAATGGGGTTGTAAATTCAAAGAGAAAGATGGAGAAACCTTAGTGCTCAGATTTCGAAAACCAAAGCTAAATCAAACGCTCAAATCTACTTGGAAAATTTATATCCAAAATTGCCTATAAGGGACAAAATGTTTTTGCCAATGTGCTGAAAGTGTGAAACATATTTTTTGGGACTGTTTTTAGGCTAAAATGAAATGGGTTGCAATTTTAAACATTCCCTTCTAGTTTTTGGTCATATGCTTGGCTGGAAGAAGTTTTGGGTATTGGTTTGTGTAAGAATGTTATTGTTGATTCAATAAGGCAATCTATTTTGGTCCAAGTAGGTGTTTAGTTGTTTTTTAAGCAAATTACTTTTCATGAAGTGGAAATGTTTTACTGTAACGTTATGTAACAACTTATTTCTTTGTGCTCCCAGTTGGAAAAGAAGGTTGGGTACAACAAGCTTTTGGAAGAGATCAAATACCAATTTGTTCAAATGCATGCTGATGATGTTTAGTGCTCTAGACAACTTCAAAATCTTGTCAATTTATGAACAACAGATGTACCTTCAAAGTAGATGGTGTATTTTTGGAACAGCTGATGTAAATTATCTTGTACATGATAGTATTAGTTCTTTGTGTAGGTAATGTTATTGGGAACAACTACTATTTTTTATTGTACCTATTGATACCAGTCACTTGTTAGCTATATTTTGCTTTATTGCAATTCCCTTTGAACTGTTTATTTTATTTTTCATTGTAATCTACTTTGTTCAATACAAAAACAAATTAAAAATTACAAATACGCCAAAATAAGATAAGAGATTTAATAGGTCAAATTTTTATTAATTGAAATAGCTGTAATTTTTTTAATCTAAGAACAAAATAATCAATAAATCTTAAATGTGTGAAGTTCCAAGTTAGGTTCTCATTGAAATTGAGACTTTTTTCTTTCTTTAGTTTGGGAATCCAAACATAAAAATGGAGTACACCACACTCCATATACATTCTATAATATTTGTCAATAGATAAAGAATCTAAACACCTTACATATTATTTTATTATATGATTGAAAAAATTAAGAACTTAACACATATTAATTGACATTAAATTCCACAAAACAACTTATTTTTATTTCTAATTTTGTTATATGATTGGAGAAAAAAATTGTAACATAATGAAATTAAACATGATGTTGTAGCTGGGTTTAATTATTATATACTTGTATGTACTTGTTTTCAATGCATCAAAATAATTTTTCCTGTGGAAAATCCTAAAACAATTAAGAATAAAGATAATAATGGTTAGGTGCACGACAAGACAATGATGGCATTCCTTTAATTTTCATATTAACATATATCTTGCACCTTCTAGAGTTGCAAGTGGTAGTTTGTTTTTGTAATTTAAATGAAAATGTACATCAAAATGAAAATCAATATTTAATTAATGTAAGAGATAAAAGAATATAACTTGTACACTCAACAAATTGTTTAATGTCATTTTACATTGGTATCATAGATATATATTTTATTAATCAATTTATTTTATTTCATGTAATAATTCATAATCACCTTTAACTCATTAGTACATGTCACTATAACCACTACAAATCAATGACATAAATCTCCATCCTTAATTTTTAATGTTTTCTCAAATTAAATTATAAGACATGCAACAATATAGTCCTTAAATTAGATTACATGACAGGACTTAGTGCACCTATTTTGCATTTTGTTTTTCCTACTCTAAGACAAATCTCCTTTAATATGATTATTATCATGTCAACCCACATACCAGAGAATCAATTCTTGTCAAAGAATTTTTATTATGGACATCTCCTAAGTCAATATTATTATCACATATTTGACATCAACCATTACCATTAAGCATGAGTGCATTTATAAGACTCAATCACAATAGAATTAGTCCTAATTATATCAATGTTGGCATATGTACTTAGGATAACTTTTTAATCTTTATATAAACAAGCATTTGAATGGGTATACTAATTTCACCATTACAAATTCTTATAAATAAGAATAAGAAATCATAAAAAGCATTTGTTTATATAAAATTAAGACTTTACAATGATATTTTGAACATATTTTAATATTATTAACAATTTACAATATTAAGTCAACCATCTCTAAATTAGAAAAAAAAAATTACAAATTAATAATTAAAATTTAATACAAAAAAGGTCAAGACCAAGTGATGATAAAAATTTTCAAGTCAATGCTTTTGAGGAGATATATAGAAAACCATCAAATATAAACTATGTAAACATACTTATATAAAATCTACTTTGCTCTTTAATAAAAACATACTTAAATAAAATTTTATATACATTATATAAAATTTTACATACATGACTAATAGCTATCTTTATTCTGAAATTACATTTCAAAGTTAATATATGAGATAAATAAAAGTGATAGTAAGGATAATTGTTGCAATTGGAAGTGTAGAAATAAGAACTCGTCTGAGTTGTTTCTTAAGTTCAGATTGTCGCTTATTGGTTGCTTTGAAGTTATATTCAATTAGCCATGCTACTGATAAGAACATAATTGCAAGTGATGGCGCTATATATGCTATCAGGATCTCAGCAACCTTGATCATTTGAAATTCCTTATGATCTGGAATACGATTCTCCTTATTTGTACGAGGTATCGTGACAAGAATGTTTGCACTTAAGAAAGCAAGGCCTGTAGAGACTATGGAAGTTCCCAAGCTTAGCATAGATAATTTAGCCAGTATTGATCTATTTGCCATCAGCTTTGTTTGCAATCGTTCTCGAAAAACCCAAGCAATCACCACAGTTATAGATGCAAAGAAGGCAACAAAATTAGAGAATAAAAACACTTTGAAAATGGTATCTGATGACCTATTAGCAAGACCTTTATCATCGATACCACCGGGCACTTGAAATATAGATGCAAATGTTATTGTGGCAATGAGTGATGCCACCAATATGTCCACATCTAATATTTTGGTCTCCTCGTTGCCATTACCTTGATTAGGAATCTCTTGTGAATATTGCCAAGGCAATCGTTCATACCTAGATTGACAAATTAAACTTCGAGTGGCATGACCATCTTTCAGAATGCTTATAATCTCACTACAATCCAGCCTATTTTGGGATGCTCTCTCTTCTGCCATATCAAGTGGACTTTGGCCTTTATCATTTATAGTATTCAAGTTTACATTTGGAATTGAAACAATATATTCCACAATCTGCATACAAAATAAACAATAACGACCTTAATAAGTATAAGAAATAAAGTATTTTTCATTTGAAAAGGCTTATCATTATACCTAAAACATTATCTTTGAATAGACTAGCTTTTTTAAAGTTGTTAATTCTTGGGAAAATAAATATTAAATATATGAAAATGAGATAATTTACCCTTAATATATTACATGTACCATGCAAATAGAAAGATTTTAAAAATGGAAATGACAGAAAAAAAAAAAAAACATATCAACTTAAGATAGATAAAATATTATATTAGATTTCAAAATTATGGTTAAAGGTTTTTTTTAATTTTAATATAATTATTAAATTTTGTTCTATTATAGCATCAAAAAAATAATAATTATAATTATTTTATTTTTATTAGTAACATGTATAAATTCTTTCACTTTTGAGTTATGATAATTAGTTTATATAAGATATTAAAGGAAATGGAACTCAATTAATATATGGAATCAAGTAAACAAAGATTCAATAGGATATCTTAAGGGAATAAGAGAAACGGTGCAATTAAAATATTAAAGTAAATAAATAAACAATTGCCGTGTAAAATTATTAGGGGTGAGTTTATTTTAAAAACATTTAATAAACATCATTTCATCTTCAATTAGTCAATTTTACACATTATCAACACCAAATTGTAGTAAATAGTCATCGTACATTTAATTTCTAAAATTTATTTTTAGTCACCAAATTGAATGCCATTGAAGAATATTCCTTTGTAAGTACATCTTTAAATTAATAGGAACTCAAGTTTGTGAGTTTATTTCTTGAATTTTTTAATTCAAAAATATAACATTTCTTTGACAGACCACAAGTTCTCATGTTTTTTCATAGAGTTTTTTTGTATTGTAAATAATATAATGTAATTTTGTAAATGATAGAATGTGATTATTACTAATCAAATTGAATTATAATAAGAAAGACGCAGTTAATGCAACTTATTCAACTAACTTTGTGCAAATAATTTGTACAAAAAAAGTTCTTGTTATTTATAGAATAGATAGAGGCAAAGACGATTTGTCTCCCCTGTTTACAAAGAGAGAGTTTAATTAGTAAACAATACAATATTTAAACATTAATAATAATACCTATAGAAGAGAGGAAGATTTTTTGTGGATACTTTTTTTAAAAGGGCAAAAAATAGATAGGTATCTATTATACGAAACCAAACATGCCAAAAATAAAATAGGATTTTTAGACCCTATTTAGAACGATACTTCTTTCATTCAATTTTCATTAATTTAAGAATCTCTATTTGTACCCCCCAATTAGATCTTATCTATCTGTATTGTTCCTTTAATTAGCATTTTATCCTATAGAAATTGCTAACAATCCCAAATCTCTTTCTTATTGAAAATTAGAAACATAAATTAGAATTCAATTTAAAATCAACTTTTTTTCTTTTTGCTTTACCATGGCATCCATGGCTGAATGGTTAAAGCACCCAACTCATAATTGGGAAGTTGCAGGTTTAATTCCTGCTGGATGTACTACAATAAAAATTTATTGTGCTCTGCTCACAATAAATTTAAGCCTATTCCCTACAATTTTAAGAATATGAGGGCAATTCTTACTTTTTTCAGTAAGTAGAAAATTTATAGAAATAAATTTCTAAAATAATGTATCCTGGGCAATTGCAACAATTGGATTCATTACTATTCCCAGTAAAGTAGATGCCATTACACATACAATCATACTAAATTCAATAGAATTTTTTGAGATTGAATTGATAAGAAATACTTTTTTTCTGCCGAGTTAACAATTCTTTTGGAGGAAATATGATTCAGTCCCAAACTTACTTGAATGTAGCAGACAACAATGGATCTTGAAAATTAATGTGTATTCGAGTGCTAGGAGCAGGTAATCGTAACACCGCTAATATTGGTGATATTATCATCGCTATAATTAAAGAAGTAGCACCTAATATGCCTCTAGAAGAATCAGAGGTAGTTAGAGCCGTAGTTATACGTACGTGTAAAGAACTTAAATGTAGTGATGGAATGATAATACGATTTGATGACAATGCGGCAATTGTCATTGATCAGAAAGGAAATCCAAGAGGAACTCGAGTTTTTGGTTCAGTTACTGAGGAATTAAGAGAATTGAATTTCACCAAAATAATCTCATTAGCTCCTGAAGTATTATAAATACTGATAAATTATGTAGAAGTAATGTTAGGCATATTCCTAAAAAAAAGATAAACATGCCTTTATATTGAGCTTGTAAATTCTTAAGAATTAGTTCGCCATGGGTAATGATACTATTGCTAATCTAATGACTTATATAAGAAATGTTGATATGGTAAAAAAAAAACAGTTGGAGTAGCAGCTACTATTATTACCGAGAACATCATAAGGATTCTTCTACGATAAGGTTTTATAGAGGATGTTAGGAAACATCGAGAAGGTAAAAAATCTTTTTTTGTTTTAACTTCAAAATCTAGGGGAAGGACGCAAAAGAGATATATAACCACTTCAAAGCGTATTAGCAAACCTGGTCTGAGAATCTATTCTAATTCTCGAGAGATCCCTAAAGTTTTAGGTGGAATGGGGATTGCAATCCTTTCTACTTCGCAAGGAATAATGACTAATCGAGAAGCTTGACAAAAAAAAATAGGAGGGGAATTATTATGTATTTTATGGTAACTCCAAAACAAAAAGTAAATGCCTGAATTGCATTTTTGCTTCCAATAATTGGAATGCTATCAATAATATTGACAAAAGATATTATTGATGATAGGAGTCAATAATGACTCATTATTGAGTGTTCAATGTCAGAAATTTGGCTGACAAAAAAGGAATTCATTATAATTCAATGAATATTATTGAGTAGTAATAGCTTACAAAAAAAAGCTATTCTTGTTTATTTTTCAATTAAAATTCTATTAAAATGTCTTTTTTCTTTTTTTTTTATAATTAAATGATTCCTCTCTTTTAGAAATCAATTTCATAGTTAATAACTATTCCTTCTTTTTTAATCACTGTGTAAAAACTAGGAGTCTAGTTAAAATGGGTACCAAAAAGAATTTTGTCACTATTGAGGGTGTAGTCACAATAGCATATCCTAATGGTATGTTCTTAGTCCATCTAGATAACGATATAGATGTTTGAACGGTTGTATTAGGTAAAATTAGATATCAAACAATACGAGTAGTACCGGGAGATAGAGTGACAGTTGACCTACCTCTTTACGATTTAAGCAAAGGACATATAATATATAGACATCCTGTCAAACGAAATGATGATGATGACTTTATATCTGCTACTGATCAATATTGAGGCCCATTAACTCTATAAACAAAAAAGAAAAAGATTTTAGCATTAAATAAAGGACCACAAATATGAAAATCCATGCTTCTGTTCACAAAATTTGTGAAAAGTGCCGCCTAATTCGTAGACGGAAACGCCTTCTTGTAATTTGTTACAATCTGAGGCATAAACAAAAACAAGGCTAATTCCTATTATATATCACGATATGAATTCTAAAAGGAATTTTGACATCCAATTTAGAATTATTATAATATAAGAAATATATATATATTTCTTATATTATATTACATTTTTTTTACTTCAAAATATCAAAATTTATCAAAAATTATAAGAAGATTTGCGTTGTGTCAAAAAATACAAAAAAAATTGTGTCAAAAACTAGAAGAAAATATGTGCCACATAGAGCTACAAGAAGATTTTTGCCACGTAAAACTAAACATTGAATACTGAATGGAGTTATTTATGTTCGAGCAAGTTTTCGCAATACCATTGTTACTATTATAGATACATGAGGGCAAGCGGTTTCTTGGTCTTCTGCCACTACTTGTGGATTCAAAGGTACAAAAAGACGTTCACCATTTGCTGCTCATACTGCAGCAGCAAATTTTGTTGATACCTTAGTAAATCAAGGTCTTCTGAAAGAAGCAGAAGTTATGATAAGTGGCCCTGGTCCAGGGAGAGATACAGCATTATGAGCCATTGCTCAAAGTGGTATACAATTAAGTTATGTACGTGATGTAACTTCTATGCCACATAACGGATGTAGACCTCCCAAAAGGAGACGTGTATAAGAATTGAATAAATTGAAAGTGAAAGAAAGGATTAAATTATTTATTTGAAATAATATTATGAATCAGAATGAAATAGCAGTCTCAATGAAGATACCAGAATTGAAGTGTGTTGAATCCAGAACAGAGAATGAGCGTTTTCATTATAGTCGTTTCACTCTATCTCCGCTTCGCAAAGGTCAAGCTAATACAATAGGCAGCGCAATAAGAAGAGTTTTACTTGGAGAAGTAGAAGGAACATGTATCACACGTGCTAAATTTCACAATATATCAAACAAATATTCCGTAATAATAGGTATTGAAGAATCAATACATGAAATTTTGATGAATCTGAAAGAAATTGTACTTCGAAGTGATGCGTACGGAATTCGAGAAGGATCTATCCATGTTGTCAGACCAAAAAAAGTAACCGCTCAAGATATCATGTTACCACATTCTGTGAGAATAATAGATACTACACAACATATAGCTAACATAAACAAATCAATTACCTTAGATATGTCATTACAAATTGAAAAAGGCCGCGGATATATTATTCAAAATCCAAATAATTACAATCCTAAGGATGAAATTTTTGCTATAGATGTTGCGTTTGTCTTTCCTATAGATGTTGCCTTTGCCCCTATTCAAAATGTAAATTACAGTATTCACTCCTATTGGAGCGAAAATGAGACACAAGAAATTCTATCTCTTGAAATATGGATGAATGGAGGATTAGCTCCTAAAGAAGCACTTTACGAAGCTTCTCGAAATTTGATTTACTTTTTCCTTCCCTTTCTAAATGCAAAGGAAGAGAACAGCGATGGAACAAACAGTCTAAGCGACGATATTACTCCTTCCTTACCTATTTTGCATATATCGACTGATACGAAGAGAATAGCTTTTGATCAAATGTATATTGACCAATTAAACTTCTCTACTAGGGTATATAATTGCCTCAAAAAGGCAAATATAAATACAGTATCGGACCTTTTGAATTACAGTCGAGAAGATTTAATGAAAATAAAACATCTTGGGGAACAATCTATCAAAGAAATCTTGGAATTTATACGAAATATTCAAATTGACTCACCGGGGAATCTGGTTTAGATTTCTAAGAGTTCTATTCAATCTCCCCATTCATTCCCTTTTTCTAAGTTCTTCTGGAATAAATCTTTGACCATTCTGTAACAATATTAGAAAATATTTGATAAAAAAATATATCTAGGGAGAGACCCTTTATCTTAAAGCAACGACTCCCTAGATATATAAACAAAAGATTTCCCTCCTCTCCTATATTAAGATATTCTAAATTAGATCAAATTGGAAAAGACCTAGAGTTAAAGATTCATCGATAGGTAACGTTGCCCCAATGCCTAACCAAAGAGCTACTGCGGTACTGAATAAGAATACTGTTGTAGCTACTGGATGATGAAATGGATTTTGAAATTGATTCACATTCTCCAAGAAAGGGACTGTCAATAGTCCTGGAGGTACTGAAGCCATTAAAAGGACACCTAATAATTTATTAGGTACTGTACGAAGTATTTGAAATACAGGGAAAAAATACCATTCGAGTAATATTTCCAAAGGAGTTGCAAATGGATTTGTCGGTTCACCAATCATTGATGGTTCTAGAACTGCTAACCTACGGTACATGCAATAGTACCAAAAATAACTACTGGAAAAATATATAAGAGATCATTAGGCCAAGCAGGCTCGCCATAATAATTATGTCCCATGCCTTTAGCTAATTTAGCCCTTAATACAGGATCATTTAAGTCAGGTTTCTTTGTTATTGGGATAAGTAGATTTTTATGAATGAATCTATCCCCTGAAAGAACCGGACATGTCAATTTTGATCATTCGGCTCGAGCACTAGTTGAAATAAAAATGATGAATGACGTATCGTTAGAATAAGTATAACTAAGAACTAAGAAGATCTGTAGTTAATTCATCATTTTCTTCTTTCGTATGCTCAGTATCCAAGTAAGCTCACAATCAATATGCCTTTTGGATCATCTTATTCCTTGTAATCTGTGTTTATCTCAACCCTCACAATTTTTTGCATACAAGGTATTGACTTGTTACTGATCTGGCCTTTTTCCTTCTTTAGACCCCTTCTTTTACTCCGATAGTTTACCCTATTGAAATGCAAGGGAAATGCATGCATTTTCATACTATGAAAAGGAAAGGATAATTTAAGTAATAAATTTTACTTAGTAATGCTATTACTATTACCTGGATCTCATGGAGCCTAATTCGGATTCGATCATAGAAATAACTCTCTTGGAAGACAACAAAGTGTTTGCCTTTTACCCAGGTTCTAAACTTCCTATTTTTGGAAAGAAAATTGGGACAGAGACACATTTCGATCTGAATCTTTATATGGCAGATCCTAAAATTGATCTGCATGGCCTAACCACTAGTTCAAGTCACACACTCCCATAATCCATTTTCTCCATCTGAGATGAGATGAGTATCTACTTCAATTCTTTGTTATTAAATAAAGAATACTTAATAATTGAAAGGAGAAATCCGAGAAACATGCTTTTCGCGGCAATGATATATCGTAATAATAATAGGCTTTGAATACTGATTCAAAATGTATATTTCCTTTTTATAAAGGACCTGAAATACCTTGCTTGCGGATCATTAGAAAGTGCATTAACATAAATACAGCAGTAAGAAGGGGTAATATGAAAGTCTGTAAACTATAAAACCGGGTCAAGGTAGATTGACCCACACTAACACTCCCACGTAATAACTCTACCAAAGGAGTTCCTATTAACGGAATGGCCTCAGGCAAAAATTTGAAAATAAGCTTTTCTTATCAAACAAATTTTGATCTATATGAAATCTTTCCTTCAGTTTAAAAAAAAAATGAATAAATATAATGAAAGAAGTTACATCAATAACATTCTTAGGATGTATTTATTAACCTTTCTAAACTAGATAAATAAAATGAAAAATTACCATTAAAATATACTAAAGAATGAAGGGAATAAAGCATAGATAAAGCTAACCTCAGGGTCCACTGCATTCATGGCTGCCAAATGCAAAGCTGTATTGCCAAATAAGTCACAGTCATGGCTGAATAATTTTGCACTTATTTCATCCTCATTCTCAGAAGCAAGCCTTTTCACTATGTCAAGTTGATTGTATAGTACCGCAAAGTGCACAGCAGATTTAAGGCAAGTGCTTCTGATTTCAACACAATCTGGCATTGATGATATGAATTCATCAACAATATTGACGAATCCTTTCATTACTGCTATGTGAATTGCACATCTTCCTTGCTGATCAACCTTTGTCATTAATTTTTCATAACCACTCAGACAACCCCATTTCAATGGGGTCTTTAAAATCTCACGCACAACATCTAGATGTCCTCCATGAACTGCAGCATGTAGTGGAGTAAAGCCATATTCATCCTCAATAAGTAGCATGGAACGTACTATATTGAAACAACTTGGATTCTCATTCAATATCAACTTGACCACACCTGCATAACGCATATTAATCATTAGTTCAACATTCATATAACTCAAAGATATTAGATTTCTACAGTCTATAGATCATAAATAATTTTTCGATTTATAATCATTAATTCAACATATATATAACTTAAAGACATTAGATTTCCACAGTCTAATAACAATAGATCATGAATCATTTTCTAGTTTTAACCATGTTTGATTTATTTTGTATCAACGTTTTGGATCACACTGTGTGATCCATAGTCAAGTCACACTCCCTCATTCTATTTCTTTTGTTCTCTACTATCTTGATAATGGATCAAAAAGAATGACCTAAATCATTGATACCAAATAAATCAAACACAGTTATAACCAGAAACGATTCATGATCTGTACATATAACTTTTTAAACTAAATAGATTCATTTTCAAAATCAAATTTAAGAAAGAGAAAGTATTACCCAATTAACAAACCAGTACAACTTACCCAATTTCCCTGCATAAGCTGCAGCGTTGAGGCATGTCTGACGGTCATTCCTTGGCCAGAAAACCAGAAACAATGGCGTGGCTTCCAACAAGAGCTTCGCTGCATCAATGTGACCGTGCTCTGAAGCTATTATCAGGGCAGTCTCTCCAAACTGGTTGCGCCTGTACACGCAACACTTTTTATACCTCAGCAGAATTCTGACAACCTCTGAATTGCCATTCTTACCGGCTTCATGCAGTGGTGTATTCTTATCTCGATTTCGAGCTCCAGCAGAGCAGAGCTTGAGAGCAAGTAGCCATTTAACAACCTCCAGGTGTCCTCCTCTTGCAGCGATGTGCAGAGCAGTGTTTCCTTCAAAAGTAAGCCCCTGGGTCACATGCTCACGGCTACACTCCTGAAGGGCTTTGAGATCGCCCTTTTTGGCAGCATGGAAGATATTTTTATCCATTCTCGTCATTTTTTCAAACTTCTTGTACTCACTTACCATGCTGTTTCACTACTTATAATAAATTCCTGACGTGTAGATTCGCTGGTACATATCAAAGTAGCAGCCAAACAAAGAAAAAGAAGAAGGAAAAGAAAATGCCATGGACCCTTACGGGCTCATTAAATTATTCTCTTTCCTTTTGGTCTTGAACACCCAATTCACGTTTTTACTTTAATGATTAATATGCTTTTATTCTTTTAATGTATGATATCGACAAGCACGTTGGATTTTTCTTACGATTAGATTTAGACCAATTATGATCTCATCATATTCATTTAGATTTTATTTCAACTGTTATGATTTTTTTATAGCAAACAATTTTATCTAAATTTTAGATGAGAATGGCAGTTCTTAAACTTTAATTTTTTATTTGAAATAGATATTTTATATTTATTTTTTTTACATAAATAAATGTGATAAAAGAAATTAATGAAGGTAATTTTTACATAAAAGAATTATAACAAGTGTTACGTAGTGGGGGAGTACTTGTCCATCGATTTTAATATTGTAATAGACTTAATAAATTTATCTATTATTTAAGAATAATCATTTGAATTAGTTGATTATTAGTCTATATGTAAGATTATAATTATATGATTTAGAAATAGAAATAGTCAATGCTATTTGAATTACCATTGTAATTTCATTGTAATATTATGTAATTGTATTGCACTTATAGCTGATAGAATATTGAATTAAATGAAAAAAAAAAACTTAAATAAATAATTTTAGTATTATAATAACAAAAATATTGTTATTTTGAATATTATATTATTATTATATTAATAATATTACTTTCTTATCAAATTTTTATATTATTAAATTGTATGAGGATAACCTAATCTAATTAAAATAATATTATTAATCTATATATTTTAGGATAATTATAAAATTAGTGTTACGTTTAAAGTTATGCTAGGTTAGGCTTATGGTTATGTTAAGAATCAATTAGAGATACAGATAGATAATTATTAGGGTTAGGTTATTAATAATGTACAAATATTCATACCTATTTTGAGGGTTAAAAATGAAATGCCCATTTAAAAAAAAAAATGTTTAGAATATTGTGACAATTAAAGAAAATAATCTCGATAACTCAAAAGCATTGACGAATATTAGTAAAGTATAATCAATTCTTATCATTAATAATACATTCCTCACTTGCTAATACTTTGGAGATTCCCTAAACCTAGCCGAAAATGACAAAAAGAAAATATCTTGTTCATGTGTTTACTTTAAGTTATGATTTTGGCCATTAAATCATTTTAAAATATAGGCATACTATTTTAATAAGAACTACTTTTTAAAAACTTAGACTCCCTAAATAAACATGTCATTATTTATTTAAAATTAAAAATATCTTATAAGATAATTTAATAAATTTAAAATACATGATAGATATCCAATTTTATAAATAAAATTAAAAAATATTTAAAGTAATTTTTATCTAATGCAATTATTATTTTTTTTTCTTAGAAAATCAAAAAATAAAAAAATGCTTATGAAATCAAATAAATCAACTTATGAACTATTGCATCAATTAACATGATAAATATAATACTCAATCTCGATAACTCAAAAGCATTGACGAATATTAGTATAGTATAATCAATTCTTATCATTAATAATAAATTCCTCACTTGCTAATACTTTGGAGATTCCCTAAACCTAGCCGAAAATGACAAAAAGAAAATATATTGTTCCATCCCGACTTGTTTAATTTTCCTCTTCCACTAAAATTTTTGTAGAGTATGAACACCTAATTCATGTGTTTACTTTAATTTATTCCATGCAATCTTGTTGAGAACTCGATGAATATGGTTTGGTCCTTTCAATGAAATGGACAACCAACTTTATTATGCTTTTGTACTAAGTTATGATTTTGGCCATTAAATCATTTTAAAATATAGGCATACTATTTTAATAAGAACTACTTTTAAAAAACTTAGACTCCCTAAATAAACATGTCATTATTTATTTAAAATTAAAAATATCTTATAAGATAATTTAATAAATTTAAAATATATGATAGATATCCAATTTTATAAATAAAATTAAAAAATATTTAAAGTAATTTTTATCTAATGCAATTATTATTTATTTTTCTTAGAAAATCAAAAAATAAAAAAATGCTTATAAAATCAAATAAATCAACTTATGAACTATTGCATCAATTAACATGATAAATATAATACTCAATCTCGATAACTCAAAAGTATTGACGAATATTAGTATACTATAATCAATTCTTATCATTAATAATAAATTCCTCACTTGCTAATACTTTGGAGATTCCCTAAACCTAGCCGAAAATGACAAAAAGAAAATATATTGTTCCATCCCGACTTGTTTAATTTTCCTCTTCCACTAAAATTTTTGTAGAGTATGAACACCTAATTCATGTGTTTACTTTAATTTATTCCATGCAATCTTGTTGAGAACTCGATGAATATGGTTTGGTCCTTTCAATGAAATGGACAACCAACTTTATTATGCTTTTGTACTAAGTTATGATTTTGGCCATTAAATCATTTAAAAATATAGGCATACTATTTTAATAAGAACTACTTTTAAAAAACTTAAACTCCCTAAATAAACATGTCATTATTTATTTAAAATTAAAAATATCTTATAAGATAATTTAATAAATTTAAAATATATGATAGATATCCAATTTTATAAATAAAATTAAAAAATATTTAAAGTAATTTTTATCTAATGCAATTATTATTTTTTTTCTTAGAAAATCAAAAAATAAAAAAATGCTTATAAAATCAAATAAATCAACTTATGAACTATTGCATCAATTAACATGATAAATATAATACTCAATCTCGATAACTCAAAAGCATTGATGAATATTAGTATAGTATAATCAATTCTTATCATTAATAATAAATTCCTCACTTGCTAATACTTTGGAGATTCCCTAAACCTAGCCGAAAATGACAAAAAGAAAATATATTGTTCCATCCCGACTTGTTTAATTTTCCTCTTCCACTAAAATTTTTGTAGAGTATGAACACCTAATTCATGTGTTTACTTTAATTTATTCCATGCAATCTTGTTGAGAACTCGATGAATATGGTTTGGTCCTTTCAATGAAATGGACAACCAACTTTATTATGCTTTTGTACTAAGTTATGATTTTGGCCATTAAATCATTTAAAAATATAGGCATACTATTTTAATAAGAACTACTTTTAAAAAACTTAGACTCCCTAAATAAACATGTCATTATTTATTTAAAATTAAAAATATCTTATAAGATAATTTAATAAATTTAAAATACATGATAGATATCCAATTTTATAAATAAAATTAAAAAATATTTAAAGTAATTTTTATCTAATGCAATTATTTTTTTTTTTTCTTAGAAAATCAAAAAATAAAAAAATGCTTATAAAATCAAATAAATCAACTTATGAACTATTGCATCAATTAACATGATAAATATAATACTCAATCTCGATAACTCAAAAGTATTGACGAATATTAGTATAGTATAATCAATTCTTATCATTAATAATAAATTCCTCACTTGCTAATACTTTGGAGATTCCCTAAACCTAGCCGAAAATGACAAAAAGAAAATATATTGTTCCATCCCGACTTGTTTAATTTTCCTCTTCCACTAAAATTTTTGTAGAGTATGAACACCTAATTCATGTGTTTACTTTAATTTATTCCATGCAATCTTGTTGAGAACTCGATGAATATGGTTTGGTCCTTTCAATGAAATGGACAACCAACTTTATTATGCTTTTGTACTAAGTTATGATTTTGGCCATTAAATCATTTAAAAATATAGGCATACTATTTTAATAAGAACTACTTTTAAAAAACTTAAACTCCCTAAATAAACATGTCATTATTTATTTAAAATTAAAAATATCTTATAAGATAATTTAATAAATTTAAAATATATGATAGATATCCAATTTTATAAATAAAATTAAAAAATATTTAAAGTAATTTTTATCTAATGCAATTATTATTTTTTTTCTTAGAAAATCAAAAAATAAAAAAATGCTTATAAAATCAAATAAATCAACTTATGAACTATTGCATCAATTAACATGATAAATATAATACTCAATCTCGATAACTCAAAAGCATTGATGAATATTAGTATAGTATAATCAATTCTTATCATTAATAATAAATTCCTCACTTGCTAATACTTTGGAGATTCCCTAAACCTAGCCGAAAATGACAAAAAGAAAATATATTGTTCCATCCCGACTTGTTTAATTTTCCTATTCCACTAAAATTTTTGTAGAGTATGAACACCTAATTCATGTGTTTACTTTAATTTATTCCATGCAATCTTGTTGAGAACTCGATGAATATGGTTTGGTCCTTTCAATGAAATGGGCAACCAACTTTATTATGCTTTTGTACTAAGTTATGATTTTGGCCATTAAATCATTTAAAAATATAGGCATACTATTTTAATAAGAACTACTTTTTAAAAACTTAGACTCCCTAAATAAACATGTCATTATTTATTTAAAATTAAAAATATCTTATAAGATAATTTAATAAATTTAAAATACATGATAGATATCCAATTTTATAAATAAAATTAAAAAATATTTAAAGTAATTTTTATCTAATGCAATTATTATTTTTTTTTCTTAGAAAATCAAAAAATAAAAAAATGCTTATAAAATCAAATAAATCAACTTATGAACTATTGCATCAATTAACATGATAAATATAATACTCAATCTCGATAACTCAAAAGTATTGACGAGTATTAGTATAGTATAATCAATTCTTATCATTAATAATAAATTCCTCACTTGCTAATACTTTGGAGATTCCCTAAACCTAGCCGAAAATGACAAAAAGAAAATATATTGTTCCATCCTGACTTGTTTAATTTTCCTCTTCCACTAAAATTTTTGTAGAGTATGAACACCTAATTCATGTGTTTACTTTAATTTATTCCATGCAATCTTGTTGAGAACTCGATGAATATGGTTTGGTCCTTTCAATGAAATGGACAACCAACTTTATTATGCTTTTGTACTGAGTTATGATTTTGGCCATTAAATCATTTGCTTACAATTAGAAAAAGTGACAACGTGATCTCAATTATATTCACCGATCAACCTCACATATCACTTTTCCTTTTCTAAATTATATGCCAATTATTATTTTATTCATAATCTATTTAGGATCAACATTTTTAAATAAACTAAGGGATGAAAGTTGCATTTATTTAAGTTTAATTTTTTATTATTATTATTTATCAATATTCCATATAAATGGATTCATAAATGTAATTTTTAATTAAAAAATAACTTATTTAATAATTATTATTTTAAAAATTTAAATTTGAAATAATTTTTGTAGACACCTAAAAATGTCTCATTAATTCTACACTAATTATTCATCTATTTAATTAAGTAATTCTTTAATTATTTGATTAAATTAAATATTTCTTCTCATCAGAATATTTAACATTTCTAATTATCGAATTCTTATCATTCCATCATTTAATCAATTAACACTATCTCAATTTTTTTTTTTAAAAAGGGGTAAAGATTTATTTAGAAATCATAGAAATACAAAGTCAGGCCTTAGGCCCACCAAGACAACAACAAAAACTAAAAGGATCCTAAAAGAACCACCAGCACCACCACTACAAAGTCTAGTGACCATAGCATTAGATCTGACTGTTGGATTTCCAATGATAATACATTTTCAGAAAGCCCTCAAAAAGATGACGTGTCAAAGACTAGCTACTTTAGAATTACCTCAAAAACTAGGCTCATCTGGAGTCTCGAAGGGCTTCAAAAATGACAATGAAAAGGAAACAAACATAAAAGGGAAATTGATCCTACACCACTAGGTGCTCTAGCATCATCTTGTCTTCTAGCATTAACCTGTCTAAATTTTCAAGATAATTAGGAGGTAGACCATCCCTTCCACTAAAATCCCAACCATCAACATGCTCTGAAGCCCACTTGGCCAAAGAATCAGCCAATCTATTCCACTCCCTAGGAATATGACAAAAGGAGACAAATTCCAATGTATTACATAGCTGTAAAATATGTCTGGCCACAGAAGCTAATTGCCAACTCACATCATTCAAATTTTGTTTGTTCAGCATGTCCACAACAATCTGAGAATCCGACTCACAAATAATCTTCCTCCATCCTAAAGAACAGCCTCGCTCAACAATAATCTTAATAGCTAGGGCCTCCATAAGATTGTTAGAGTACTGCCCAATATAAATAGAGAAGACAAAAACTGCACAACCATCATCACCTCTACCTATACCTCCAATACCTGCATGTCCAAGATTCCCACAGGAAGAGCCATCTATATTAATTTTTAAGATTCCCACGGGAGGGGGAATCCACCTTCCATCTCTACTTATCCACTGCTTCGCATGTCGAGATATATTTCTACCAACACAGACCATTTTAATGTTTTCCAATTGCAGATTCCTTACAATAGCATATTCACCTGGATCAACATTTTCAGACAAATTGCACTTAGCCGAGATTGTCTCCTAAAGCCTATTAACTATCTTTTGTCACAACTGAGGACTCCCTATATGTGAATCACAAAAAACCCTCTGATTCCTTTCTAGTCACGAATTCCAGATAATAAGGGTTGGCCCAATAGCCCAGGCCACTTGAAGAAAAGAGGTCTTTGTTGGGGATCTACCCAAGCTATCCCAAAAGTCAATTAAGGAGGTAGCATGAAAACAAGCATGTTGCCAAGCCTCCCACCACTTGTGCCAAATTTTTCTAGAGAAAGGGCAAAGAAAAAACAAGTGGGAGCAGTCTTTCTCATTATGCATACAAAGATAACAGATAGATGGTCCCTGGAAGCCTCTCTTACGAAGATTCTCCCACGTGAGACATTTCCTCTGAGCAACCAGTCATAAGAAAAAATTATATTTCAGCCAAGAGAAGCTATTCCAAACCTTCTTCCACTAGGGAACATCCGTCGGGCCATGCAATTGCCTATCAAGCTGAGCATAACCTTCAACAACAGAAAACTTTCCTTTTGTGTTAGGACCCCAAGCCAAAATATCTCTCCTTGAAGGAACTACATAACCTACCCTCCAAGATATTAACCAACACCACACGATCCTCATCTGAGCCACCCAGGGGCCATTCAAGAGGATCCTTCCAACAAGTCACCTCAACCTGTCCAATGCACCTAACCATTTTAAAATTCTCTACCTTAACCCATCCAACATTAGTGAAAATATTGCAAAGAGGCTGAAGTTGTGGATAACTAGATAGAATAGGAGGGTCACCATTGACAAAAAAGAGCTTCAGAGCCTCTATTACAAATCCAAAAAATGCCATCTTTAATAAGTTGGGCACCTTTTTTAAGAGTATCCCAAATATAAGAGCCCATGCCCACTAAACTAAGAAGAGGCACCTCATGATCATTAGCACCAGGGAGATACTTGGCCCAATCCTGATCCTAACTGTTACACCACCTCCAATACAACTTAGCCGCCAAGGCCTTGCTAACCAAAGTAATAGATCTGAGGCCAAGATGCCCAACATGTCTCAGTCTACAAACAGAGTCCAATTTAACTAAACTCCACTTAGAAGAAATAAAACTACTAGACTAAATAAATTGATGGGAAAGAGCATCTAACTGTCTCACAAAGCTAGAGGGGGGAGCCTGCACAAAACACCTATAAATGGGAAGTTCTTGCACCACAGTCTTCAGAAGAATCACTCTTCCAACAAAGGATAACCACCTATAAGTCCAATGATTAACCTTGCAATGAAATTTATCCAAAATTCCTTGCCAAAAATCTTCGCATTGAACCCCCAAATCTAAAGGAATCCCTAGGTACAACAAAGGAAGGGACCCCGTCTGAAACTGAGGATCCTGGCAATCCTATTCTGAATAAACCGAGGAGTATTAAAGAAATATATGGATGATTTATCTTCATTAATTTTCTAACCTGAGGCTTTGCAATAGATATCCAAAGCTCTCCTGAAATTCACTGCCTCATTGATTATGGCCCTTCCCATCAAATCTATGTCATCCACAAATTGAAGATGAGAGTAGGGAGGTAGAGAGTTGCTCCAACTCAAACCCTGAATAAGACCATGTCTCACCTAGGAAGTGAGAAATTTGTCAAGACCTTCAACCATGAAAAGAAATAAATAGGGAGATAAAGGGTCTCCTTGTTGAAGCCCCCGTGAAGCGCTAAACAATTTCGACGATTCCCCATTAATAAGAACTAAGAAAGAGGTAAAAGTCACACAACTAAGAACCCAATTCACCAACTCTTCTCCAAAACCAAAAGCCAAAAGGATCTTCTATAAGAAATCCCAACTCACCCTATCATAAGTTTTAGCCATGTCAAGTTTAATAAACATAGCCTTCTCCTTAGAGGAAGCCATTGAATGAATAGCCTCCATTGCTATCACAACTCCATCAAGGATCTATCTTCCATCAATGAAACCACCTTTCTCCTTAGAAACCAAAGTGCAGATGAGAGGTTTGAGTCATTCAACAATCAATTTAGTGATTATCTTGTAGACAACATTACATAAAGCAATAGGCTTGTACTTATCCAAGCTATTAGCCCCCTCCTTCTTAAGAACGATGACCAAGAAGGTAGAATTCATAGATTTGAGCATTTTTTTATTCTTATGAGATTCCTGAACCACATCTAGAAGATCACACTTTATAATCTCCCAAAATTCTTAAAAAAAACTCAATAGGAAACCCGTCAGGGCTAGGAGCCTTGCCTTTTTTTTCATTTGAAACACAACCCCCTCAAGTTCAAACAAATTAATGGGGTGCAAGAGAGAATCATTCATTTCAACAGAGATGAGGGGGAATATAGTTCAATATGGCCCTCTCTTCCACCATAGCTTCAGGATCCTCTTTAGTAAACAAATTAGAAAAATATATAACAGCTTCCATGGCAATTTCTTCTTTAGATGAAAGATGAACCCCTTCTGAAGATATGAGAGAGGTAATAGACTTACCATACCTTCAAGCCTTAACAAAATTATGAAAAAAAGTTGTGTTTCTATCACCTTCTTGGAGCCAATCCACATGAGACTTTTGTTTCTAGAAAATCTCCTCACACAACTCCCACTCTTCTAAGTCCTTAAGAGAAAGGGACTCGGCCATACTGAGCTCCACAGTCATCCCTTGATCCCTAATTTCACGCGTAGCCTTATCTAGCTTGGATTGAGATACCAACTTGTGTCTATGCAGAATCCCAAAACATTGTTTATTCCACCTCTTTAGCCTGTATTTCACATGTTGTAATCTCTTCCCAAAGGTGTAAATAGCCCGCCCATGGGTAGGCACCCCTTCTTACCACCAATCAACCATAAGATCCTTCAACTACTGATCACGAAGCCACACCAATTAAAATTTAAAAGAGGGATTTTTGGAGGTTCTAAAAGATGTAATAGAAAGCTTAATAGGCCAATGATTAAAACCCCTCCAATCAAAGATTTCTGAACTAGTGGACCACCTATCATGCACCCAATAGCAGGAAACCAAAAATCTATCAAGCCTTTTAGAGATAGCCTCAACACCACTCCTATTATTCCAAGTAAAGACACCATTAATTGGATTCACATCAATGAGATTCAAGAGACCAATATTATCTTTGAGTAAATTTGAAGAAGGATCGAGCCTGAATAAACCACCTCGCTTTTCCTCCAAACTAGTAACGACATTAAAATGTCTAGCCAAAGTCCAGGGGAGAAAAGGATGTTGAGCCCGAACACAATTAATGTGAGCCCAAAGATGTGACTTACCCACAAGATCAGTAGGAGCATAAATATTAGAGAAGAGGCATCTTTCTCTAGTCTCAAAGCTATAAGAGACCATAGAAATGGAAGACCTACTAGAAAACCACCACAAAGGGGAAACTTTCCTAGGGTTACATAAGCAAGCGACCCCCCCTGAACTACCATGAGAGCTCACTCCCTGCCAAAGGCCCTGGCGCTATACATACAAAGAACAACTAGCCAAACCATCCACTGAAAGCTTGGTTTCCTAAATAAAAATAGCATCAGGAGACCCTGAGTCAATTAATCTGCGAACAACCTTTTATCTAGGGATGTTGTTCAACCCCCTTACATTCCATGAGATCACAATCATTTATGTGGTTGAAATAAGTGAGAATCAATGGGCTTCACAGACCCTGACTCAACCAAAGTATCACCAATAAGCTTAACCTTTTCCTGATCCTTTTTTCATCCACTCCTTAAAGGTTTGTCTAAACAACCCTTTTTGAGGGTCTTTTTCTACAAGCATAAAATAGGTTGGGCTTTTTTACTCTTCACAGAACTTGAGGCAACTATAGTGGAAGGAGGGGTAGATGCCATGACCACTGCACCTTCAGGGACCTGTGACCCACTAAGATCTTTGTTGTCCTTAACATGGGAAGGGAAATTTGTAACCAATTCTCCAAAGATAAGGCATGACCCTCTTTCTTGGAATCCCCATCTAGCACCTCATGCTGAAATTGGGCACCCAAGGACATTTCAACTAGAACTCCTTCCTCTTGGACCAAATCCTCTAGAACATCAAACCTATTTAGGGTGACATCATTTTGCCTATCCAACTAGGTTCTCTTCTTTCCTTTGTCTTTATTCTGAGGTTTAACAAGAATGAAGCCATCTTTATTGACAAAAATATTAGGCATAGGGGCTTTCCCCTTATCTTCCCCCAGAACAGAGTGAGGAGGATCAGAAATGGCCAATTTAGAAGATTTATTTATGGGACATCTTCCCTATAAATGACCATATTCATGACAAATTCTACATCTAAATGGCAGGTTCTCATAGTCTAGCTATTGGATCCAAGAAGATGTCCCCAAATAGATTTCCATAGACTCTGGCAAAGGACTATTTAAATCAACTTCTATACATATAAATGAGCATAGGAAATTACCTTTTGATCTTGAGTTTGCGAAGCTGAAGCCACAGGTTTACCAAAAAGCGGTGAGATTGAGTGAAGAGTATCTTCTCTCCAGAATTCCAACGGAAGCCTCAACAATCGGATCCACATGAGCACATGAGAGGGAAGATCCTCAACAGAATTAAAGCCAATATGCCAAGGTTTGATAAAGAGTCCCACCTAGTTGAAAAAATAAGGGCCACCCTCAAAAGCCTTGTTCCTATCTGCTAGGTTGGAAAAAATAATCAGAAAATAGTTATTGGCTGCCATAAGTAGCTCCATGTCTCCTTCAGGATTCTAGACATGGCATGCCCAAGACTCTAAAATAGGTACAGAGAGGCAAAGACCGATAAATTTTCATATGAGAGCATGATTACACCAATATTAAACATCCTCCGAAATTTATTCGAGTAGAATAACCAGAACTGGATGATCTTGAGATCTCTCCAAACAACCATTCACCTTTTCATATGAAAAGGCTCTTTCAAAGAATAGATGTCTGCCCCTAATTGGGAATTACTAATGTGTTCCTTTCCACATGCATGCATCAAATGAGACAAATCCGCTATATCAAAATCGCCAAAGATCATCTAAGAAGAGGATAATCCTCTATTCTCCATGGATCTAGAGAAAACACCAAAAGGAGAAAAAGAAGAGGGGTAGAAAACCCAACCCCAAAACCCCACACACCCCCAATGGCAACCCAGAGTAGAAGAAACAAAAAAGGGTTACAAAAAACTGTACGGCAACCTAGAACACCCGACCACAGGAAAGCAAAAACTGACCCCCGGCAAGCAAGAAACCCCCCCCCTCCTAGAATGAAGCAAGCAGAGCACAGGACATAGGCTAGGGCACATCGGCCCTAGCACGACACCCACACAAACGTAGAGCCATCTTCCTATGCTCTTGGTCTTTCAAACCTATCCCAATTATTTAATTAATTGCAAGATTTTTCTTAGTTAAATAATCTTTATTATTTAATTAATTCAATTTTATATGATTAAATAATTTCATTTAAATTATTTAATTAATTAATTTAATTCTTCTAGTCCCCAAATTCTAATTCCAATTAATTTCATCTAATTTCATGGCATTTTCCCCAAATTCGAATTTCACTTAATTCCAATTAATTTCATTTCTTCCAAATTCATAATACATCAAATCTGAATTTTAGTTAATTTCATGTGCATTTCAGCATTTGAAAGTCCAAATTCAAATCCAAATTGAAAATGAAAATAAAATTCAATTTCAAAATCCTACAACACATGCTAAAATTAGAACTGATTGATCAAATCAGTTATCTAATTAGTTAACTCGGTTAACTCATCAATCTCTCATTTTCACTCAAAATCAGCTTTTTATGACTAATCAATCATTTCAGTCTTCTAACCCATCAATTCAATCAACTGACTAGTCTATTCAAACTACTGGTTAATCAATTGAGTTCACTCTCCAATTAATTCAGTTGACTCCTCAATCTAATGAGTTAACATATCAAACAATTTCAGTTATCTATCAATCAACGCTTGAGTTCAAATTCTCACCTCCTTTGTGTTGAAAATCTATAAATTCAACCTCTTTTCTCAATTGAAGGTAGAATCACAATCTTCAAAGTTATTGTCCATCTTATGCAGGAAATAAGTGCAATACCTGAGAGCCACCTACACCAACAATAATGGAGAAGAACAATGGAAGCACAAGTGGAGAATAGGGAGTTTTAATTTAGTTTCATCTTTCTATTTCTATCATTTATTTCATTGTATTGTGTTTAAAATCAATTTAATTAGTTAAGGATTTTGTGACTCGTCTTAATTTTGTTATTCATTTAAAAAAATACATCAAAGTGAAATCAATATTTGATTATTGTAGAGAATAAAAGTGCATACTTTGGTACTCTTAACATTTTGTTTAATGTCATTTTTCACTAGTATCATAAGTTTATAGTTTATCATTCAATTTCATTTGTTTGATGTAATAATTGAAAATCTCTCTCCCTTACATCGATTAGTCAATGTCACTCTTGTTGGCATAATGTTGTCATTGATGTTAACTAGGTCAACTTACAAGTTGTAGATGAAATGGAATGCAGCAAAGATTAAATTGTAGAGGTGATATTGTGTGGAATTCATGTTCTTCAGTTTTAGGATCATATTATATATTGATCTCATAATGTGTTGGACCCATCGGGTTGGATCTATAATTGTTGCAGATTGAAAAAGGTTGAAAAGCTCTAAGGTTACAGTTGCAGGATGCAGACAAAGTGGATTGAAGAGACACACAAATGATCTAATTTCATGTGTTTCAGGGTTGGAATTATAGTCCTAATTCAACCTTATATCATGCTCAATCCATCACCTTTGATATATTCATGTTGAAGATTCAAAAATACAAAAATTCCTTGTTTGATAGTTTTCAACAAGACTCTTTTTTGTTTAGCCGACATAGCCTACATTTCGGTGAGACATGGTCTATCACTGTGACCATTTTTGGGTCTCACAGACTTTTGTTTGTTACATTGACATTTTCCCCTTTTCAATATGACCAAGTTCATTTTTGGGCGACAATCATTTTTTTGGTGTGACAGAGGTCTTTGTCATGGCGACAAGGATTTTATTTCAGTGTGAGTTGGTCTATCAGCAAGACCCTTTTTTCTTCTGAATTTTTCTGGATTCGATTGTGTGTATTTTTTTCTCCATCAATGTTTCCAATCACACTCTTTGCTTCATCATCAAGATGAAAAAGAATTCCAAGGAGATGAAAAATCACACTATTTCGAAAGACCCCTTTTCCCTCTTGGCGGCTTGTGGATGCTATACCAATATGTGGTAGCCACTTTTTCCATGTGTTTGCGGCTATCCTATTGGCATTATTTTTGTGTGGGGGCCACCTACATTTTCAACATGACTTCCTCTTTCACCATGACTTATTTTCCTCCTAGTGGAGCAATATATGTTATACCAAAATGGGGCCAATGAGGAAGATTAAAGGCTCTAATGTGACACATTTATTGTCACATCAACTTATGGATGTCTATGTGGATGGCATATGTAGCCAATATGGATCCCCTAGGAAGAGTAAAGTGTTATCTCTAGCTTGCGAGTATCCAATTGGGAACCGTTCTTTGGTCCACTTGGAAACCATTATTTTTTTCTCCCACGATGTGGCCAGTTTATGTGGGACCCTTGGTTGGGAGATGACAGAAGTATTTTTGGCAAGACCTTACCCTTCAACAATATTTTCGTTCCTTTTGGCCGCCCTTTGGAATTACACCAAAATATCCTTTTTTAGTGTGATGGTTTCTTTGTCTAGTCGACATGAGTTCTCTTTGGTATGATAATGATGGTGTCTTGGTGACAACACTTCTTTTTAGGGATACTTAGCACTTTGACAAGACTTAGTCTACCTTACACCATCCCATGGAGAGACACCAAAATGGTCTCTTTCAGTGTAACCTAGGTTGTGTCTTGTAGAGATAGGATTTATTTTCGGTATGACTTGGTCTCTTCAGCAAGACTTAAAATGCTAGTTGGAAACCTTTGGAGCTATAGCGACAAAGGTTTTTGTTCGGTATAAGCTCACAGACTCTTGTTGATAAAACCCCAACTACGGAATATGACCGGATGACAAGAATTTGATGACACAAATACAACCCGATTAGTGATTATTCCACCTAGGCAGTTGACCAATGAAGACCAGATGATACAGATGGTCAATCTGAAGATGTGGAGCTCAAAAAACAAATGAATGTGCATCTGAATGACAAATATTCTTGCATAAGAGATGGAGGACATAAATATGGTAGTTTTATATCCAATCTATGCAAGTTAAGGATGAATCGAGAAGTGTCTTCTTTTAATGTTGGTCCAATTTCGATCAGCTGTGAGGCTCGAGGAGATCAATCAGACCTAAAATTGCTAAGAGTAGTAATCCAATTTATGAGATATAATCTGAATGTAGAAGAATACCAAAAAGATACATTTATTATTGATGATTATCTGTGTACATAGGATACAATTAGTTTGAGAACAAGATCTCCCAGAGACCAAAAGATTAATTTTTAAACGCTCTTGGAGGGAAAAATAATGAACAGAGATGAGAAAAAGGCAGATTTTTTTGATGTGATGTTGAGTAGGTGAGTTTATCGAAATGGAAAAGATAATTAGGTGTATTCTAAGTGTGTGGAGTTGAGTTGGAAAAATAGAGAAGGTGAAAAAAAAAAAAAGAGAGCCTAAAGAAAAATTGTTCTTGAGGTCGAATAGAGAATTTCGCATCTTGAGAAGGCATGACTTGCAGAGAGAAAGAGGTTAGAAGAAGATTAAAAAAGAGTAGTGTTGTAGAGAAATAAATAGGAATTAAAATGGTGTGTAATGTTGAATAGAGTATAGTGGGATTTCAGAGATAGTGTGTATACAGAAGACATAAGTGCATAAGAGAATGAGAAGATGCAGGTAGAGCTAACTGTATGCAAAAAAAATGAATTATTTGTCAGTATAAGAGGACATGAAATAAGAGAATAATAGAAGGAGGAGAGAATAAAATCGAACTGAATTGCAGATAAGAGTAGAGTGCAGGTGCAGACGTAGAGAGAAGCAAGTCAAGTGTGTATGCAAAAGAAGAGTAGAAACAAGTGAAGCATTTTGTGAGGATGTGTATGCAGAAATGAATGATAGAAAAAGGAAGAGTCAAGTATATGTGAAAGGGAGGAGGTGATATAAAAGATATGTAGTGAGAGAATAGAGGAGAAGGAGTAAGATACTGAATCAATAGAGTATTACAGAAAAGATAGGTGTGGTTGCAAAGAAATAGAGCCAAAGATAGAGAAAAGTATATGTGAAGAGAAAGGGAGTAATTAGCAGAGAGATCAATAGATTACCTTGAGTAGAAGATTATGATAAGCAGCAAAGACTAGAAGGTCATAAAGAGGATTCAAAGGGACAAGCATAACAGGGCAGCAAGGTGTGCATGTCAATCAGATTGTAAGGGTTACAAAACTCATTTGTAACAAGGTTTATCATTGTACTAATTTTAATCACTGAGTCATAGTAATTCTCTGAGTGGGTTCTCAGAGTAGGGGTAAGTTCTCCTTTGAGTTGGTGCTCATAAAATCAGGGTTGGTGCTCCTTTGGGTAGGTTCCCGTAAACTATAGGGGTCGGTGCTCCTTTGGGTTGGTGCCCATAAATGTTGTAATCAATTTTTCATTATGAGGTTGGATTGGAGCGAGACTCCAACATCTTTTCTCACCAAGGTTTTTTCCACATGGGGTTTTCCTCGTATATCCTTTGTCATGTGTTTTACTCTTCTGTGCAAGTGTTTTTAATCTATTTTCCATTATTGGTCTTTGCACAAATTGAAATAATTTTTTTAAAGTATCATTGATTCACCCCCCCCCCCTCTCAGTGACTTATTGTGTTCTTTGAATTGGTTTCAGAGTCATAGGTTCCAGTTAGATAAGCTTTCTCTAGATTGGGTAGATTTTGGTGTGTGAACACAATGGTGATGTATGAGTCATCCTCTATTAATGTTCCAAGGTTTGATGGCACAAACTATGTCATCTAGAGTTCAAGAATGGAAGTCTATCTTTCCTCCTTAGGTTATGATGTATAGATGTCAATTAAGAATGGATACACCATCCTTGCTGCTCCTCCAACTGATGCCAATGCAAAAATAATATATGATAGCAATACTGAAGCCAAGAAGGCTATTCTCACTGGGTTGTCTAATATAGTGTCTTTGAGAGTCAAGAAATGTAATTTTGCAAAGATAATATGAGACAGATTAAAGAAAATTTATGGAGAAGTGTCTAGCACTGCTGATTCAACTCTAGAAGGAAGAATAAGAAAGGATCGATAAGTACATGTATGATAAATGTGGATCAAACAATAGCTTCAACAAAGGTGGAAAGTTAACTCATCTGTTCATGGAACAAGCGATCCAAAATGAGGTGAAGACATCAAGATGTGATAGTGGATCTCAATCGAGCAAGAGGGACTTATTTGGTAGTGATGAAGAAGTTGAAGAAGATGTTGATGTTGAAGTTGATCTTAAAGAAGAATTAGTGTGTGCTCTTGAAGAATTAGATAAAATAAGAAAGAAATATAAAAGATACAAGAAGTCAACCATAGAGGAACAAGACCAGCTGAGAAAGAGCCTTGAAGAATCTAACAAAGTATCATCATCATGAAAACTCATCTAGAAGAATCCAAGAGGATAAATGAAGTAACAAAATCAGATTTGGATGCCAAGAAAAAGGTGTGTCAAGAGTTGGAGCAAGAAATTATGAATCTCATAAAATAACTTAACAAGTGCAAGGATGATCTCAAGACAACAATGAAGTATGAGAGAAGCACTAATGTGTTACATGACATGTTGCATAAGCAAAAATATTCCAAAGATTCAATAGGCTTAGGATATGAAGTTGGCCAAAGTTCCAATAGTGAGAATACTTCTAATAAGGACATACATTTTGTATCTACTAGCATGAATGGTCATGAACAAACTCTCACTATTAGCAATACTACAAAGATGAATTATATTGTTGCTACAAGAAACAAACTTGCTGATCAGAAAGGGAAGGCCAAGGTGGATGATGATGGTTTCACAAAAGTCAAGGACACAAGGAAGCGCTCCTCAAGATCGAGACATGCTGCTCCAAGGAGAAAAATGAGAAAAACCTTCAATAACAACAACTAGTATGGTTCTCAATTACATGGTTATTGCTTCAAATTCAATGCTTATGGACATATATTTTCAAATTGTAGACATATTCTTAAGCCTACTCCTAACTATGAACATAGGAATCCTTTTGTTTCTCTTAGAGATGTTAATGTCATATGTTATCAATGTATTGGTGTTGGTCATAGAATTCATGAGTGTACAAGAAAATCATCTCAATCATATGGCAGCCTCTACACTTCCTATTTCAACAAAAATATAAGTTATAACAACCATGGTCAACATGAAAGTGTGGGTAGAACTTATGTAGGACAGGGACATCCATGGAAAAAAAATAGAAGTATCCTTGTGAGATTTTGCCAAGATCAAGGGCACAATGAAAAGCACATAAAAGAGATAATAGTATGACAAGAACAAATTGTATTCTCATCAATATACAAATGATCAACTAGATTAACCAATATAATGAATATGGGCTTTCTTAAATAGGCAAGGCCAAATGGATATGTGAGCACACAATCATGACATGTGGCTCAATGAGAAACAAGGGTAGGTAAGAAAAAATAGGGGTAGGTAGGAGAAATAATATAATATTCCACAAGAGGTAGATGACCCACCGAATGTGGAGTGTAATAGCAAGATAAGACCACAAAACATGGAATTTCTCCTACAAGCATCATCCCTATGTGCACACTTTCCTAAGTGTCTCATATCCAAACTACGATGAAATGCATTATCCTAAGTTAACTTAAGTAAAGTGTAATTATATCCTATAAGAATAAATAATTACACCAACACCCCCCCTTAAGTGCAACTAAGGGGAATGAAGACTGAAGTCAACAATGCAAGATGGGTCCTAGCTACTAGGCCATGATAGGTACCCATATACAATATGAAAATGCAAGAAAACCTATGCAATGCAATCTCTCACAAATGGAGAAAGGGAGAAAACCCTGTGGGAAAAAACTCCCCTCCAAAAGAGAGACAAATGTACAAAAGACTCTCAAAGAAGAAGGACAAAACATCAAAGAGGAAAAAGTCCCCCCCATAAGAGAGGAAGGAGAAGTAAGTTGACCCCCCCTAATGAGACATCCCGCACCCCTAAGAGAGCTCGCAACTACTGGAACTTACTCTCAGTGAAGGTTGTGGTGAATATGTCTGCAACTTGCTCTGTTGTAGGACAATACTGCAAATCAATGACCTTCTCCCAATTCAGCTCTCGGATGTAGTGCATATGAATCTTGATGTGTTTGGTCCACTAATGCTGGATAGGGATCTTTGAGACTGCAATAGCACTCTGATTGTCACAATGTAGAACTGTCAGTCATGGAGTGGAGAACCCAAACTCTGTGAGAATATGTTGAAGCCAAATAGTCTTAGTCGATGCGTTAACAGCCCCTCGATGCTCAGCCTCAGTCGAAGAGAGAGAAATAGCATGCTGCTTCTTGCTCTGCCAAGAAATGGGGCCCATTTCAAATTTTTGCATCTGCACTTTCAGAATGGCACTTGACTCATCAACCGGAGTGGCCTAGTTTGAAGAAGGGTAAAATGGAGCTAGCCAGTTATCAAAGGGTAAGGCTTGGGAAATGTGTCCTACACATTTTATTTGGCCTATTAAGTGTTCTAAAACTTTCAGATTTTAGTTTGGATCGGTTTATCAAGTACCCATTTCAAGGGATGTGTTGAAAGTTGTTCATAGGTGCAAATGCAGATTTTATCAAATGACCTACTTTGAGGCCTTAAATTTCATGACCAGTTGTTTTTCATGTTAAAAGGAATATACCCCTAAATTATATGCATATAGATGAGTCCACATGCCAAATTTCAAGTCCTTGTGAATCCATTTGCTCAATTTGGTAAGCTCAATTCATCTGCAATTTGTACTGTTTGCATAATTCCCTATTTTAACAGCCAGTCAGAGCACCATTTTGCACATGTGTAAAAGTTGCCCCGGTGAATGTCATGTCAAGATGTTTATTCTGGGCTATTGTTGGTATGAAAGATAAGCTATATTTCTAGTTTGAAGCCCTGACCAATCCGTTTGATCAGTTTTCCAAGATAGTTTCTTGAGCCATTTTGTTCAGTTTTCTGCACTTTGCATTGTTGCATCTGTTAAAGTGGCTATTTTCATGAGCTCGCCATTTTCAGCCTATCAGCTTCCCAATCAAATTGAGCATTCCATGGTCTTCCTTGTACTTCAAAGTATCTATGCCCTAGATTTGGGGATCCACGGAGACCATTTGATATTTTTAATGTGTGCACTTTGTGGTCCCTACACATTGATTTTATCAAGTTCATAGTGCTGACAAAGTCATTTGGTCATCTTTGTGCATTAATATTTCTCACTCGAGATCCGTCATGAGAAATGGTTTTGCAGAGTGAATGCCAGTATATTAGACAGTATGTCTTCCAGTGGGCGAGGTACGAAAAGGTGTTTTGACCAGTTTTTAATATGTATCTTTGGGTTTAAATGTGAAAATATGGCACAGTTGCCAGTGAGTTGCAAAACTCAGTTCAGTGATCAAAAAATTGCGTCGATCAACTCTAGAGGTATGTTCAAGGTGCATGAGGCTTTTCAAGGGTTAGTAGCATGAAAACAAAATTATTTTTAGTCAGACCCACTTTGGGGCCCGACCTGACTTGTAACTTCATGTGCCTTTTTAATCAAGGTTCAAATTGTTATTTTAAATCATAGGTTTTATGATTTAAGTATAAAGGAAAAGCACGAAGATGAGATATATCACAGGCAAGCAACATAATGAACATAGGGTAAGACCACAATCAGAGGAACAAAATCATGACAATGCCAATCCTCTTGCATGTTCCAGTCGAAAGATAATGATGACTGTCATGAAAGAAAAGTCAGCTATGGTTAATGGATTCATTGAGCAAGAACATGGAGTCTGTTGAAAAGTTTCAGAAGCTTTCAAGCAAGTGCATTGGTCAGGTGTAATGCCAAACTCCACATCTTTTCTCTAGTCTTCCCTGAATGGCGTGGCAGTTTAGAGGCCAATTAATATTTAACAAATGCAAGGGGTTGCATGGAGTGGAGTTAGGAGACATTTAAATGCTTCAAAGAAAATGCAAATTGGCAGGCATAAAACTAGTTTGATTCCCCCCTCTACCAACATTCCTCCCTCTGTGTGGCTATTGGGAGGCCATGTGAAACCTCCAAGAAAAATGCAATTGGTGTATGCCTGAATCCTCCCTTGTTGTGTGTGGAAATGGAAAGGCATGGGCAATGGTTTTCAAATTAAACTTTCATCCAAATGCAATGGCAGGTGCAAGCCAAAGTCTTCTAGTCTGTTGTGATTGTGGCGTGAAGGTGGAGTGGCCAAAGAAACTTCAAACAAATGCAATTTGTGGGTGAGACCAAACTCCAACAACCCCTACCAATCCATGGATGCCAAAGAAAGAGTTAAAGACATTAAAAACTTTCGGGCAAATGCAAATGCCAGAACAAATAAGGGGAATGTGTAAAACCATTTATCCTGCATTGTCGGTGTAGTGGGAGTAGTTTGTATTTAAATATAAAGTTACATTCATCTATAGTGTCAAAGCTTAAAGGCTTTTCACAAGGAGCTGCTTGGCAACCTAGTGGACCCCACGCATGCGCACGCATCCTAAGGCAACCAAATTTTGTAGAAGAAGGGTGAAATAACCAGCGAGAAAGTTGCAGATGGATCAATGGTTGTCACTATACTGCAATGGAGAGATGCACGATGGTTAACCATCATGACTTGGCGGCTAAGTGGTGGGACCCGCTAGAAGGAAGCAGCTCAGGCGAGTTAACAAGTGAGCAGGTTCAAGGCAGATCAATGGTGGTCATTGATCTGCTATGCAAAGATGCAAACTAGTTACAGTTGTAAGGAACAAGGCTAGGCTTGTATGCAAAGGATATGCTCAGGAGGAGGGAGAAGACTATGGAGAAACCTTTGCTCCTGTGGCTAGACTAGAAGGTATCTGAATGCTACTTGCATTTGCAGCATTTAAGGGATTTAAGGTTTATCAAATGGATGTGAAGTCTACTTTTCTGAATGGAATCCTAGAAGAGGAAGTGTATATAGAGCAACCGGAAGGGTTTGCCTTATCAGAAGATAGTGACATGGTGTGTAGATTACACAAAGTCCTGTATGGATTAAAAAAAGCACCTAGGGCATGGTATGAAAGATTACACTCTCATCTTGTGAAGATTGGATTTCAAAGAACAAGTGAAGATAGCAACATCTACTTGAAATTAGAAGGTGATCAGATTCTGATCTGTGAAGTATTTGTAGATGACATAATCTTTGGAGGTGATGATAAAATGAGTCATGTGTTTGTAGATGAAATGAAGAAAGAGTTTGAGATGTCTCTGATTGGAGAGATAAAGTTCTTCATTGGTTTACAGATTCAGCAAATGAAAGAGGGTATCTTTATTACCCAGTCAAAGTATGTCAAAGAGGTATTAAAGACCTTTGGCATGGAGGAGAGCAAATCGGTTGGTACATCGATGGTGATCAAATGTAAACTGACTAAGGAAGATGATTCAGCACTGGTAAATGAAAAGGAGTATTGGTCAATGATCAGTAAGTTGCACTATGTGGTGCACAGTAGACCAGATATTGCTCATGTAGTGGGCATAGTAGCTCGTTTTCAGAAATGTCCAAAAGAATCCCACTTGGTAGCTATCAAGAGGATTCTGAGATAACTAAAAGGAACAGTTGACTATGGATTGTGGTATCCATATAATGGTGACTATAACCTCAAGGTATATATTGATGCCGATTGGTCAGGTAATGTGGATGACCGAAAGAGCACAACCAGTGGAGCATTCTTTTTCGGTGGAAGATTAGTATCATGGACAAGTAAGAAGCAAAGATATACTTCTCAGTCTACAGCTGAAGAAAAATATGTGGCAGCATTTATGAACTGCACTCAAGTAATCTGGATGAAGCATGTATTGGAAGGTTTCAAAGTACCTGTATCTAAACCGATAAATATATTTTGTGACAACACAAGTGCAATAAATATTTCCAAGAATTCGGTACTACATGCTAGTGTGATGCTAAAATTGTGGTATATAAGAGAGGCATACACATATAATGAGACAATAAAAACGTAATTGAAAAGCTTAATTGAAAACTAAATCAAAATGCAAACCATAAGCCTTCCTCGAAATGTCCCATTTTCTTCTATTCTTGAGGACCTTGAAAGTGTCGGATTGATGAGCTCTCGGTGGAGCAATGACCTCCAAAGTGACAACTCAAGAGTTGAGTAGCTACGTGATCATGATGGATTATGAAAATGATATGAAATGCATGATTTAAGAAACTAGATGAATATACTATGATCAATCCAAAAGCTAATTACTAGATGACTAAAATGCCAATTGCCTATAGTAACAATGCCTAAATTGATATGAGATGGGATTCTTATTGCTCCAAAATGGGGTCTATTTATAGGATTTCCAAGGCTTGGGGTGAGGTGGCAGGAATCAACAGTCAAGATCAATCTGAAGATATAAATGGTTAAATTGGAGGAATTTGGCAAAGGGGGTTGGTTTAAAGGGAACACTTAGTGACAAGAGCCACAAAGGTTCTTAGAAGATGTTAGATGAAAGGGGACATGAGGGTAGGTAGAGAGGTTAGGTTGTTAAATGTTAGGAGAATTTGAATTTAGAAATTCAAATAATAGGAAAAAGGTTAATTAATCTCAACAACTCATAAATGATTTGTTTTAATTAATTATGGGATTTAGAAGAATGATTTTGATGTGGAGTATTAATTAATTTGAATTAATTAATCAAAGGGGATTATTGAGATGAACTTATTTAATAAATCCTTAGATTTATTAATAAGTAGGTGAAAAATGGAGGATTTAATCAAATTGCTTAGTGAATTCAATTGAATTGGGGAGGGAGATTAATCAAATAATTGCTTATTTAATTAATTATCTTCAGACCAGTTTTAGGTGTATACATTTTGCCCCTCTTTGAAGTGAGGTGTGATGACACATTGATTCAAAGAATAATTTCGTTTTGATGATGATATTGATTTGATAGGATGCCCCAACTCTTGATTGATTGATTGTGGTATGATGATACCCCCTCGGGAGATCAATTGAGATAATTGATTTGCAAAGTGGTTGGATGATTGTGAGATTGATGTCTCGTTTAGAAAATATTTGATTCCACAACTTTGATTGATGAAAATGTGAGTTCTTCGATTAGCTTGATTGCTTAGATCGATAAGATTGAAAAATCTTGATTAATTAGATTTAGTCTGGTTTTAGGAAGGATTCATCTTGTATAAGAAAAAGATGATCAAGAGCGTCTATTTTCAGGAAAGATATATCCTATATAAGACGTGATCAGAATGTCTGGTTTCAGGAAGGATACATCCTGTGTAAGACATGATATGATAGATCGGATACGATCGATTGATAGAATGGATTAAGATTGATTGGATAAAGAACTGACAGTTTGTTGATATCAGGTTGCAGGACCCATATGTTGATAGTGATTCGGTTGATTAATGTGATGCTAAAATTGTGGTATATAAGAGAGGCATACACATGTAATGAGACAATAAAAATGTAATTGAAAAGCTTAATTGAAAACTAAATCAAAATGCAAACCATAAGCCTTCCTCGAAATGTCCCATTTTCCTCTATTCTTGAGGACCTTGAAAGTGTCGGATTGATGAGCTCTCAGTGGAGCAATGACCTCCAAAGTGACAACTCAAGAGTTGAGTAGCTACGTGATCATGATGGATTATGAAAATGATATGAAATGCATGATTTAAGAAACTAGATGAATATGCTATGATCAATCCAAAAGCTAATTACTAGATGACTAAAATGTCAATTTCCTATAGTAACAATGCCTAAATTGATATGAGATGGGATCCTTATTGCTCCAAAATGGGGTCTATTTATAGGATTTCCAAGGCTTGGGGTGAGGTGGCAGGAATCAATGGTCAAGATCGATCTAAAGATATCAATGGTTAAATTGGAGGAAGTTGGCAAAGGGGGTTGGTTTAAAGGGAACACTTAGTGACAAGAGCCACAAAGGTTCTTAGAAGACGTTAGATGAAAGGGGACATGAGGGTAGGTAAAAGAGGTTAGGTTGTTAAATGTTAGGAGAATTTGAATTTAGAAATTCAAATAATAAGAAAAAGGTTAATTAATCTCAACAACTCATAAATGATTTGTTTTAATTAATTATGGGATTCAGAAGAATGATTTTGATGTGGAGAATTAATTAATTTGAATTAATTAATCAAAGGGGATTATTGAGATGAACTTATTTAATAAATCCTTAGATTTATTAATAAGTAGGTGAAAAATGGAGGATTTAATCAAATTACTTAGTGAATTCAATTAAATTGGGGGGGGAGATTAATCAAATAATTGTTTATTTAATTAATTATCTTCAGACCATTTTTAGGTGTATACAACTAGAACTAAGCACATTGAGCTTAAATATCACTTCTTACGAGAGAAATTTCAGAATAAGGAGGTTGTATTACAACATGTTTCCAGTAAGGAGAAACTAGCAGATATATTCACTAAGCCCTTACCAAAAACTACATTTACCTATTTGAGAGGTGAATTAGGGGTTTTGCCCCTTCATGAAGTCAACTAAAGATGTGTGCTCCACATTAGTCTGGCACTACAGTGTCAAATCTTTCAGGATTGATGTGTTGAAGGATGCTACTCCATAGGGGGAGTAGCATAGTAGAGTATGGAAGCTTGTGCCTCCACTTTGGCATTGTTGTCAAAGGGGGAGAAGATATCTGATGTATGGGGGAGAAGATATTTGATGTATGAGGAGAAGATATCTGATGTATGGAGGAGAAGATATCTGATGATGAAGATACACTGGTCTATGATGATTATAGTTGCAATGTTACACTGAGTATTGCCATCAATGCTAAAGGGGGAGATTGTTGGATATTATTGGCATATGATGAACCGGCATGTTGATATGATGATAATGTATGTTGTCATTGATGTCAATAAGTTCAAGTGAACCAGTATGAAGAAGTATGAAGACATGAAGTGAACCGGTGTTGAGGTTTCACTAAGTGTGACTACCGGTTGGTAGTCTTAGCTCTAGGGTTTTTCAGTTTGGCAATCTAGCTTGTGTGATGCAACCGATGATACTCTATGATGAGTTAGCTAAGAAATATGAGTGAGATCGAGGTGCCACATCAGCCTTGTGCACGTGAAGGATTTCCTTGAGGATCTTGCATGAGAAGATCGACTGCATTAAAAGTCTACCTCGGGAATGAACACTCTTCTTGGTGGTATGAGGAGAAAGCATGATGGGTTACTGATTCCCATGTGTGGTGATGAAAGAATGATGCAGATTGTCTTGTGATCTATTTGAAATTGTAATACTCTATGCAATGTGTTTGGACAGTCAGGATTGGACCGCCTGTGTTGTAAACCTAAGATGCATAGGGTTTAGGGTTTATGCTACCAACCTAATTATTGTTTATAAGGTCGATGATGTTTGTTATTGTAAAGTTGGCAAAAGTTGTGTGTATGTATCTGAGTGATGAGATACTTGCCAGAGCAGAAAGTGGAGAATTGCAGAGTGTGATTGCAAAGTAGAAGAACTAAAAAAGGATCTGCCTTAGCATGTAGTGTTGTTATCATATCAGAGTTTCACCTATTGTCTTCTAATCATTTCAACAATTGGAAAATCCCTTTACCGGGTAGCTTTAACAGGCTTACTGTAAAACCTTTAACTAGGTGACTCAAGATCATTGAGTTCTTCAAATCCTCTAGCGAGGTAACCTTTAACAAGGTTTCAACCTTTAACAGGGTATATAGCCATCCCTTAACTGGGTGATCTCTAACAGGATTGATTCCTAGCAGAACCTTATTGTAAAGTCTTTAACAGGACTAGGCTTCTAACAGAGCGAGCTTCAAAAGAGTTCAAAAACAAGCTTGTGGGTATTCATCCCCACCGTGGTTTTTCCCATTTGGGTTTCCACATGAAAAATATGTGTGTTATGTAATATGCATTTTTCATGTGATGATTATGTTTTCTTTTTTTGAAAGATTATGCATGCAGAGTTAATAGGTTATGGTATTACTGGTATACCACATGCATATGTTTATGGGTGAAGTTATTATCAAGTATTGGATGAATTTGAAGTGTTCAGACTTATCAGTTTATGTTGTCTGAAGTCTTACTGTGTTTAACCAGTATTACCATGGTTAAGTTCAGTAATGATGACAACCTGTTGGTATTGCTTTAACTTGATAAGTTTTGGAGAAATTTTTTGCCTGTACTGATTCACCCCCCCCCCCCCACCTCTCAGTACCGGTTAGGGTATCTATTGTTCATCATTAATCATTAGCTTCTCATAAAAGTTATTAAACTCACCGGACGTGAATTCTCCACCATGATCTGACCTCAAACATGTAATCTTCAATCCTATCTCATTTTCCACTTTAGCCTTAAAGATTTTAAACTTTTCAAATGCCTCACACTTTTCCTATAGAAAATTAACCCACATCATTCTAGAATAATGATCAATGATTAGCATGAAATATTTATCACCTTGAAAACTTTTAACTCTACTAGGGCCACACAAATCAGTATGAATAAGATCAAGAACATCATTAGATTTATCTTGTATACTCCTAAAAGAGGTTCTGACATGTTTACCCATTTGACATTCTTTACATACCAAATTATAGGGCTTCATAATCTTATGTATATCTCTAACTTCCTTAGTTAAACTAATCTTCACAATGTAATCAAAATTTAAATGACATGACCTTTTATGCCACAGCCAACTCTCATCAATTTGTGTAATCAAACATGTCTTCTCACCAAAGTTCAAATAAAATATATTACCTTTTGTCTGTGTACCAGTTGCAATCTCCAAACCAAATCTATCAATGATTTTGCATTTTCCATCCTTTGAACTGTAATTGAAATCCCTTATCCACCAATTGTCCTACACTCAAAATATTATGCCTTAAACCTTCAACATAATAAACATTGTCAGTATTGTTCTTACCATCCAATGATATAGTTCATTTTCCTTTGATCATACATGCTTTGTCATCTCCAAATCTAATCAGGCCACCATCAAATTCTTGCAAAGATAGAAACTTCCCTTATCTCCAATCATATGATGTGAACAACCGGTGTCAATTACCCATTCATCCTTCTCTTCAATTTTAGCATCAAGTGCCTTCTCTTCAAGTACATTCTCTTCTAGTGTCAAAACATCTTCCTTGATAGCCACAAACACCCATTCCTTCCCATTACCGGAACCACTAGCAGAGTCTTCTACCAGTTCATCATCAGAATCAGTAATGCCTTCCTCATCTGCTATGTAGCATGATTTGTCTCTATTTTTTCATGTACTTATACTTGTTCTGATATCCAAGGTTAGGCTTAAAAGATCTTCTAACTCTTTCTTCAAATCTTGAATTCCTTTCAGGACATCTAGATGCAAAATGACCAATCTTATTACATGCAAAACATTTAAAAGGTGTGTTTCCTTCATACTTACTTCCTACCGGTCCTTTAGGTACTCTTCTAGCAAATATAGCTTCAAGTTGCTCGAACTCATCATCTTCTTTCTTCATATCTTCCAATTCCTTGTCATATAAAGCTTTCCAATCTTACTTATCGGTTGATGATACAAATGCATGAAAAGCAGGTTCAGTCTCCACAGCTTTAGAAGATCCAAATTTTTCAAGCTCAAAAGTAGATAATTTCCCAACCAAGGTATCTCTGTTGACAGATGTATTATCCATTGTTCTCAACTCATTAATAGAAGTAGCCTTCATCTTGTAAGCCGGTGGTAGGGCTCTTAGGAATTTGGAAACAATTTCATCTTCACTCAGAGTTCCACCACAACATTGAATTCCCATAACAATCTCATTTACCCTTTCCATGAATGCAGTAATCCTTTCATCTTCTTCCATCTTCAGGTTTTCATATCTCACCCGATAACCATCAATTTTAGCAATCTTCACTATAGGGTCACCTTCATTAAGAGTCTCCAACTTATCCCATATAGCCTTTCTATATGATTTGTTGGTTAATCCCATTATTTGTTGATCAGAAAGTGTACACAAGAGGGATTCTCTTTCTCTACAATCATTCTCAAGCTCCTTATCTAGGTTTGTCGGAGGAGGATTTCCAAATGCCGGATTATAAGGTGTGACACCATTCTGTGTGATCTCGCAAATCTCCTTGCCAAGACATCTCAAATGAGTCTCCATCTGAATCTTCCATACGTAATTTGAATCTTACGTAATTTGTTTCATCAAGCATAGGAATATCTCTCCAAAAGATAGCCTCAAATGAAATGGATGAACTTGAACTATTAGATGCCATAAGATCTTCCTCAAGCAGTTAAGGTTTCTACATATAGGACCAAAGCTCTAATACCAATTTCTAGATAGTTCAAATAACTAGAAGACAGTTGAGAGGGGGGGTGAATTAGTTGTCACATGTTACCAGAACCTAAAGCCAAGCTTCCAAGAAAACAAGATAGCATCTGATCACCAGACCAGAACCAACTAACTAAATATGAACATGAGTATCATGAATAAGACAATTCCATAACCAAAACATACCAGAGCCTACCGAATCATGTCATATCCAAACCAACTAGAAACTACTCATCCTACCGGGACCGCAAGGGTGTTGGTAAATCATCCAAATAGCTAGTGTTGGCATCAATGCAACACATAATCAATTCCACCAAATAGCCAACAAGGATTGAAGCTCAAGTGTCTAAGATCTGATAGAGGAGGAGAATTCACTTCTGGTGAGTTTAATTCCTTTTGTGAAGAGCATGGAATCAAGAGACAGTTATCTGCTCTACGAATCCCTCAGTAGAATGGAGTAGTTGAAAGGAAGAACATAACTATTTTGGATGTTGCTAGGACTATGATAATTGAAGAAAATATTTTGCATATCTATTAGAGAGAAGTTGTTAGCACTGTCTTGTACATATTCAATTGAGTGTATATAAAAAGTGATTCTGGTAAGACCCATTATGAGTTATGGTTTGGCCATTTCCTACAATTAGATATTTTAGAATCTTTGGAAGCAAATGTTATATAAAAAGATATAAGGATATAGTAAAAATTGATGCAAGATGTGATGAAGGAATATTTTTTGGATAGTCTACTAAGAGAAAGGCCTACTGGTGTTACAACAAAAGACTGAGAAAAATAGTGGAAAGTGCAAATGTGAAGATTGATGAGTACCATGAGAAACAAATCTAAGCATGTGGATATGAATCTGGTGATCAAGATGTTAGTTCAAATCAAGTGTAGACTCAAAGCATAAAACAAAGTGATCCAAAAGAGTCAGTAAATCTAGATGTTGTTAGCAATGAAGAAGTTTGAGAGATTGAAAATCAAAACAATCAGAAGACCCCTAGGTATGTAAGATTAAAAGCTATGGAAGAAGAGTTAAATCAGATTGAGAAGAACAATACATGGGAACTTATTCCAAGACCTAAAGACAAGAATGTAATTGGTACTAAATGGGTATTTAGGAATAAACTGAATGAAGATGGAGAAGTTGTTAGAAACAAAGCAAAATTGGTATGTAAAGGATATTCACAAATGGAAGGCATTGATTTTGAAGAGACTTTTTCTCTGATAGCTAGAATTGAAGCTATTAGAATATTTCTTGCATATGTTGCTTATAAGAATTTCAAGGTTTATTAGATGGATGTGAAGTCAGCCTTTTTGAATGGGGAGAAGACATGGTATGCAGATTGAAGAAAGCATTGTATGGACTTAATTAAGCCCCTAGAGCTTGGTATGCCAGATTGGACAGGTATTTGATGAAGTTGGGATTCTATAAAGGTATTGTTGATAATAATTTATACTTCAAGATTGATAATGATAACATTTTGATTGTTGAAGTTTTTGTTGATGACATTATTTTTGGAGGAAATGATGATTTGAGTAAGAAGTTTGCTGATGACATGCAAAAAGAGTTTGAGATGTCTATGATATAGGTGAGATGAAATGTTTTGGGGGATTGCAAATTAAATAGACTGATAAAGGCATTTTCATATCTTAATCAAAGTATGTGAAGGAATTATTGATGACGTTTGGGTTAGGTGATTCCAAACCTATTCGAACTTCTATGGTAACTAGATGCAAGATGGAAATAGATGATGAATCTCCAAAGGATAATCAAACTTTGTATAGATCTATGATTGGATGACTGGTATATTTGACTCAGACTAGACCAAACATTATGAATGTTATATATCTTGTTGGAAGATTCCAGGCTGATCCTAAGGAAAGTCATGTTATTATTGTGAAAAGGATATTCAGATATTTGAAGGGAATAGTTGATTATGGTTTGTGGTATCCAAAGAATGATAAGTTATTTTAAGTGCTTATATAAATGTTGATTGGGCAGGTGATATTGATGACCGAAAGAGAACTATAGGTGGTGCATTCCTTTTGGGAAAGAAGTTGATTTCTTGGGCAAGTAAGGAGCAAGATGATATTTCTTTATCTACCATAGAAGTTGAATACATTACTACCTATAAAGTGGAAAATCGCGAGCGAACCCTAAGTGCTCCCCCCACCACTCCGAGGAGAGGAGAAGGAGGTCACTAGGGTTGACGGTTTTCACTTAGGGGAGACTTTACATTCAAAAGAGGGGTTGAAACCCACAAGATCCAATCCCACACAATGCAAGATTGGATTCTAAATGAGTTTCAAGGGTTAAGACAACAAGGCTACCCTCTTTTGTAAAGAATGTAGATAGAAGGATTAAGCTAGGAATGCATGAAAAGTGAGAAAGACTCACTTATAAACAGAGATAGGGATATAGGATGAAGCTGCAAACCTGGAATTAGCAGTAAAATGTCGAGATGACGCTGTCCTGCAAATTTGAGTGAAAATTGACGGGATGATGGTGCCCGGCGTGCACACAGTCCTCCGAAAAATCCGCGAAATGAAGGGGGATCTGTTCGTCTCTGCACAAGGATTCCAGATCTTCAATTACAGCCACGTACCTACAACCTACACACAGAAAAGCGAAGATGATTGGGGGGTTAGGGATTAGGGGTTTGCCCTTAGGTCAAACCCCAGTTTTGGAATTAACCAAGAAATGAGAATGCTGTAAATGTAAATGATTGTAATGTAAACAAGTACTGATACCTTGTTGTAAGAATGTTTGTATTCTTACATGCGAAGGTGTAGATGTTGTTGTATGTTGTATGTTGTATGTTGTATGTGATCTCCTCTTCAATGGTTGAATCCTTGTCTTGAATGCAACACTTAGCCTTGAATGGAGACTTAGAATGATCAATTGCTTGAAGGAATGCTTGAATGCTTGAATGGTTGAATGTTTGAATATCACTTCCACCTTTTTTCCATCTTTCAAAATGGGAGAGGAAATGTAGTTTATATACTTGCCAATTAGGGTTGATAGACTAATTTTTCTGACCTTAGGCCAACCTAGGAAGATTATTTTCCAATTTGCAAACATAAAGACCCGAGACCCAAAAGAGACCAGGCCCAAAAATAGGGCCAAGGACCAGGGCACTGGGCGCCATGGTCCTGGAGGACCAGGGCACTGGGCACCATGGTCCCACCTCCAGAGATAGCAGGGTGCAAGGAGGATCAGGCCAGGGTGCTGAAAAATGCAGTTTTTGATGTCATGGACAAGTTTCGGGGTCTCCATTTAGGTTCAGTGTTGCGTCGCCATCGTGAAGACCCAAATGCGGTCGAAATTGCAAGTGTTGCAATTTTAGGATGCTACACTACCACTAGATTTTGTACTCAGGTAATTTGGATGAAGCAGATGTTGAAGGATATTAGAGTTGTGTATAATGAGCCTACTGTTATATATTGTGACAATTCAAGTGCTATCAATATTTCTAAGAATCTAGTGTTGCATTCCAAGACAAAACATATATGAATCAAGTTTCATTTCTTGAGAGAGAAGGTTAATGAGAAAGAAGTTAGACTAAAGTATGTATCTACAAAGGAACATATTGTAGATATCTTTACGAAGCCTTTTCCTGTAGATACATTTGTATATCTGAAAGAGAAATTAGGGGTGATTTCCCCTCCTAATGTAAACTAGATGCATTAAGATGCATCAATTCGGTGGACTTCATAGTCTTATCTTGATATCCAGATTGTTGAATGGGTGTTGCTACTCAAAGGGAGTTGTCAGTATGTGGTTCAGTTTGTGATTGTGTGAGAAAGAGTTATTCTAATTTCAGAGCCTTTTGTATTGATGTCAAAGGGGGAGAGAAGCATGTGAAAAACTATCTTATCTATCTAAGGTAGAGAGCTCTGTGAATGATCTCAAGGGGAGACTGTTGGATTTGATTTCTTTATTTGCATTGATTTTTTTTCACATTCATATATTTTCATCAATGCCAAAGGGGAAGATTATTGGATATTAGAGTTATTGGAATGTGTTGTTGTCATTGATGTCAACATATTTGTGTTCTTGTGCTTTGGTGTTGTTGAGAATTGGTTTGGATGGTATATTGCAGATATGTTGATGTGTATTTAAGGATTCAGAGATTAGAATCCTTGGTTGATTCATCATGAATTACAGTGTTCCAGAAGGTGATTTGATCAAGTTATGTGGTTCAGTGTGATGACTAGTTTTTTTGTTGATTTTGTATTGTAGAGTTATGTTTTTTGGTTCGTATTGCTCTAAATTGATTTATTATGTTGAGTGGATTTTGGAAAATATTTGGGATGTTCATGTGTGTCCTCAGTCCAAGTGGTTAATGAATTGAAACTTCACAAGCGTATCTTTTAGTTAGTGTTCTTGAGCTTCATAAGAGAGATGATGATGATTCTAGTAATCCGAGTTGTTGTGGTTGTTGCGGTGTAATTCACATTACTTGTTGATGTTTTTCAATTGTGTTCTATGCATATTGGTGGTTTGCATTGATTGATATGCGCATTATTGAATATTTTATCGGTCCAGTGGTATTGTTTATGTTATACGACCTTCTGGCCAACCCGATGATTCTTGCATGTTGCGGATGATCTTGGTGAGATATTCGGTGGTGTTGCATGTTTAAGGTTCTGATTTAGGTCCATGTTATGTCCTTTCTAACATTGTATTGGTCCATATATTTATTTATGTAACGTGTGTTGCAATTTTGTAATTAGGTCTTATGAGGTGAGCCAACCTTGGAATTAAGGTTAATAATTTGTATAAATAAGTGTAATAACCATCTAAGGTGTGTGTATGCATTTTTTGAGAGTGTTGTATGTGCGAACAAGCGAATTGATCTTTCGGAAGTGTGAAGAAGAGTAGAGAAATGTTGCAGAGTAGATAGTATGCTTAACTGGAATTGTGATCAAGCACTTGGAGATGTTATTCTTTCAGTTCATGTAATCCAGATTGTTGTCCAATCTTTGTAAGGCAGTGTGTCTTCCCAAGGTTGTAGCCCTTTGTTGTTTTTGAGTAGTGAGCTCTAGGCAGTGTGTCTAAATGCATGTGCATTCCCCATTGTAATATTTTACATACTACTGTGGAGTATTATCATATTGTAGGTAGGTTCCCACTGTGGTTTTTCATTTAACTAGACCTTTTACACATTAAAAATCAATGTGTTATTTGTATAGTTGTTGTGGTGTTTATATTTGTTCTTGTTGTTCATGATCAAATTTGAAGTTGTGGTTAATTTGTTTAAGTTTGGTGAAAATTTATTCACCCCCCTCTCAATTTTCTTGCACTATTGTTGCCAACAATCAGTGCATCTATGTTTTCTGCATTTAGTTTTTGTTTCATTTGGGTTGAAATTTTTGCATTTGATTTGGCTTTTTATCCTAACCCCCTTTGGTGGATTAACGAAGTAGTGTAGCTATCTATATCATCTTATCGAAGGCCCCTTTTCACATTTCATTTTGGATTTTTTTAAATTAACCTAACAAGTTTGCTTGTAGGTTGGCGCGATCATTCAAAATTAATAATCACTTGCTTGCAAGGGTAATTTAGGTGTGTGTCTTCTCTTTCTTTCTATTTTAATTTGGGTAACATCATTTTTATTAGAGGTAAATTAACTTGTTTGATTGTCTTGTGCTTTAGGCACATTTTTGTTTAATCCCTAAGGTGATAACAAAATTATCCTCTCCCCTTGCCTTCAATTGGGCCTTGGGTGTAAGAGAAATTGTTATTATCTTATTTAGGTAGAAGGGTCTACCTCCCAAGTAGCCCATGAGGCCAAGTGAGAGGGAACGACCCAAGCAGTACTTTTTCAACCCACTATATAAATTAAAAAAGTTAGGAGAAAGTTGTGACTACTTGGTGAAGCTGGACTACCCAAAAAGTTCCCTCAGTATCCGCACTTGTGTGAGATACATAAAAATCCTCTTATGAGGATTGGGATAGGATCTTAAGTGAGTCACCACTGCATGGTAGACACCAACTTTCATTTAAGTTCCCCCACTAGATACCTTTATTGTAGTGGCTAAAAATCCCTTTTGCTTGTTGGTGCAAGAGGTCAAACCTTTCAAGACATCCCACGTTCTTTTAGTTCAGAGTAGAGATAACAAATTTCTTGAGATACTTGGGTCTTGGTAATTCGAAGCTTGGTATGCCTGAGAAGTGAGTGTCATGGACGAGAGCTAGTGCTATCAAGCTTCTATATTATCTACTTTGAATAAATGGGGCTCAAATTAAATTCCACTGTGGCAACTCAACAAGTAGTATCCTCTTTCCACCCTAGGTTGTGCTTGTTACAAGTGTTTTCAATTTGTGCTATACTAGTAGAAACTTATTGAACATACACATTTTCACTCAAAATTTGGATAAACACACCTTTAGACATTGTGTCTTCTTGTTTGTTGTGTATTCTTGCCACAAAATAATCAACATTGAGATCTGGTCACCTTCAACATTTGCAAAATTGGATAGAAAACAAAACTTAACCATAATCATGTACGTGTCTCTTTTTGATGTGTATACGACATTTTCTATTATGTTTGTGCATCTTTTTGATGTGTTTCTAATCGAAACTTGAAAACATTGGCAACAATGTTAATAGCTAAAACCACATCTTTGATTATTATTTTTGCATATGTACAGTATTCTAACATGTATCTATTAACGGTTATTGTGTATCTAAGAAAAAATAGAGATTTACATATCAACCATGAAAACACATTTGTGAACTCATAGCGTATCTATGTTCTGAAATCAAAAGAGTTTATAAGGCTACTTCCCTAGAGCTTCATTCCAAGTCAGCCATTACTTATCCAAGCTTTTTCATGCATTTTCAAACATCTTTCCAGTCTTCCATTCACACTTTTCCAACAAAAGTTAAAAAGGTTGTTTAGTAGTCCTCATCCTATCTTGCAAATATATTACATCATATCACTAGGTGTTTCTTGTATCATATCTATCATCTTGGGTAACATATGGTTATCTTTAGTTAAGGTCAACTTACCTCATCAAGAGACTATCATCTCTTTGAAAGCCACACGTTATTTTATATTGTCACATTTATCTTGGACTTAAACTTTTAGATATTGCAAAACAACCCTAGATTCTTTCATTTTCCATTCACTCCTCTTGGTCTTCCACAATCTCCACATTTTTCTTCTATCCTCTATTTTAGCCAAGGTTAGTTCATGGTTGAAACCTGTTTACAAAGGTTTAGAAGAGAAGCTGAAGAATCTCTAAGATCTCTCAACATGAGTACCTATGAGTTTTATGGAGATGAATTTTACAACCCACAAGCTTTTGAAAAATCACAATAATCCACCAGAAATCGACAATGACAATGAAAATGAGTCCATTACTTCCGCAGACATTCAAGACACTATATTTGATGCATGATTTAATAGAATGGTTGAGGAAATTATGAGAAGAGACCATCAATATACAAATGTTCATGCAAAGTGGTGCAAGATTACCCCATGACTTTGATGTGTCACAAATCTTGGAAGATGATCCCAATCAAGTTAATCAAGCCAATGCAAATCCTAGTGGTAATGATGGTGGTAATAGAAGAGAATGTCTCATTTCTGAGTCAGCTTCATACTTGTTTCTATAGAATCCTAAATTTTACTCCCTTACAATTTGGTCCACATTTGGGCCCTCATCTCAGTGTTCATGTCCCAAAGCCGAACTAGGACCTAATTATGCTCATACCATTCAAATCTAGCCTCTTTTTCTCTTTCCATATCACATGAACTCTTTTTTTGGCCCTTAGATAGGGTAGGACCAAGGCATGGTGCCATGGTCCTCAATGGGACCAGGGTGTGGCGTCTTGGTCCACTCAATTGGGACCTTAATTTGGCCCCTCTTAACAGTCACAACTAGTGAGAATGTGATCTCCATGTCGACTTATGTCAAAAAAATTAAGATGCTTTTCAATGGGAAAGTATAAAAGGAGGTTTATCCATCTCATTTCAGATAACACAAGAATCATAGAGTATCTAATCAATCCATATTAAAGAAATATATAATTCAAGCATTAAAGCATGATGAATACTAAGAGGGGGAGTGAATTAGTATACCAAGAAATACTGAACTCAAACTCTTAAACAGTTTAGCAGTTAACCGGTATAACAGATTTACTAACAAACTGATTAAGATAAATGCAAACCAAATAGAAAATAAAGCATTCACCCACAAGAGAACAATCACCATAACATAAGATGTTTTGACATGGAAACCCAAATGGGAAAAACCACTGTGAGAAAAAACTCACAAGTAACTATCTGTAGAATAGAAACCAGACCGGTTAAGGTCATACAATGTTCTTCACTAGAACAGATCCTCTTAGGAATCTAGATCTCTGTTAGGAGATAAGTCCTGTTAAAGACTACCTTGTGAGAGGATTTCAGATTCACAGTTGTGAACCACCTTGTTAGAGGATTTACAAAGACTTTGCTAAGCCTACCCTGTTAAGGGTTTCAGACTTCTCAAAGATATGAGTAATCAACAAGTAGAGTGATCTAGTTACTAGCATAGAATGCTTGGTTAGATCCTTGATAGCTCACTGTTAATACATTTTAGCATTACTTCAGTCTTCAATATCTTCACACTCTAACTCTTCATACAAACCTTTCTCTTCTATGATCGCACATACAAAAACCCTCAACAACTACTCATACATTCCACACGCAAACCCTAGACATGATGTCCTTATAAAGGAATCCAATTTCATGTCGGTCCAATAGGATTTGACTACAAGTTCCTAGGTTCAGTGCATCTAGACACATTTGGTAACACGGCACAAAATCACTGCCAAAGTGTCAGTGGAAGATAACTCATCACAGAAATATCGGTTTGTAACTCATCACAGAGTAATATCGGTTCATACAATTTACCAATTATCAGTTGTCAAAATTAAGACTGGTAAATCAAAGTGTTAACTACTACTTTGTTACTTCATACCACTTGGGTCTTCATACTGCTTGGGTCTTTGATCAATCTGGGACCGGTAATCATCTTCTACAAAACACCGATAGTCTAAAGACTATAATACATAATACCGGTTGGAACAATTACCGGTTGAGCATAGCTCATACATCAAGAAAGTGTACACAAAGCAAGTGTGTGTCCATCAATGACAATCATAACAACATCAAAAATACCAACAATCTCCCCCTTTGGCATTGATGGCAACACTTAGGAAAATTTTGACATCTAAGTGTTTTACAACAAAAATTGCCATAATCAAATTTACTCCCCCTAAGCATATACACTAACCCTTTTGCAGAAATGACAATGTATACTACTTCCTTAAAAAAAAGTAACATGAAAGTATACATAACATTCACCAAAATTTTAAGTACTACTCCCTCTTTGCCAACAATAACAAAGCACTGCAGAATAACCTGTTTCTCATTATCATTAAAAAGAGTAAATATTTATGACGGTAAGGAATGAAATTTATCAAAAACAAATTTAAAGTCCTGCATAAAATTCTTCATGGCTAATGACCATGACTCAATTAATGAGGTAGCAACCTCACTTTCCGTTTGCATTTGAGAGATCTGTTCTTCCATGGCATCAATTGTGCTCATCTCTTGAGTGGTTGTTAATGCTTCCAGATTAAGAAAGTACTTCTAAAGAATTTGCAGTCTGGGTAATAAAATGGTGTAGGAGCACCCTTCAAAGGGCTCCCACCATTTGCTTTTGATTGTGTTCTTGCTTCTTAATGAAGCCATTGTGTATAAAATAAGGGCCATGTGCTCATTGGTCCTAGTTAGGATCCTACTTGAGGTCCTAGGGTCATAAGTCAAAGTTGATTTTTTCTTGAGAATAGAGGGTATGTGTGCCTTTGTGGTGTTTAGGGTCCTTCTTAGCATGGAGGTGTCCTTAGAAGAGCCCAATGTGGGCCTACGAGTCAAGAAAAGCAACATTGAGAAAGTTCCTCAAAAGTTGCAAAAGTTGCACGACAACTTTTCAAAGTTGTCAAGCAACTTTTCCACCTAGTGGTCAAAATCTTTAGTTTAGCATGGACAACCATAATATGGGTACACAAACCAAGGAAAGGGTAGTATAAGTAGTTGAAAACACTAAGAGAGGGTGTTGGAGGTCAGCTGTTGTATGGCCCAATAAATGTGACTTGACTATGATTGCAATTTTGTTGCCAGTCGGCACAAATGGAGTAAGACAAGATTATTAATGGACTGATTTTTGAGTGAAACTGTGTTGAGTGTCTTGTATGGTTTATTTACTTTTATTGTAAGCATTTAGATTAGGTTTTGTTTTGCAATTTGGGTGTGTTTGTAAATAGTTTGTAAACTTGCTTCTCGCTGTCCAGTTTTGGACTAGTTTGAATAAATGTGTTCATAACTCCATTCCGCATTGTGGAATCACCATGAAACCATGGGGAATAGGAGTACAGACCCTATAAAATACTTTAGAGCAAGCAAGGCCCTTGAATATGTAGGGAGGCCATCTAAAGACCCACTCCTAGGCAAGACTGGATAGTGCCCGGCTAGGAAGGGTTAAGTTGCAGAGGTCTTGGAGAGCAAGGAAGGATAGAGGAGGAGGCACCCTTTGGAGGAGTTGTAGAAGGGTGAGTGGAGTACCATTTGTGTGAAGGAGGAGCTTCCACCAATCCAGACAAGGTGGCAAGAATATCAAACTTACACTGTGACCCTGGCAGACCCAAAAACCCCCTTTAAAACCCTTAAAAACCTTAAAATTCACCTAGGGCAGTGTACGGACACTTGGAGGCCTAAAACTAGGAAAATCCTTGAGCCCTTGCCAAATGAATGGTATGTCTTTTGGGAAGTTTCACAAGCATGTGCATCATTTTCAAGAGGGATCCCTAAAAGTCCAGGTAGGAGGCCTAATTGGGCATAATCCTTGTAGCCCTATTTTGTAGGAAAAAGACAAAATGGTGATATCGGTAAGGAGTTAGAAGTTGAAAACCTCTTGGGGGCACATGAATGCATGGATAACCATGTCCAAGACCTATCCTATCCTTGCTAGGACCTAAGAAGGTGTGGAACAAGCCAAACCCTTATTAGCCTAAGTAAGGGTTCTTTGAGTCTCATGAGTAGGTGAGACCTTAGGAGTGAAAATTCAAATTGTTGGTGGGTGGATTGGGCAAGGTTAGGGGATTCCACAAGCAAAGGAAGTCCTAGAGACCCTAGGGTGTGGTTAGAACACCTGGTGATCGAAGGAAAGGATCTAAGAGCATAGACTAGGCTAGTCTATCGCAAACACCATCCCATCAGATTGGTATCAGAGCAAGTTGAAGATTTGGTGGACTGTGCATGTCTCTATACTATGAAGAATTAGTGGGGGAGAACGTAATGGTCACTAATGTAGAGGTGGCTAGGGAGGTAGAAGAACAAAAGGAGAAAAATAGACTCCTTGAAGTTGCTATGAGTGAGATAAGGGACAAGCTCCAAGAAGTGGTTGATCAGGGGGCACAAGGACTTGGAGGTGAGGACACCAAGGATAGAGGCAAGAAGGTTATTGACATAGATGACATCATACCTAAACCAGACCCTGTAATCAATGAAGAACCTTTTCTAAAGGCCATTAAGGCTTTGAATACAAAATATTTTGAAGGGTTTCCACTTTTCAGTGGAAGGATGGATATTGACACCGTCATGGAATGGATTGAGGGTATGGAGAACCATTTTGAGTGTGAAGGGGTGATAGAGGCTCAAAAGGTTAAGGTTGCCAAATCAAGATTAAGGGGAGTAGCTTTGCCTTGGTGGAAGTATCTGCAAGAAGAGAGAGTCAACATGGGAAAGCTACCTATTGCAAATTGGAAGGCCATGGTAAGTAAGATCAAGGAGAACTACTTGTCAGAGGATTATGAAGTCCAACTTCATAAGAAGAGACAAGGATTGAAGCAAAAAAGACCTTGATGTGACCTCCTACACTGAAGAATTTCAAAAGCTTTGTCTTAGATCCAAAGTCCAAGGAGATGAATATATCAAGGTGGCTAGGTATCTAAGCGGCCTAAAGTGGAATATTCAAGAGGAGATAAGCCTATGGACTCCTACCACTATCCAAAAATGTCATCAACTTGCTGCCAACATGGAAGAGAGGAACAAAAGGAAAGGAGACTCTAATAACAGGGGTAGAGGCAGAGGTTGAGATCAAATGAATCACCAAGGTGGTTACCAAAGCAAGACAAGTGAGAAAAGGAGTCAAGGAGAAGCCAAGTTGACTAAGCATAGCAGTGAAGCCAATCTCAGAGGGGGCCATTCTAGAGGAAGAGGTGCATGAGGTGGTCCAAGTAGGGGTAGAGGTACTGGCAGGGGTAACTCCTACTTTGCAACTATGAAATGTTACAATCATGGTCAATTGGGACACTCGGCCTATAGATGCCCTGACAAGCCTACATCATCAAACAGTGGAAAGAGGGTTGCTTATGCCCATGAAGACACATCAAGCAGCAAGACACCTGAGGTGGACCATATTGAATCAAAGGTTGGAGAAAATCTAATGTTCAATAGGGTCTTGATAAGACAGCCAGTTAAGAATGAACCTAAGCATAGGAGAGCATTGTTTAGGGTGAGATGCAAGATCCTTGGTAAATTTTGCAAGGTGATAGTGGATTCAGGGTCAACTGATAACATCATGTCAAATGAGGCAGCCAAGAAGTTGAAACTCACAAGGATACCCCACACTAACCCTTACAAAGTGACATGGTTGAATCAAGGGCAGAGTGTGCTTGTCAATGAGCAGGCTTGGGTAGTGTTCTCTATTGGAGGATACAAGGACAAGATCCTTTGTGATGTGTTACCCATGGATGCTTGTCATCTACTGCTAGGTAGACCCTGGCAATTTGATAGGAAGGTGATCTATGATGGAGAGGAGAACTCCATTTCCTTCAAGAAGGACAGCAAGACTTTTAAGATTCAGTCTTTGACAGAGAATGATGAGGGAACCTCAAGAACACCTAGTGTCTTACTTAACACCGGTAAAGAGTTCTTACACCTACTGCATGAAGAGGAGACAGTGAGATGTACCATCTTTGTGAAGCCAAAGGAGGAGGAAGATAAGTTGCAGACAGAGGTACCTAAGGAGGTAAAGCAAATGTTGCAAGAGTATAAAGACATAGTGAGTGATGGAGCACCTACAACACTTCCACCAAGAAGGTCTATAAGCCACCAAATAGACTTTGTTTCCAGTGCATCCCTACCCAATAAAGCTGCATATAAGCTCACACCTGATCAAAACAAAGAGGTGGCAAGGCAAGTGCAGGAGTTGTTGGATCAAGGACTGATCAAGAAAAGTATCAACCCATGTGTAGTCCCAGTAGTGCTAGCATCAAAGAAGGGAGGCAAGTAGAGACTTTGCACTGATTCAAGGGCAATCAATAGGATCACCATAAGGTATAGGTTCCCTATTCCTAGAATAGAGGATTTGATGGACTGTTTAGGAGGTGCTATGTATTTCACTAAATTGGACCTTAAAAGAGGTTATCACCATATTAGAATCAAGGAGGGACATGAGTGGAAGACTGCTTTCAAGACCATAGAAGGGTTGTATGAATGGCTTGTGATGCCATTTGGACTCACCAATTCTCCAAGCACCTTCATGAGGTTGATGAATGAGGTGTTAAAGGACTTCACAGGTAGGTTTGTGGTAGTGTACCTAGATGACATTCTCATCTATAGCAGAACCAAAGAGGAGCACCTTGAGCATTTGACGATAGTCTTGGAGAGGTTGCATGAAGAGAAGTTATCAATCAACCTAGAGAAGTGTAGCTTCTTGAAGCAAGAACTGGTCTACTTGGGATTTGTGGTGTCTAAGGGAACCTTGAAGATGGATCCAAGCAAAGTGGAGGCAATCTTGAATTGGCCTACCCCTAGGACAAGGATTGAAGTTAGGAGTTTCCATGGTTTAGCCCAATTCTATAGAAAGTTTGTGAGGAACTTTAGTGGTATATGTGCACCAATCCTTGACACCATAAAAGGAGGCCTTAAAACTAAGTTCAAGTGGACTAAGCAGGCTGATAAAGCATTCCAATTATTGAAGCAAGAAATAGCCACAAAACCTATCCTACTCTTACCTAATTTTGACAAGCTATTTACATTGGAGTGTGATGCAAGTGGAATTGTAGTAGGGGGTATATTGAGTCAAGAGGGAAGACCTGTGGCATTTTTCAGTGAGAAGCTCAATGAAGCAAAGAAGAAGTACTCAGCCTATGACCTAGAGTTGTATGCATTAGTGCAGTCTCTAAAGAAATGGAGGCATTACCTACTCCCAAAGGAATTTGTGGTGTTCACAGACAACCAGGCTTTGAGTTACATTAACACTCAAGAGAAGCTTAGCAATAGACATCTTAAATGGATGGAACACCTCCAATCCTTCACCTTCACCATTAAGCATAAAAAGGGGCAACTCAACAAGGTGGCAGATTTTTAAGTAGGAAGTTGTTGAGAGTTCAAGAGTTACAGTTGCAGAGCATAGGAATAGAAGGTTTCAAGGACCTTTATGAAGGAGATGAAGACTTCTCACTAGCCTACAAGGTTTGCAAGGAGTTTGAGAACCATTTCCATGGTGAGTATGCAGATTACATGCTCCAAAATGGTCTCTTGTTTAAAGGTAATTAGTTATGTGTGCCTAGAGGATCCATGAGGGAAAACCTCATCCAAGAAAAACACAATGGCAATTTAAGTGGACACTTTGGGGTCAAAAAAACCTTGGAACTAGTACAGAGGTACTATCATTAGCCCAAGTTGCCAAGAGATGTGAAAAGGTATGTGGAGCAATGTGGTGTATGTCAAAGAGAAAAAGGAGGATCAAGTAATGCAGGTCTCTATCAACCATTACCGGTCCCTAATAGGCCTTGGGAATGTACAATCATGGACTTTGTAGTAGGACTCCCCAAGACAAAGACAGGTGTGGATAGCATCTATGTGGTAGTAGATAGGTTTTCCAAGATGAGCCATTTCATTCCATGTAGGACTACACATGATGCTAGCTATATTGCACATCTTTTCTTTAAGGAGATTGTAAGGATTCATGGACTCCCATTAAGAATTGTTTCAGATAGGGACAGCAAGTTCATGGGCCATTTTTGGCAAACATTATGGAGGAGACTCGGAACTAATCTCTCATTTAGCTCAGCTTACCATCCACAAACTGATGGTCAAACTGAAGTCATTAATAGGGTGTTAGGCAACTTGTTAAGGTGTTTAACTAAGGAGTATGGGTAGACATGGGATCTAATCATTCCTCAAGTGGAGTATTCCTATAATGACAGTGTGAATAGGACCACTGGAAAGAGTCCTTTTGAGGTTGTCTATGGTAGACATCCAAGGGGAGTGTGTGAACTCAGGGAACTTGGTTCCATGGAGATGAAGAGTGGCCAAGCAAAGGACTTCACTCAAACCATCAAAGAGATCCAAGAGAAAGTTAAGAAAGCCATCCTTGAATCCACTCAAAAACTAAAGGCCAAAATGGATGAGAAAAGGAGAGAGGTTCGGTTCAAGGTGGGTGACTATGTGATTGTCCATCTGAGCAAATCTAGGATGCAAAGTGGTAAGCCTATTAAACTACAAATGAAGTGGGTAGGACCTTGTAAAATTCTATCAAAATATGGTAAGAATGCCTACAAGGTTGATCTTCCTTCGGACTTAGCCATTTCACCAGTCTTCAATGTTGCTAATCTGATAATGTATAAGGGAGAGATAGCAGGGCAAACTGAGAACCAAGCCAAGGTATTACAAGACTTGGATATGAATTCCTTACCTCAAGTGAAGCAGCCTATAGCAGAAGAGATCTTGGAGTCAAGGGTCAAGAAGTCCACTAGACACTAGGCCTACATGGAGCACTCGGTAAAGTGGGTAGATCAACCTATGTCTGAAGCTACTTGGGTTGAAGAAAGCAAGTTCAAGAAGCTAGGCATTGATCCAGCTCTTCTCACTCCCCTAGTTCCTTAGTTTTTTGTAGAGGGGGAGTATGGTGCAAGAGCACCCTTCAAAGGGCTCCCACCATTTGCTTTTGATTGTGTTCTTTCTTCTTAATGAAGCCATTGTATATAAAATAAGGGCCATGTGCTCATTGGTCCTAGTTAGGATCCTACTTGAGGTCCTAGGGTCATAAGTCAAAGTTGAGTTTTTCTTGAGAATAGAGGGTATGTGTGCCTTTTTGGTGTTTAGGGTCCTTCTTAGCATGGAGGTTTCCTTATGAGAGCCCAATGTGGGCCTAGGATTCAAGAAAAGCAACAATGAGAAAGTTGCTCAAAAGTTGCAAAAGTTGCACGACAATTTTTCAAAGTTGTCAAGCAACTTTTCCACCTAGTGGTCAAAATCTTTGGTTTAGCATGGACAACCTTAATATGGGCACACAGATCAAGGAAAGGGTAGTATAAGTAGTTGCAAACCCTGAGAGAGGGTGTTGGAGGTCAGTTGTTGTATGGCCCAAGAAATGTGACTTGACTGTGACTGCAATTTTGTTGCCAGTTGGCACAAATGGAGTAAGACAAGATTATTAATGGATTGATTTTTGATTGAAACTATGTTGAGTGTCTTGTATGGTGTATTTAATTTCATTGTAAGAATTTAGCTTATGTTTTTTTTTGTAGGTTGGGTGTGTTTGTAAATAGTTTGTAAACTTGCTTCTCACTATCTAGTTTTGGACTGGTTTGAATAAATGGGTTCATAACTCCATTCCCCATTGTGGAATCACCATGAAACCATGGGGAATAGGAGTACAGACCCTATACAATACTTCAGAGCAAGAAGGTCCCTTGAATATGTAGGGAGTCCATCTAAAGACCCACTCCTAGGCGAGACTGGACAGTGCCCGGCTAGGAAGGGTTAAGTTGCAGAGGTCTTGGAGAGCAAGGAAGGACAGAGGAGGAGGCACCCTTTGGAGGAGTTGTAGAGGGGTGAGTGGAGTACCATTGGTGTGAAGGAGGAGCTTCCACCAATCTAGAAAAGGTGGAAAGGATATCAAACCTACACTATGACCTTGGCAAACCCAAAAACCCCCTTTAAACCCCTTAAAAAACTTAAAATCCACCTAGGGCAATGTACGGACACTTGGAGGCCTAAAACTAGGAAAATCTGTGAGCCCTTGCCAAATGAATGGTAGGTCTTTTGGGAAGTTTCACAAGCATGTGCATCATTTTCAAGAGGGAGCCCTAAAAGTCCGGGTAGGAGGCCTAATTGGGCATAATCCTTGTAGCCCTATTTTGTAGGAAAAAGACAAAATGGTGAAATCGGTAAGGAGTTAGAAGTTGAAAACCTCTTAGGGGAACATGAATGCATGGATAACCATGTCCAAGACCTGTCCAATCCTTGCTAGGACCTAAGAAGGTGTGGAACAAGCCAAACCCTTATTAGCCTAAGTAAGGGTTCTTTGAGTCTCATGAGTAGGTGAGACCTTAGGAGTGAAAATTCAAATTGTTGGAGGGTGGATTGGGAAAGGTCAAGGAATTCCACAAGCAGAGGAAGTCCTAGAGACCCTAGGGTGTGGTTAGAACACCTAGTGATCCAAGGAAAGGATCCAAGAGCATAGATTAGGCTAGTCTATCCCAAACACCATCCCATCATAAAACCAATTGAAGCTCCTACAAATCTCTTGCCCGATTGCTAATCTCCACTTCTATTCTGGCAGACTGAAGCTGATATTGGTGAAAAATTTGCCCATATGTAGCAAAAGAATCATATGGCGTCTTAAAGGTTCTTATGTATGCCTGCAAATCATATTGCATTTTATCCTTTTGTGCAAGCACGTCATCACAAAATAGATGGGGTTGGCTGATTTTGCTTAATAGTAGCTTGCCCTCATCCATAGCATCTCTTATGTTCTTCTATTGTTTCTGAAGTTTAGATTGGAGCTCATTTAGTTTCTTCACTAAGGCAGTGTTTAGTGCCTTTTCATGCTTCTTCTGAGCATTAGCTTCAGCAACCTCTTCTAGGCATTGTACCTGGTCCTCTATAACTGTACATAGAAGTTTTAATTTGCCCAGAGAGGAACTGGCACCAGGGAGGTTGGTACCAGGAATCAAACTGGTAAGAGTGTCAATCGCAATTTGAATGACATCTTGTTCCTTTTTCATCCTTAATGTTTCTAGTCTCTCCTGAGCTAGCTTTATGCTTTGCAGCAGCCCTGATTCATCTACAGATTGGAGGTCAATAGGGCTGGTGATGTTAGCCAGTTTGGCTTCACCACCAGTTGCCTTTGGGGTCTCCACTTGTGTTCTCTTTTCTTCTTCCTTCTTCTCTTTGGCTCTTTTCTTTTCCTCTTCTACTTTCTTTTGCTCCTCTTCTTTCTTTTTCTTCTCTTCCTCCTTCTTCCTTTCTTCTTCCTTCCGCCTCACCTCTTCTTGTTTCCTCTTCTCCTCTTCTTTCCGCTTCTTCTCTTCTTTCTTCTTCTCCTCTTCTTTCTTCTTCTCTTCTTCTTTCCTTTTCTCTTCTTCTTTCCTTTTCTCTTCCTCTTTCTCCTTCTCCTCTCATTTCCTCTTCTCTTCTTCTTATCTCCTCTTCTCTTCCTCTTTCTCTTTGACAGTCATTTCCTTGTCCTATTTCTCCTTGTTTGTGTCTGGAGTAATATCAACACCATCCAATGCATCCACATTAATAGTGTCCACATATTCTATAGCTTGATCTCCCTCATCATCAAATGCCTCAACCAGGTTTCTAGTTTCCGGTTCCTGTTCAACCTTTCTATTGGCTTCAGCTACTTGGTGCATTTTCAGACTGACTTTGGCATGGAAGTGTGTATCTTTCACCACTTCAGAGGCTTTGCCTTCTAGTAGCAAGAGTCTTCTTCTTCTCATTAAGAAGAGTCCTTTGTACCAGTTTACGATTTCAAACAATTCAGAGTTAGAAGCATCAGGGAAGTATTCTGCAAAAATATTCTCTCTGATCTCTTGTTCTTTCTCGATGGCAATGCACCATTTATTGTCTAAAGAATTGTATAAAGAATCAGGTGTCTCAGATCTAATGTCTGATGGTGACCAGTCATAAACACATTAATAATTGTTGATGATTTCCCGCTCTACTTCTTCTCTCTCACTATCACTAAAATCATCAAAATATTCCTTCAAATCACTAAGAAATTTTCTTTTAATATTCTTAATAGTCCTTTGACAATGTGTCATTGGCTTATAAGAAGACATATCAATATTTACTGGTGTTGATGAGGTAGGTGTATTACTGGTAGTTTTTGCTTTCTTGCTTGTCTGCCTAGTCTTCTTAGTCTATACTTCTGGTTCTGTATCCTCAAACTCCGATGAGTTTCTCTTGGTCTTTTGCTTCCTTTTAAAAACTTTAGTGGGAGCAACTTCAAGTTTCTTTTTGGCTAGTGACCGCTTGGTCACTTTAGGGCCTGCTGACGTAACCGGTGCTAATACCATCGATGCTGCCTTGCCCTTTTTCTCTTTAGGATTCTCAGCAGGAGGTGTTATCCTCTCTAAGTAGGTACCGGTGCACTTTTCCTTAGCATCAAGAGGTGAGGCAAGCAGGGTAGAGGCATACACGTCTAACATGTCATACATAACCTCATATCCCATAGGTTCTACTTCTTCCTGTCTCAGCTCTACTGCCTCCATTATACACTCATCTACTTTAATGGTAAAGCAGATGTCCTCTTCATATTTCTTGACAATATCCCCAGATATCCTCATCCTTTGGCTCATCTTCCGCTTGAATTCATCAAAATATTTATTCAAGACCTCAGGGTATCCAGTTCCCACTGCTTGGAGACTTTCCCTAATTTGTTTGGTGACCGATTGGTCAGCAAACCATTGAATATCACTGACTCTTGGGAAATAGCCTTGAAAGTAGAAGAATAGGCCGACCAAAAGTTGTCCAAATTTGAACCTTAGGGCATTGTCCTGTTTGATGGACTTCAAGTTTTGTAGAAATCGCTTCTGCATACAAGTGCATAGATCAAGTGAAGCATCTTCCTTGATCATTCTATAGGTGGCATTCACCGCAGCAGCAGAGACAGAGTTTATCCTGCTGGCATAAAATATCCGGTATCCAATCACCATGCAAGCATACTTGACCAAGTCATCTATGATGGTGTTGATGGTCATTCCCCGTTGGTTGCTCAGAGAACCGGTGAGCTTAGTCATTTCATTCTTGATGATCTTCCTTAGGGCTGACACCTCACCTCTGTTGTAGAAACCGGTGATGGCATGAACTGCTTTAGGAGTAATGTCATGCATCCTTTCGAGATACATCTTGTCGCCATGCACTCTGCTCAGAATGATGCGAATGTGCTCTTCAATGAATTCTTCAAGAAAGTAAATAGCATTATGCAGTTTCTTCCTCTCCAGGATGTTGTATTCCAGTTTGATCTTCTTGTCATCCCCATAGAATAGACCTAGCTAGGAGTGAATTGCTAGAGATCTTAGGTCTTCTAGTTTGCAGTCAATGTACCCTGAAATATCCCCTTCAACAATGACTCCGGCGGGTATTTGAGACAAGGCATTGTATTTCATTTTTCTTTGGATAAATTCAGCTGAGTCCATAGGTGCACTAGAATTGGAGTGCGATGCAGAAGCCATGATTAACTGATAAACAAGAATTTTGAGAAATACCTTCACAATTTCAAAATTTAGGGTTTCACAATTGCACCTCCCACCACACCACTTTGGTTTCTTGATTACTGCTTGGTGTTCTTCACTTGATTGATTGTAAATATCTCTAGATTCTTTTGCAAGATTTGAAATCTCTCTAAATCGCAAGTTGAATCGCCTTTTGTCGCTCTACTCTTGGAAATTTCTTCGCTCGTAAACTGATAAGTGAAAATGAATTTGAAAAATCCCTTTTAAACAAATTCTCAACTACCATAATAAATGCATCACCATTAGGGCATAATCCCTAATTTTGCCTTTTACCACTTCCAGTCTTCTACCGATTGACAGGTAACACATACCAGTTAAGGTCTTTTATCGATATAAATCGGGGGTTCGAAACATTTCACCGATTTGTTCCCCCTAAGATTTTGTGAAGCTCAGTTTGTTGGTCCAGAGACTTCCACACTAGGTGCAGAAACCGGTTCATCCTATGACACTTCTTCAGATTTCTTTTTCCAAGTTTTATGCATTCCCACTTGAATGGTTTCAACATCAATCTTCCCTTCTAGAGTGACCGGTATATCATCTGTTAGGTTCTTTCTCATTCTGCAAGTTCTAGCAGTGTGTCCCGGTTTGTTGCAGTGGTAGCATACCATTCTAGGTGTTCTCCATGGTCCATTATTCATACTACCATTCTTCCTTCTACATGTTGCAGCTGTGTGACCGCCACCATGATAGATCATACAAGTTGTTTTCCAACTGGTTACCGCTTGATAACCACCTGACCGATGGTTGTCGGTATTGTACCGGTTGGGATTCCGGTTCATAGAGGGTTCTGAAAAAACTTCTTGAGTCCTTTGAGGATATCTTCCAGCGTTGTGCACTACTGACCTCCATTCAAACGCTCTATGCCCAAACTTGTTGCATGAATAACAATTTCCATTGAATCCATTGGATCTAGGCTTATTGTTTAGAAAATAAGAAAAATCGTTGTAGGCCTTGCTTCTACACACATTAGCAGTATGTCCTTCTTTGAGACAATTAAAGCAAATAGGTTTGAACGTTTGCTTACCTTTATCCTTTGATGTTGGTTGCTTCTTTGATGCTACATCTTTTGTTCCAGAGGTCTCACCTTCCTCATAACTAGAGAAGCCAAGTCCAGTGGTATTCTTAACTGGTTTTGCCGATTCAAGATTTTGTTCTATCTTAGCAGCACTCTGATTGAATTTGGCAAGTATCTCCTTTGTATTAGTAAGTTCTTTGGAGATAGAAGCATTGGATTCCTTCAAGGTTGCATTCTCAGAAATAGCCATGTTTAGTTCACCTTGTATTTCTTCTTTTTCCACTTTGCTCTCTTGGAGATGAGTGGTAAGGGTACTGATTTCTTGTTTCATCTTGGAGATCTCATGATCTTTGTCTTTTACCAAATCTTCAACTTTCCTTCTGTTCTCAAGCTCTTGACACATTCTGATAGTCAATCCTTCCAACTCTTTTCTCAGGTTGGCATTGGATTCATTCAATTTTTCAACTTCTTCAACTAGGGCATCCATGTCCGCTTCATCAGAAGAGTTGTTTTCAGTAAGTTCCATCAGTTTCTCAACATGCTCTCTTCTTTTAGCGAGAGAGGATTTATATTTGACTTTGAGTTCATCATAGGCTCTCTCAATCTGAGTGAGACGATGAGTAAGTTCCCTCACAGTGTATTCTGCCATATCTCCTTCCAAGTGGTTTGACTTATAGAAAGGGTGGATCTAATACCAATTGATGAATACTAAGAGGGGGGGGTGAATTAGTATACCAAGAAATACTGAACTCAAACTCTTAAATAGTTTAGCAGTTAACTGGTATAACAGATTTACTAACAAACTAGTTAAGATAAATGCAAACCAAACAGCAAATAAAGCATTAACCCACAAGAGCACAATCACCATAACACAAGATGTTTTGACGTGGAAACCCAAATGGGAAAAACCACGATGAGCAAAAACTCACAAGTAACTATCTGCAGAATAGAAACCAGGCCGGTTAAGGTCATACAATGTTCTTCACCAGAACAAATCCTGTTAGGAATCTAGATCTTTGTTAGGAGATAAGTCTTGTTAAAGACTACCTTGTGAGAGGATTTCAGATTCATAGTTGTGAACCACCTTGTTAGAGGATTTACAAAGACTTTGCTAAGCCTACCCGGTTAAGGGTTTCAAACTTGTCGAAGATATGAGTAATCAACAAGTAGAGTGATCTAGTTACTAGCACAGAATGCTTGGTTAGATCCTTGATAGCTCACTGTTAATGCATTTCAGCATTACTTCAGTCTTCAATATCTTCACACTCTAACTCTTCATACAGACCTTTCTCTTCTATGATTGCACATACAAAAACCCTCAACAACTACTCATACATTCCACACGCAAACCCTAGACATGATGTCCTTATAAAGGAATCTGATTTCATGTCAGTCCAATAGGATTTGACTACAAGTTCCTAGGTTCGGTGCATCTAGACACATTTGGTAGCACGGCACAAAATCACCGCCAAAGTGTCGATGGAAGATAACTCATCACAGAAATATCAGTTGGTAACTCATCACAGAGTAATACCGGTTGGTAACTCATCACAGAGTAATACCGGTTGGTAACTCATCATAGAGTAATACCGGTTCATACAATTTACCGATTACCAGTTGTCAAAATGAATACTGGTAAATCAAAGTGTTAACTACCGCTTTGTTCCTTCATACCGCTTGGGTCTTCAGTCAATCTGGGACTGGTAATCATCTTCTGCAAAACACTGATAGTCTAAAGACTATAATACATAATACCGGTTGGAACAATTACCGGTTGAGCATAACTCATACATCAAGAAAGCGTACACAAAGCAAGTGTGTGTCCATCAATGACAATCATAACAACATCAAAAATGCCAACAAAGCATTCATCATAAAGTATTTCTAGAGATCTCCAAGGCTCCATATTCTTCATTTATCCATTATGGAGAAACATTACATCATTCATATGCAAGCATGTGTGTGTGACTGGGGTTTTGTCATGTTCATGCCATTTCATACAACATATGTGGTTACATTCAAGAAGAAAAGCATCATTATTAGTCATTGCAAATCTGAGGTATATCTTTCCATCATTTATTTTAGTATTTGCAATATTTCATTTAGGGTTAATTCCTAAATTGAGGTTTGACTTAGGCAAGCCCCTATTCCCAACCTATTTCCCCTTTTTTCAATGTGTAGGAAACAGGTACAGAGCTGTGATCTTTAGAATAAGCATTATTTACAGTGACGAATCGATCCCCCATTAGAGTGCAAAAAGTTTGGAGGACTAGTGTGACCACCATGATGGTCCCGACATTTTAGGAGATCTTTCTAGGAACAAGTCTGAATATGCTTACATTACTTATATTGAGATTCGTGGCTCGATCTCGCAACTATAGCTTATTGTTTCTACATTTTCATCTTCATTTCAACACATTTATCCTAATTTCAGCAATTAAACTTACAAAAGAGGGCTTATTAATTCAAATCATCAAAACCCCCAATCCAATCAAAATTATTAGTCCTAATCCTTGTTGGTTCATGACTAGATCTATTGGATTAGAACCTTATTTTAAATGTTACAGTCTTTAAGTCACAAATTAGTGGTTTCTTCCTTCTATGGTGGAAACCCTAAATTTTCACAATTACATTTTGGTGAACCTAACTCCTTACACCTTCAATTATGATTTATGTTCTTAGATCTAAGTTTTTATGCAATTTAAAATTCAAATTTACATTTACAAGTTTGATTCCCAATTGAATTTAAAAAATTTAGAGGTTAATTTTACAAAAAACCCTAATTTTTAATTCTAAAATTGAGCTTGTGGATTTTTTTAATTGGATTAATTATTTCAAATTTGACTTAGAAACATTTCAAAATTTAAATTTAAATTAATAGATCTCATTTTAATCAAGTTACATAAATTTAGAGGTTTAATTCATAAAAATGCTAGTTTATTTTGGTTAATTTGGTTTGTGGGTTGCACAATTTTTCACATCAATTTTTCAAATCTGATTTTAAACATTCATAATGGCACTTAATAGATCTGATTTGTTTTTTATTTCACATATGATTACCTTAATTTTCATTTATATTTATCAAAATCATGTGTCGGATAATGGCTTCTTTCATTTCGCATTGCTTCTTTGGCATATTGTGTTTGTCAAGTTTCAAAATTCCTTCATTTCAATCAATTCAATCTCAAAAATTTATTTATAGTGCTTGTTGTTTTATGATCATGTTTTTGGGAAAATTCATTTTATATGTAGATCGCCTCAAAGCTTTGTAGATCCCAATTCTATAGATGCTAATGAAAAACTCAAAACTTTTACCTCTCTTGGGATATCTAATGTGAATGAAGAAAGAGCTAATACTCATATCAATGATCTCTCTAATGGAGAGAAAGTATTGAACAGAAACATGGAACCATATTCTTCCCATACCATATCCTACTAGCGCAAGGGGGGCAAGATCAAAATATTCATGTTTCCATCTCTCTAGATTCTCCTTACTCTCCTAGAGCCTATCTTAGTTATCAAAACATTTGTAAAGAAGATAATGTTATGCATTTTATTCATGATCTATCCCCCAACATAACACTAAGAAAATATGAGTCCTTATATGATAAGGATCTTCCTTCCCAAACTACCATAAAGGATATGCATGATGAAAGAAAGGAAAATCCTTCTCCATAAGATATTCCTTCTTCATCTACTAATCCCTTTGTTCCTTCTAAACACATTTACACTACAAACTTAAAAGAAATTTATTATAATGTTACTCCCCCTTTTCAATTAAAAGATTCTAATAGGAGTGTCTTTAACATAATATCAAATTAAGGTTTTAGAGGACAGGGACTTGGAAAATTTGAACAATGAATTCGAGTCCCAATAAAACCCTCCTACACAAAATAGCACAGAAGGCCTAGGACATGACAAAAAATCTCCTATGGATGACCTCCTTAGGATTCAATATTTCAAAGACCATCTTGAAAGACAACAAGCCTATCATTTAGCTAAAAATGTTTCTTCATTCAAAACCTCCTTTTTGTTCATATCACCAAACTAATGATCACGCTACCAAAGATTATCCTAATTTTTAGAATGCAATAAAAGGACTTATTGATAGTGGCATAGTTAAAATCATATATGGAAATCCTTCTTCTTCTAAAAATCCTAATTCTACATCACAAGAGATAAATAATATTCCTATTGATGATCAAGAAAGATTAGAAACTAGAATCTTTTGGAAACTAGAGTATGATAAGAATGTTGTCTTGCTTTTGTAAAATTTAGGAAAAAGCATAAATAAGGTGATGAGCATTGTCTTTTTCATTGTTGATATTTTAATTCTCTTGTAAAATGTAAATCATTTAAGTATTTTGTTCAAGAACAATTTGATAAGGCTCAAATAAATCTTTCAAGTGATATTGCTCTCCTTCTAGGAGAGAAAGTAGTTCCTTAGCACTCTTCTCACCCTCCATGTTTCTCCTCACCCTATGACACAACTATTTAGCTTAATTGGGGGTTGTTTTTCATTAGAGGTGATGCTTTTTAAAATTCAAACATCTTGGGGCAGCAACATGGTCCATTCTTGACTCTATACTTAGGGGGCAGAACCTTATCCTTTTCTCTCTCTATCTAAGGTATCACTATTCCCTTTAGGGGTTGAATTTTTCATATTTTGATATCCTTTCTTGCATGAAATTGTATGTCTCTTATGACTAATATCTCCTTAGGGGAATTTATTCTCTTTCTTTCTTTCTCTAGCTTTCTTTGAAGATTTCCTCTTCTTTAGAGTTGTATTCTACATATAATGATGTATTTTCTTGCATTAGATATTCATTCACATGAGTACATTGTGCATTTTCTTATGTATAATCTGTCCTTAAAGGATTTTTAATTCTTCTCATTGTCCTTAGGCTTGGGGGCCAATGATCTCTTTCTCTTTCTCCCTCTCTCTCTTATCCTTTCTAAGGATCCACTTTACTTTTATTGAGTGGTGTTTGCTTATGATTTGATTTCATTCCTTTGTGAAGTTGTTGTTTACTCAAGGATTCTCTCTTATACAAGAGGTGTAAGTCCTTCACTACAACCTCTTCTTCACTTGGAAATGTATGTCTATTATAAACTTACCCCTTCACATTGGGTCAAAAGTGTGTTATCCTTTATCAAGAATCCCTTTCACCTAGCAATAGGAGGAAGGTGGCAATTCTTGTCCTCCTTCCCTTCTTTGGTATAATATGCTATGTTTTTTAAAGAACTCATGTTGGAGGTATAGGTCTTTTGATCAAAGATCTCTTCTTCTCCAAGGATCCTCTTTACACTTGTTGCAAGATATCTCTTTTTCAACTATCTTATCCTTTCTTGAAGAGTTTTCCCTCTTTAGCTTAGATTTATGACATTGTTGCCTAAAGGATATCTCCTTGGTGTTGAAGGTCGGTATCCTTGTTCTTAGATTCCTTAAGACATCAATATAGGGCTATGTTGACATCTTAAGGGGGGAACCTATATCACCCTCCTTGTACCATATCTTTGCATATCATAATTTGCATTTCTTAAACGGGGTGTTCATTTTTGAAACCGTAGCAAACAAAATCTTATACAAGATGCTTCACAGCTAAGACTAGACACATCATTTGATATATGTCTTAGATGAGGGTCTACATCACTGAAATTAGAGAAAACAAACTCTTAAACTAGGTCTCCTTGAAACTAGGCATGTATTTATCTTAGATGGGGTTACACATTCTTGAAACCAAAGCAAAAAAAATCTTAAACAAGATATTCCCAAAACTAGACATTTGCCCCTTGGAATTCACACATTCTCCCCTTGGCATTTGTATTTGCATTATATGTCTTAAACAAGTTGAAGAATGCTCAAAACCAAAGGAAACAAACTCTTATACAAGGTGCTATACACTTGAAACCAAACATAACTTTCACACACACATGAGAATGAGTGGAACTAGCGAAACACAACTAGACTATTCCTACTCTCCTCCCCAACATGGATCACCTATAAAAACATATTTGTGGTAAAGTATCCATGTCCTCTTACATCATTCTCCTCATGGATCATCTTAAAAAAACATCTAGCATGTATCCGTGCTCTCTCTTTCCTTCTTCTCATGAACTCATAGATATGCAATTGATGGTTCATGGATGATGAATTATTTTCTCTTTTATGTGATCACTTGTGTTCTTGAGATGGCATTTTTCAAGAATGATATTAGTAGTTGAGACATTTTGATATTGAGGTCTCTTTGACTAGTTGACTTGAGTTCTTATTTTTGGTCTTTAGCTTTTTCCTTTTGTATCTTTTGCCTTTGTTTGTCTTTTTGTTTTTTTGTCTTGTTTTGTGTACCCTTGCATGGGTTTGAGTGAGTTCATATCCTAATATTGGGGGACTGGTCCCTTGAAATTAGTGATGTCTTATACTCCTTGTGATTATGCTCCTCATTGCTCCTCTTCTTCATGTCTATTTCATCTAATTTATTGTGAGTATTTGCATAGGCTCATACTCCCAATAAAGTGGGGGTAAACGTATCATCCTAAATTTTAATCCCTTATAATTTGGTCTACATTTGGGCCCTCATCTCAGCATTCATGTCCCAAAGCCATACTATGACCTAATTATGCTCATACCATTCAATTTAGCCTTTGTTTCTCTTTGCATATCACATGGCCTTTTTGTTTTGGCCCTTAAATTGGGTAGGACCAGGGCGTGGTGCCTTGGTCCTCTCAATTGGGACCTTAATTTGGCCCCCCTTAATAGTCACAATAAGCTAGTGGGAATGTGATCTCCATGCAATATTATGTCAAAAAATTAAGATGTTTTTTGATGGGCAAGTATAAAAGGAGGTTCATCTCTCTCATTTTAGATAATATGAGTGTTGGCATTTGCATGAAGATTGCATTGATGAACTATTGTGTTGTCATTGATGTCAATTATAACTGGTAATGATGTTGTTATTATGTTGTTTTGCAAGCAGTAGGTGAGCTAGTGAAGGAAACTAGTACTACTTGAGAAGTAGTGAGATCAACTGGTAACCCTACCTGTTGATGTGCTAAACCCTAACTGATGGAGCTTGGTGAATCTATTATATTGGTTTATGATCAAATGATGAATGATAATAATTATACCACATATGCATGTTGTATGTGAAGAGTTTCATTATTTTTGGCGCATAGAGATAACGGTTTTATCTTGGGAATGAGCGAGTACATTACATGAAGTAGAAATCATGTGACAAGTTATAGGAATCAATGAAGCAGTGATCAAGGAGTAGTCAAGGTTGTCTTAAATAATGTGCAATGATTGCTATGTAATCTAATGGTCATGCTTGAACTGATTTGTTTGTAATCTCTATGAGATCTTAGGTTTGTGATGTGTTACTGACCTATTGTTTTTCTTATAAGGTCAATGAGTTGTTTTGTTGTAGTGTTGGAAATTTTGGTTAAGTGTAAGTGTGATTGGTTGACGAACCAGAAGGTGTATCTGCAGTATGTGTGAAGGCAGATAGAAGCATGAAAAGGATCTAATCAACTAGAGCAGTTCTATTCACCAGATCAACAAACCCTTGTTGTTCTCTAATAATTACAATAATAAAATCCCTTAATCGGGTAAGCTTTAACAGGCTTAGTGCTATCTAAATCCTCTAACCAGGTGATCCATTAGCTTGGATTTCAAATCCTCTATCGAGGTTACTCCTAACAGGGTATTACTTCTAATAGGACATTATAGTCAATCCCTTAATCAGGTGGTCCCTAACAAGATTTGTTCCTAATAGGACTTTTTGTAAAGCTTTAACAGGCTTGGCTCCTAATAGGGAAAACTTCAAAAGAGTTCAGAATACTTGTGGTTATTCATCCCCACCATGGTTTTTCCCATGTGGGTTTCCACATCAAAATCAGTGTGTCAAACGGTGAATGGTTTTTGTGGTTATATTTCCTATGGTTAATTTGCTTAACTGTTAAATCCACTTAGATATGATAAGATGACCGACAGTAATCTGAAAAGTGTTTTTACTATTGTTAGTAAAGTATTTGAATATTTTTTGTTAAAAGGTTTTGAGAGTTTCAGAATTGTTATACTGTTATTCTGTTATGGCAGTCAACCGGTATACTTGACAATGATATTGCAATTTGTAGTTCAATGTTTGAACCAGTTAGTTTTGAGATTGAATTGTGAGATTGTTATTGAGTTTGGTGAAAGTTTAGTTAGTTTTCTATCTACTAATTCACCCCCCCCCCCCACCTCTCAGTAGTTGTCTGGATCCTTATTGATTCATCATACCATCAATTGGTATCAGAGCATTTTAGGTCCTCTAGCGTCTAATCCTAACAGCTTGAGGTAAAGATCTTGAAGAAAATGATTAACAAAGAAGGTCCAAAGTTTAATAGGGAAAACTACAGAATATGGAGTGATAGGATGAAAATCTATATCAAGAGTCTAGGAAGTCAATACTGGGAACATGTTGTTACTCAATATGTTGCACCTAGTGGGACTATGTCTAATTATCAAAAGAAAGAGCAACAAGAAAATAATCAAGCATTGGAGGCCATTGTTAGTTCTTTGTCTGATTCAGAGTATGTTGATGTCCATGGTCTAAAGACTACTTATGATGTGTGGAAGAAACTTGAGGAAATCTATAGCGATGATGAGCATGTGAAAATTGCCAAAGAAGAGAGTCTGAGAGGTAAATTTGATGACATGCGGATGGTTGAAGGTGAGAATATTCAACAGGATGGTTAGAGGATCAAGTATATAGTTGGTGAGATCAAGAGTGTTGGTGCTAAAGTGGAGGATGCCATAGTGGTTAGTAAGGTCTTGGGAACCCTTCTACCAGTCTATGTAATCTGAGTTGTAGCCATTCAGGAGCTAAATTCTATTGATAAAACTAAGGTAACTCTTGACTCCATCATTGGTAAACTTACTGCATTTGAATTAAATGGTTATGATGGTAGTGCTCAGAAATCTGAATCTGGATTTAGAGCTTCAGTTTCTAATCCACCTATGAGGAAAAGAAGAGATGTTAGTCACAGTTATAAGTCTAGATCTAGCAGAGAAGTTGATGATGAAGACACTTTGATTGAGCTTGAAGCATTGTTGGCCAAGTGGTTTCCCAGAGGTACCGATAAGTACAAAGGTAAATTACCTTTGAAGTGTTTTGCATGTAACAAGATTGGACTCATTGCAGCTAACTGTCCTAATGGTGACAATGAGAATAAGCATGAGAAGTAAAAGAAGCACAAATGAAAAGGCAAAAGAGAATGTCTCATTGCAGTTGATGGTGGTATCACTAATGAGGAATCTGAGGGAGATGCTAATGAATACATTGTCTTTGTTGCCATTAAAGAGGAGACATATGATCAGAAGGCATTAGTTTTGCACATGGATAGTTCTCGTGATTGGATAATAGATAGTGGTTGTTCACACCACATGACTGGTGACTGGAATAAATTTCTTACATTGAAGGAATTTGATGGAGGAGTTGTGAGATTTGGAAATGACTCACCCTGCATGGTAAAAGGAGAGGGAATCATTTCTCTTAATGGAAAGAGCAGTGCAGATAATGTCTACTACATTGAAGGATTAAAGCACAATCTTTTGTGTGGCTCAACTCAATGATAAAGGTTATCCATTGGAATTTAAGAATGGAATGTGCAAAATCTATGGAAGCAAAGGTTAATTAATTGCAACCAGCACGCAAACAAAAGGTAACTTGTTTCACCTAAATCCTAAAGTCAACAATTATTTAATTGCTAAAGTAGATGATAGTTGGCTTTGGCATCGAAGATTTTGTCATATAAATTTTGATAACATTGTCAAAGTCAGTAAGTCCAAGTCTGTAATAGGTTTGCCTCAGTTGTACAAACCGGTGAATGCTCAGTGTAAGGAATGTTAGTTAAGAAAGATGACATCCTCAACTTTTAAGAGCAAATTTTTCTCATAGAACATTTGTTAGATTTGGTTCATACAGATCTTTGTGGACCAATAAGGACTAAAAGTATTCAAGGTGATAGATATTTTATGATCTTCACTTATGATTGCTCAAGAATGATGTGGGTCACATTCTTGAAGGACAAAACAAAAGCCTTTAGTAAGTTCAAGGCATTCAGGACCTTAGCTAAAAAGGAAAGTGGTAAGAAGATAAAGTGTCTGAGGACTGATCAAGGTGGTGAATTTACTTCAGAGGAATTCACTAGATATTGTGAAGATAATGGAATTAAGAGGTAGCTTTTTGCACCGAGGACACCACAGCAGAATGGTATTGTAGAGAGGAGTAACCGGTCAGTTGTTGAAGCTACTAGAATGATGCTAATACAAGGAGGTGTAGCAAAAAAATTCTAGAGAGAATTTGTCAGCACAGTTGTCTACACTATGAACTAGATATTGGTAAAGAGAGGTAAGGATAAAAATCCTTATGAATACTAGTATGGTAGATCACCTAATGTTAGTTATTTTAAGATTTTTGGTAGTAAATATTTTATCAAGAGAGGTGACTATGTTTGTAAGTTTGAGGCTAAAAATGATGAAGGTGTATTTCTTGGTTACTCCACCAAGAGTAAGGCCTAGAAATGCTACAACAACCGAACAAAGAGAATCATTGAGAGTGTTGATGTCCGAGTGGATGAGTATCCTGAAGTTTTAGGAAAAATGAATGAGGAGAAAAAGGAAGATGAACCTTACATTCTGATTTTGGAACCATAACCAATGAAGCCAAAAGTTGGTGAAGTGAATGTTGTAGTACCAGTTCAACTAGAATAGGTAGATTCCGCAGAAGAAGATGATGATAGTGAGCATGAAGAACCTGAAGATAATGATCATGTTATTCCAAGGTATGTGAGACTCAAACATAATCCTAAAAAGATTATTGGAGATAAAGATGGTGGAGTATTAACCAGAAGAAGCATTAGAGAGAATTCTTGCATGATCTCCACTATTGAGCCAAGAACTGCTAAGGAAGCATTTGGAGATTATCACTGGATTAAAGCTATGGAAGAAGAGCTTGACCAGATTGAGAAGAACAATACATGGACCCTAGTACCCAGACCGGTGAATAAAAGTGTGATAGGTACTAAATGGGTATTCAGGAATAAACTGAATGAAGATGGAGTAGTAGTCATAAATAAAGCTAGATTGGTATGCAAAGGTTATGCACAAGAAGAAGGAGAAGACTATAGTGAGATATTTGCACCAGTTGCTAGATTGGAAGGTGTTAGGACTCTACTTGCATTTGCAGCATATAGGGGATTCAAAGTATACCAGATGGATTTGAAGTTGCATTTCTAAATGGAATACTAGAAGAGGAAGTATATATTGAGTAGCCAGATGGTTATGCTTTGACTGATGCAAAGGATATGGTGTGTAAACTGCACAAGGCACTATATGGTTTGAAGCAAGAACCAAGAGCATGGTATGAAAGACTACATTCACACCTGATGAAGATAGGTTTTCAGAGAACCAGTGAAGATAGAAATATGTATCTCAAATCTAAAGGAGATAAGATACTAGTTAGTGAAGTGTTTGTAGATGATATCATATTTGGAGGCAATGATGACATGAGTGATGACTTTGCAAATGAGATGAAAAGTGAATTTGAAATGTCTCTAATATGAGAGATAAAATTCTTCATAGGTTTGTAAATTCAATAGATGAAGAGTGGTATTTTTATCACACAGTCTAAGTATGTGAAAGAGGTATTGAAGACATTTGGAATGAGCGACTGTAAAATAGTTGGGACACCAATGGTTACATGTTGTAAACTATATGAGGAGGATGATGCCGCATCTATTGATGAAAAGGAATACAGATCAATGATAGGGAAATTGAATTATGTTGTTCATAGTAGACCGGATATTGCTCATGCAGTTGGTTTAGTTGCCAGATTTCAGAAGAATCCAAAGGAGACACTTGATAGCAACTAAAAGGATATTCAGATATTTGAAACGTACTATTAACTATGGATTATGGTATCCATATGCAGGTAACTTTGATTTGAAGGTTTATACATATACAAATTGGGTAGGAAATGTTGATGATAGGAAGAGCACAACCGGTGGTGCATTCTTTCTTGGAGGAAGACTTTTATCTTGGAGCAGCAAGAAGTAGAGTTGTATATCACAATCCACTATTGAAGTTGATATATTGCAGTGTATATGAATTGTACCCAAGCAATCTGGATGAAACACATTCTAGAAGGATTCAAGCTAAAGATTACAGAACCAATAAATATTTTATGTGACAACACCAATGCAATAAATATTTCAAAGAACCTAGTGTTTCATGCTAGAACCAAGCGTATTGAGCTGAAATATCATTTCTTGAGAGAGAAAGTGCAGAGTAAAGATGTGTTAATGGAGAATGTATCTACTAAGGAGCAGCTAGCAGATATCTTTACTAAACCTCTTCCTAAGACTACTTTTGAGTATCTTAGAGGTCAGCTAGGGGTTGCGCCCCTACATGAGTTCAATTGAGCAGATGTGGAATACATCAGTCTCAGAGCTAATTGAAGAATATTGAAGCAAGATTGGTGTAGAGTGGAGTTATTCCATAGGGGGAGCATCAAGTTGCAGAATGTTGATGCAGAATAGTGAAGTATGACATTGCATGTTTTACTTCCACTTTGGCATTGTTGTCAAAGGGAGAGAAGAACTATATGATTATGGGGAGAAGAATCATATGATTGATAGAGAAAATATCTATAGCCAGTTACTAGCTGAAGACATGGAGACTCAGTTGAAGGAGAGTACATGGTAAAATATAAACCATGATTCATATACCTGTGTATGTGCATTACTCTCAATCATCACAATCAAGGGTATTGATATTTGTATTGCCATCAATGCCAAAGGGGGAGATTGTTGGCATTTGCATGAAGATTGCATTGATGAACTATTGTGTTGTCATTGATGTCAATTATAACTGGTAATGATGTTATTATGATGTTGTTTTACAACTGGTAGGTGAGCTAGTGAAGGAAACTAGTGTTACTTGAGAAGCAGTTAGATCAACCAGTAACCCTACCTGTTGATGTGCTAAACCCTAATTGATGGAGCTTGGTGAATCAGTTGTATTGGTTTATGATCAAATGATGAATGGTAATGATTATGCCACATATGCATGTTGTATGTGAAGAGTTTCAAATGGTTTTTAGCACGTAGAGATAATGGTTTTATCTTGGGAACGAATGAGTACATTGCATGAAGTAGAAACCGTGTGATGAGTTATAGGAATCAATGAAGCAGTGATCAAGGAGTGGTCGAGGTTGTCTTGAATAATGTACAATTATTGCTATGTAATCCAACGGTCATAATTGAACCAATTTGTTTGTAATCTCTATGAGATCTTAGGTTTGTGATGTGTTACCGACCTATTGTTTTTCTTATAAGGTTGATGAGTTATTTTGTTGTAGTGTGGGCAATTTTGGTTAAGTGTAAGTGTGATTGGTTGCCAAACTAGAAGGTGTATCTATAGTATGTGTGAAGGAAGATAGAAACATGAAAAGGATATGATCAAGAAGAGTAGTTCTATTCACCAAATCAACAAACCCTTGTTATTCTCTAACAATTACAACAGTCAAATCCCTTAACCGGGTAAGCTTTAAGAGGCTTAGTGCTATCTAAATCCTCTAATCAGGTGATCCATTAGCTTGGATTTAAAAATCCTCTATCAAGGTTACTCCTAACAAGGTATTGCTTCTAATAGGTCATTATAGCCAATCCCTTAACTAGGTGGTCCCTAACAGCATCTGTTCCTAACAAGACTTTTTGTAAAGCTTTAACATGCTTGGCTCCTAACAAGGTGAACTTCAGAAGAGTTCAAAATACTTGTGGATATTCATCCCTACCATGGTTTTTCCCATTTGGGTTTCCACGTCAAAATCATTGTGTCAAGTGGTGAATGGTTTTTGTGGTTATGTTTCCTATGGTTAATTTGCTTAACTATTAAATCCACTTAGATGTGATAAGATAATCGACAGTAATCTGAAATGTGTTTTTAATATTGTAAGTAAAGTATTTGAATATTTTTTTTAAAAGGTTTTGAGAGTTTCAGAGCTATTAAACTGTTATTCTGTTATGATAGTCAACCGGTATACTTGACAGTGATATTGCAATTTGTAGATCAATGTTTGAACCAGTTAGTTCTGAGATTGACTTGTGAGATTGTTATTGAGTTTGGTGAAAGTTTAGTCATTTTTATATCTATTGATTCACCCCCCCCCCCCTCTAGGTAGTTGTATGGATCCTTATTGATTCATCATACCATCAATGAGAATCATAGAGCATCCAATCAATCTGTATACAAGAAATCTATCATTCAAGCATTATAGCATTCAACATCAATTATTTATAGAGATCTTCAAGGCTGCATTTTCTTCATTTATCCATCGTGGAGAAACATTACATTATTCATATGCAAGCATGTGTGGTGTGATTAGGGTTTTGTCATGTTCATGACATTTCATACAACATATGTGGTTACATTCAAGAAGCAAAGAATCATTATCAGTCATTACTGATCTAAGGTAAATCTTTCTGTCATTTATTTCAGTATTTGCAAATTTCATTCAAGTTTAATTCTTAAACCAGGAATTGACTTAGGCAATCCCCTATTCCCAATCTATTTCCCCTTTCCTTGTGTGTAGGAAATAGGTAGGGAGATACAGTCTTCATAATAAGCTTATTTACAGTGATGAAATAATCCCCCATTCGAGTGAAAAAATTTTGGAGGGCCAGGGCGACCACCACCATAGTCTTGACATTTTAGGATCTCTTTTGGGGAACAGGTGTGAATCTACTTACATTACTCATATCCATGTTTGTGGCTTGATCCCACAATTGTAGCTTATCGTTTCCACATTTTCATCTTCCTTTCATCACATTTACCTAATTTTAGCAATTCAACTTACAAAAGAGGTTCTATTGATTCACATCATCAAAACCCTCAATCCATTCATAATTCTTAGTCCTAATCCTTGCTATTTTATGACTAGATTTATTGGATTAGAACCCTCTTTTGAATCTAATGGCCTTTAATTCATAAATTAGTGGTTTCTTCCTTCTATGGTGAAAACCCTAATTTTTCACCATTACAGTTTCAAAAACTCAAAGATTCTCGTGCATATACCAATTTTGCTAGACATACTCATGAAAAACCCCATGGTCATCCTATCCAAGGGTGAAGGAATACCCGATGCATACACTCAAGGGAACACTCAAGATCATGATAGTAGGAGGCCTCATGTTAGGTTTGGGGGGAACCCCCCATCCTTATGGTTATGACACATACAATCATCCTAGGCCTAGTGTTCCTCATTTTAATACCATACCAAGTGCCCATACACTAGCTACAATTATTTCCCTCCTCCATATGAGCATATTTATAACTAATATCATCCCTACAAGCATTATAGCCCTCCTCCTCCACCCAGTGTCTCGGGAAGGGGAATAACTCAAAGAGAGAAAACACCACCTACTAATGACTTGTAACAACAAATCAAGGATTTGCAAAAATAGATGGTGGATATGGTGCATGAACCAACAAAGGACTACATAATGAAAGACATGTGCCTTTACTCATATGATAAAAAGCATACCAATGCCTCAGTTCCCTCCATATTTCATAAAACCAAAATTTGATAAATATAAAGGAAAGGGAGATCCCAAGGCACATACTAGAGAGGTTTTCACATCTTGCATAGATGTGGCAAGAGAGGAATCCTATTTGATGAGATTATTTCCATAAATCTTAGGGGGACAATCCATGGAATGGTTTCCACAACTTCCACCTAGGATTAAGTCATGTGGTGAACTAGCAAAAGCTTTTATACAACACTTTTCATACAACATTGAAACGAATGTGTCAATGACTACCCTATGCAATACCAAACAAAAAAATGTAGTCCTTTGCATCAATCTTATAGAAATGGAGAATATTAGCTAGTCGTGGCTCTTGTGGTATTCCACAAAAATAAATGGTTGAAATTTTCACTCAAAATGTCAATAAGGATATTGGATATTAACTAAGGAAAGCTTGTTTATCTACTTTATAAGATCTTACTAAGAAAGGCGTAGTAGTTGAGAAAGTTCTTATTGAGCAAGGTGTAATTAAATTATTCAAGGATAATAAAGATGATTCTAATGGAAAAGATAAACCTCCCTTTTGGAACAAAAATAAGAATATTGTCAATGACGGGGTAGTGGATGTCAATGTGGTAAAACCAAAGTTAACTTTCCCCGATGCAAGTTCATCTAATACCAATAATCAAGTGAATGTGCCATCAAGACCTCCAAGAAAATACACTCCATTGGGAGAACCTATTGAAACTGCATTGAAGAAATTGGTTGCAAACAAGCTTATTACATTGCCAGACAATTAACCATTTGAACCTAAGGTGAAGCCATCATGGTGGAATGATAACAAATTTTGTGACTATCACAAGAGAAAGGTGCATAAGACTATAAATTATCATAGATTGAAAAATCTCATATAAGATCTTAATAACAATGGTGCAATAGAAGTTGATAGTCACACTTCTAATGAAGAGCATGTGATGTTTAAGGAACCATTCCCAAAGCATGATAAGGGAAAATCCCCTAAGATAGATAACAATGCTAATTATAGTATTGTGTCCTACAATTATATTGTCAACCATATTTCAAAAATGGACTGCCATTTATCTACCATAATTATCAAAGACAAGACCCCTGAAGGTTCTACTCAAAGGGGTAAGGTTGTTTTGGAAGGAATTGGACCATCTTCTTCATCATCTAATGACAAAAACCCCAAATTCAATGTCACAACTTGACAAGGAAAACTTTCCTTACAAGATGTTTCATCCAAGACAACAACCTCATCATCTACCAAAAATTAGTATAACCTTGTAGACCAATTAGGAAAGACACCAACCCTTATCTCCATCCTTGAGATTTTATGCATTTCACCCTCACATAAAGCCATTCTAGACAAAATCTTAAGAGAGACATCCATTCCCACTGATCTGAACATGGACCAGTTTTAAGCCATGGTGAGATACCTTTCCACTCCATATTTCCTTATGTTCATAAAAGCCAATGATGCATCTCCATGCCAACCACACAATGCACCACTCCATATTGAAGCCTTTCTCAACAAAAATTGCATTAAACAAGTCTTGATAGATGGAGGAGAAGGTCTTAATATCTGTACATTGAAAACTATCTTATAATTGGGATACTCTTAACAAGCTGTGGATTCAAGAAATAAGATTGCCATAAAAGAATATGATGACAAAGAACGCTCATCTAAAGGAATGGTCACCTTACTTGTTAGCATTGGGCTAGTAACAAATGATGTGGTTTGCCAAGTCCTTGATCTTGATCTTACATACAACATACTTTTGGGACGTCCATGGATACATGAAATGAGAGAAGTACCATCAACATATCACCAATGTATTAAATTCCCACATTTTGGAGTTGAAGTGACAGTCAAAGGTGATCCAAATCCATACATATACTACAATAATCTTCGACCAAGACCTAAAAAAATAGTCTCAATCAATCGAGAGGCACTCCCTCTTCAACATGTTGATCCAGAACCATTGAAAGCCTCCACTTCAAAGAAAGAAGAGCTTAAAGGAAAATTGAAGATTAAAGACATAGGATGTGGTGATTATATCTTTCATGTTGATCAATTCCCACTATCACCTAAGGCATTTGGTCGACAAGATCAGGGCACAGTGAATAATGATGCCATAGAGGAAGATATCAAGTATGTGAATGGTAAACACAAGCCCAAGTTACAAATTATGATCTATCAAGGAATAGATCTCCATGTACATGTGCAAGGAACACTAGAGCTCTTACAACCTATAAACAATTTCCAACTCAAGGAATTGGGTATGAACCACCTAGTGTTGTGCCTACTAAGTCTAAATGTAAATCCCCTATAGTGGTGCAAGTAGCTCTTGCTATCAACATTCCTAATAGTGATTCCAACAAAGAATCTATTGAATATATCTCCATCCCTTTTGAGAACTCATATATCCTTACTATTTCATCCAATCATTCCATTTCCACTCCTCTCCTAGACTTGGATCAACAAGAATTACAAAATCCCTTACTAACTGGGGATCAAAAATCAAGCTTTGAAAAGAAAAGTCTAAAAGCAAAAATAAAGAGAAGTCCTTCAGTCCAAATCAAAATCAAAAGCTATTGGACTCTACAAAAATAAAATTCAAGGTTAAAAATCCTATGAGGAAAAAATAGCAAGAGGTGATCTCCCCTAATACCAATTTAATTGGGGGAATAAATTCCAAATGTTATAAGTCAAAAGGAATACTTGTTGATCCTAAGTTTCCACCAAGTCATCCTAATTCTACTTCTTCCCACACTTATAATCCTTCACCTCACAAGCATTCATTCCATACATCCATCTCCCTTGGAAGTATATCACATTGATGGACCTTTAATGGAACTTCTTTGATGGGATTTGTTATCAAGGATGCCCAAACTTCTTTAGGTGAAAGGCATATGGGCCAACGTAGTTCACACATTAGTAATTATACCTTAGTTCCTTTATCAAGGAAGACAATAAATGGAGCTACACATCATTCAGTCAAGAAATAGGTATCTTTGTGTAATCTTATTAGTGATGAAAACTACAAGATCTCTCGCTTGCAAGATTTGGAAGTGTTAAATGAGCATAGACAAACTGGAATGGATCATCTTAAAGAATATCAGCAACATATGACTCACAACTACAATCACAAGGTAAAACCTTGCATATGATTCGAGGTGGGTGACTTGGTCCTAAGAGAAAACTCTAAAAATCAGCAAGACAGAGATAAAAAGGGCAAGTTTGAACTAAATTGGCTTGGGTCTTATATCATCACAACAGTCTATGGATCAGGTGCATATCAGTTATCAACACTAGAAGGGGAGTCATTGGATGATCCTATCAAAAAAATGCACCTTTTTAGGTTTTATACATATCTTTTTAGAGTATCCTAATCAAAAATACAAAAAAAAATCGAAATATATATTTGTATAAAAAAACAAAAAATGTGAAAAATACAAAAAAAAAATTGTCACTTTGGTGAAAACCTAGCAAATAGGCACCTTATGACACAAAAAATTGAAAAATCAAAAAAAAGTAAAGAGAAATAAATTCATCGAATGGTGAAAACCACTTTGGTTGTAGCTTAGGCAAGTACCATGGTGAAAAATGGGTTACCGACACCATGTGTAGAGACTTTTGCTCCTCCGTCCTTTAGGATTCAATTGTACCCTTTCACTTTGCACACACTCACATCCTATCATTCCATAATAAAATTGAACATCCCATCATGGCTAGTTATTGATCTACCTAAGATTGGTTCGCCCTCCATAATAAACCACCTTTCCATCCTCTTTCTTTCACCCATAATAAATTAGACCGTCATATTTGTAACTGGGGGCAAACCCTAAACCTAGTGATGGAATTGGAACCTTCGCATCGCATGTTTTGAGGAGCATCATCTTTTCATTCCTCCTTTTTGCACACAATCCGTAATAAAAGATCAGCTGCATCGCCAATCTGCAATAAAGTTTCACTCTTCTCTGCAATAAAGTGTCTATTTCATGGAGTAAGTCAATTTCACATGAGACACAAGCAATGGTGAGTTTTCAACAAATCAATCTTTTGGCAGACTTTGAGTACAATGAGGTTGTATAGTATTATATGTCCTTTATTAGGATAATAATATTGTGACCAGATCAAACATAATAACATATGTGGCAAGATAAACTTATAACTTGAGGATTTCAATTTATGTTGGTGTCAAGTCTTTAATTTTATTTTGATTTTATCTTTTGTGGTGACATGTCTTTTAGATTTCCAAAAAAGTCTCTAACTAGAGATTCCATCTCCAAGATGTCTTTGACTATAAAGGTTTGGAATCCAAGAACACTAAGAGGGGGGTGAATAAGTGTTACGTCGAAATGTTCACTTTTAACCTTATTATAACATGCATTCACCAATCGGTAAACTGGTACATATAAAATTGAAAGAAGTAAAGAAATCAATAAGTCAACCACACAAATGAATACCATAACATAGAGAATTATATGTGGAAAACCTCAAAGAAGAAACACCACAGCGGGATTTGTGACCCACAATATCAATCCACTGGCCATATGAAAAGATATTACATAATATGAGGGTTTGCACATGCAGGAAGCCTTACAGCCTACAGCACACTGCTCAACACAAAGGAGTCTCACTGACTACAGTCACTTTGAATAAGAAAACATAAGACTGGACTCATTTAATGCATTTGTTATGCCTAATTGAGTTTCGGTTCAAGCTCTAACTGTTCCGGTTCTGAAAACCCTAAACCCTTACTGGAATAACCTCTTACATAAATGTCCTCATATACATGATCTTCACATTACTCACAACATTAACATTTCTCATTACAATCATTTCCATCATATCCTGACATATCACAAAATGATCTAATCAAATGACCTATATACCCTTACAATCCTTCATGATTCATCTTGGCTTACATAGATAATTACAAAATGATTATACATGTCGGCTCATTACATATATACATAAATATCAAAATGAATTGCCGATTCTCAGATCTTGTAATGATGCCAGCTTCCAATTCTGGTACCCATAGAGTCCTTCCTACCGGTGAAGATACCTGTCAGTTCCTGTGAAGTGTCTGTCGATAAAGTACCAAACCAAAGAATGAAGCTGGAACATGTTCCCATCAATGAAAACATATGAAACCAATCAAATGAGTGTCAATTGCCAACAAACTGTGGGGATGGGTTATGTTCACCTATTTGTTGTTTGTGGATTATCTCTTAGTAATACTATGGCTCATCCAAGGATATGAGGACATTGTGGGTCTAGTCTAAATTGGGGAATTCCTTGTGTGTGATTGTCTGATCTCTATGAAAATGATACAATGACTATCTAAGTTGAACATATATCTTTAGTCATAATACATTTTCCATAAGAAAGCCCAATGATGATAATAGCACAAGAAGCACATGCACCTCCATATGTTCTACCTTACATCCCTTTTTTCGCTTTACCCTCCATCATCCTTCCCCGAGTCCCTGTAGTTTGGAATCACATGAATAAGTATAATGACACACCAAAAAATATTGAATCTCATGTAGTGTTTATCTACATCATCACATGTTAGTTTGCATTCTGAAGCAATCACCAGTGAGGAGGGACCTCAAGGAGATCAATCTAGACCGATCAACAAGAGTAAACACAACAGAAACACAAAGATATGATGGAGGCAATGCAGAACAAATTGATTTATTTCATGAAAATTGATTACAACTAACTGGTAACAACCAGGTTACAGCATAACTGGCTCACAGGCCTTCTAGAACATGCTCAAATATTGAATAGGTCACAACTGAAAGCTTTAATCTTAAGATCTATCTTATACGCTTTGTATAGCTACCTTATTTTCTGATTGTTACATTCTAATGAATAATTACAATTATATATACGATCCAAAGGATCCCATCAGCCCAAAAAAGGATCAAAACCCAAAGAACAAGACCTAATGTGTAAAACCAACAAGGTCAGCCTCTACCAAGATATTCCTCTGAAAAATCCAAAGGATGAAGTGTAGATCACGAGAAAAGGTCAGCCACACACCAAGAAACATTGTAATCAATGCCCAAGGCTCCGCAAGCTTACGAAGGGGCTTCGCTAGATCACCAAAATAGGTCTAGGCAACTGGTAGCAAGATACTGTCAACCAATAATAGGAAACTGTCAAGGAAACCAATAGCGATAACTTGCCCGAAAATGATCCAAATGCAATGCGGTCTAGAAATAAGAAAGATGATCAAGTCTTTAAGTAGAATCCAACTCCACAGGATCCGGTGAGCCAAAATCAGGACACACAAAAAGAAATGTTGAAACTGCAAATAGAAAGTAAAACAAAAAGAAAATGTTTTTGGTTGATGCAAGATTGCTATTTATCGGGGATGCTCCTGCATCAAGCATTCAGGGTTATTGAAAACCAAGGCGGTCTACCTTTGCCTAATAAATCCAAGATGAATCTTTAATTGGTTTGTCCTTCCACTTCACAAGATACTCCTTATACTAACTGCTCTAGGTACTACGCCCAATCCTACTATCCAAAATTTCTTCAATCTGATCTGGTTCCTTCCAAGGCAACTATTTCTCCAAGTCTACAATATTGTCCTCACTAAATTTTGGTTCATGATACTCATGAAGATCTACAATGTTAAACACTGGTGAAATACTCAAACTAGCCGGTAACGCCACTTCATATGCATTTCCAGAACTGAACTTCCTCAAAATCCTGCAAGGTCCAAACTTTTTCATCTACAATTTGTTATAAGTTCCAACCGGGAATCTTTCTTTTCTTATATATATCATCACTTCATCACCAACTTCAAATTCCTTATGTCTCCTCTTCTCATCAGCCTTCTCCTTATACTTGTTGTTCATGTCCTCCAAATGTTGCTTAACCTGAATATGCAAGGTTGTCATGTGATCTACAAAGTCTTCTACTTTTAAACTTCTTCAGTCTTCACTACTAATATCTCTCAATTCTGATATACCTCTAGGATGCACTTCAGTAACAATCTCAAAAGGTGTTCTTCTGGTACTCCTATTCATTGAATTGTTGTAGGCAAACTCTGCTTGTGCAAGGATCAAATCCCAACTTCCAGTTTTATCTCCAACTAAACATCTCAACAAATTTTCCAAGCTTTGGTTAACTACTTATGTCTGTCCATCAGTTTGTGGATGAAAAGTATAACTGAACTTCAAATATATCTTCATCTTCTTCCAAATTGTTCTCCAAAAATAGCCAACAAACTTAGTGTCTCTGTCTGAAACTATGCTCTTAGGTAATCCATGCAATCTCACTACTTCCTTGAAAAATAGGTCTTCTACATGTAATGCATTTCATGTCTTCTTACAAGGTATGAAATGAGCCATCTTTGAGAATCTATCCACTACCACAAATATAGAATCATTCCCTCTCAGTGTTTTAGGCAATCCAAGTATGAAATACATGCTTACATCCTCCCAAGGTCTTATCGGTACTGTCAAAGGTTTATACAATCCCACATTCTGACTACTACCCTTTGCAACTTGACAAACTCTACAATTGTACACATATTTCTTAACATCCTTATGAATCTGGGGCCAAAAGTACTGCTCACTCACCAATGCTACTATTTTGTCAATACCAAAATATCCAGCCAATCCTCCACTATGTTTCTCCTTTTATCAAATTATCCCTCATAGAACTCTTAGGTATACACAACTGAACTCCTCTAAATAGCATCTCATCCTGAATGAAGTAATCCAACCACTTGCTTCTATCTACCATAACCGGTGTTCTACATGCTTTCCAAGTTTCTGCAAAATCCGGGTCATCCTCATACAAGGTCTTCAATTCTTCAAATCCTAATACTATCACTCTCATCTTTGTCAGCAAATTCCTTCTCCTATTCAATGCATCAACAACTTTGTTAGATTTCCCACTTCTATGCTTCAACACAAAGTGTATCTTTGCAAAAACTTTACCCATCTCATATGTCTTTAATTCAACTTTAATTATTCAAATACTGCAAAGCTTGATGATCTGTATACAACACAAACTCCTTAGGCAGCAGGTAATGTCTCCACTTCTTCAAGGCTTGAACTATGGCATAAAACTCTTGATTATATATTGAATCTCCTCCGTGAATCATTCAATTTCTCACTGAAATAAGCTACTACTCTCCCTTCCTAACTCAAGACTGCTCCTATTGTTGTTCCACTTGCATCACAATCCACTTGAAATACTTTATTGAAATTCGGTAAAGCTAACACAGGTTGCGAAATCACTTTTTGCTTCAACAGTTCAAAACTTTTGTTTTCTCTAGTGGTCCACTTGAATTCCTTCTAATCTCCTCTCATGGTAGCGGTCATAGGGTTACAAACTAAACTGAAATTTATGATGAACTTCTGGTAAAAACTAGCCAATGCATGAAATGATCTTACCTCTCCAATGCTTTCCAGTGTAGGCCACTCAACAATTGCTTTTACTTTTTTCAAGGTCCATCTTAGAACCATTCTCAGATATCACAAATCTCAAATAGACTAACTCATCCTTCATGAAAGTACACTTCTTAATATTTATCAGTAGCTTTTCTTCTCTCAACCTCTGCAAAACTTGTCTCAATTGCAACAAGTGTTCCTCTTTTGTCTTACTAAAAATTAGGAGGTCATCAAAATATATAATAAAAAACTTATCCAATAATTTCTTCAATACATCATTCATCAACCTCATGAAAGTACTCGGTGCATTAGTTAACACAAAAGTCATCACCAACCATTCATACAGTCCTTCATTTGTCTTGAATGTTGTCTTCCACTCATATCCTTCCCTAATCCTGATATGATGATATCCATCTTCAAATCTATCTTTGTAAAGTATTTGGCTCCACTAAAACAGTCCATTATGTCATCCATCCTAGGCAAAGGAAATTGGTATTTCACTATTATCTTGTTTGATTCTCTAGAATTGGTACACATTCTCCACTCTACATTCTTCTTAGGTTCTATTACTACTGGTACTACACAAGGGCTTAGACTTTCCCTAGTCAAACCTTTCTTCAATAGCTCCTCAACTTGTCTATTTAGTTATTCATTCTCTATCAGTGTCATCCGGTGTGCAGCTTTGTTAGCCAAACTAGCTTCAGTAACCAAGTCCATGCAATGACTAATACTTCTCATAGGTGGTAATCCATCAGGTACATTATCTAAAATGATGTCTTCATATTCAGTCAGCAAATCTTTTATCTCTTCTGGTTGTTCCTCTTCATGCTCCAGTTTCTCGTTCTTCTTAGGAATTAAGGCAAAACACACATTATAATGTCTCAATCCATCCAGGAATTTCCTTCCATCTACCAAACAAATTCTAGCATTCATACAAACTTCATTCTTCAAAGGTTCCTCCAAATGCAACAAGGTTTGCTTCATCCCATTGGCCACAATAGTGTATGTATTCTTCCTCCCATCATGTACTTCTTGTCTATCAAACTGCCAAGGTCTACCCAACAAAAGATGACAAATATCCATAGGCATAATATCACACAAGACTTCATCATGATAATTCCCAATTTTCAATTTCACAAAACATTGCTCTCATACTAACAACTTATGTTCATCCTGAATCCATGCTATCTGATAAGGCTTAGGGTGTTTCAATCTCTCCAAATTCAACTTATTCACCATCTCTTCTGAAACAAGATTATCCGAACTTCCACTAGCAATAACAACTTTACAACACTTATCGGATACCTTACATCTGGTCTTGAACAAATTCTTCCTCTGCAAGGGCTCTTCATCTCCTCCAGTATGACACAAATCTCTCCTCATCATCAACAATTCTCCATCTTCCAGTTTATTGTTTGATCCGGTATGGTTTTCTTTCACCACTACTGCTCTTCTGGTATTCTTTGTTTTCTTACACTCGAAAGCACGATGTCCTTCTCCTCCACACTTATAGCAAGTTCCTTTGAATGTTCTCTTGTCTTGTCTTCCAAAATTCTCATTTCTGTAGCCATCTGATTCTCTCCTCCGGTAGAAATTTCTATCATCTTTTCAGTATGAATTACCTTCTTTGTTCACTTCCTTGTTCTTGTTCTAGTCTGTATAGGTTCCTCTACCTTCGATATATCCTCTTCCTCCTTAAAATCTTCCTCTGATAAACCTTCCACCTCCACCTCTCTGCCTCTGCTCATGTCTTTTATTTAGCTTCTCTTCTGCCTTTAGGGCATATCGGTAAGCCTCTTCAACACTCTCTAATTTGATCAAACTAAGTTCATCTTGTATAGACATCCACAATCCATTCAAATATCCTGTAACTTGTTCAACTTCATCATCAACATGTCTAGATCTGATGTTCAACTTGTACAATGCTTCGGTGTACTTATTCACACTAGATTCCTTTTGTCTCAAATTTTGCAACTTTTGGAATAGATTCACTCGATAATCAGTTGGCATAAATTTTGACTTCAACCTAGCAATCATCTAATCCCATGTCTTAATCTTCTCTTTACCTCTTCTTTGTCTATCAACTTGTAAGTGTTCCCACCAAAGAGATGCATGACCTTTCAACCGGTTACAGGCATATTTCACCTTCCCTTCTTCTGCAGTGTTTTCAAAATCAAAGTACTTCTCCATCTCTGAGATCCAATCCATCAATTCATCTGAATCCAACTTCCCATGATATTTCGGTGGGGTAAAATTAGGTTTAGTATTTTCCCTACTCAAAACCCTCAAAAACCTTTCCTCATCCAAATCAATCATTGGTGGGTTTACTTGTTATGTCGGGGCTTCTTCTCCTTCATCTTCATTTACATCTTCAATATGTCGGCCTCTTCTCTGGGCTATCTCCACGGATTCCAACTGGGCGGCTATCCCTCGCAACATTTCCATCACAGCAAGGTCTACATTCCCACACGCTCCATTCCTAGCTCCTCTTTGTGTCATCATTCACATCGGTCCTCTACAGCTCCAGGTCAGATCCACAATTAGCCACCCTACAACAAAAATCTCAAAACACACAACCTCTAGAATAAAAACTCACTCTAATGCCACTTGAAGCAGTCACTAGTGAGGAGGGACCTCAAGGACATCAATCTAGACCGATCAACAACAGTCAAAATAATAGAAACACAAAGATATGATGGAGGCAATGGAGAACAGATTGATTTATTTCATGAAAATTGATTACAACCAACTAGTAACAACTCGGTTACAACATAACCAGCTCACAGGCCTACTAGAGCATGCTCAAATACAGAATAGGTCACAACTAAGACCTTTAATCTTAAGATCTATCTTCTACACTGAGTCTAGCTACCTTATTTTATGATTGTTACATTCTAATGCATAATTAAAATTATATATATGATCCAAAGGATCCGGTCAGCCCAAAAAAGGGATCAAAACCCAAAGAACAAGACCTAACGTGTAAAACCAACAAGGTCGGCCTCCGCCAAGAGATTCCTCTATAAAATCCAAAGGATGAAGTATAGATCATGTGAAAAGGTTGGCCACATGCCAAGAAACATCGAAATCAACACCCAAGGCTCTACAAGCTTCGGAAGGGGTTTGGGTAGATCACCAAAATAGGTCCAAGCAACCGGTAACAAGAAACTATCAACCGATAATAGGAAACTGTCAAGGAAGTCGATAGCGATAACTTGTCGAAAAATGATCTAAATGCAATGTGGTCGAGAAATAAGAAAGATGATCAAGTCTTAAAGTAGAATCCAACTCCATAGGATCCGGTGAGCCAAAACTGGGACACGCAGAAAGAAATGTTAAAACTGCAAATAGAAAGTAAAACAGAAAGAAAATGTTTTTGGTTGATGCAAGACTGCTATGAACCGGGGATGCTCCTGCATCACATTCACATACATAAAAATCTTATTTGCATCCATACTGCATATTCATATATTAATTTGCATAGCAATGTACATATAACATCACATCCCTCACACACCACTTGTTAGCACATCATGTATACATCATTATCATATTGCATGCATCATACATAATTATAGAACATTTGCATTATCATAAATAGAATATTACATCATCATCATACATAGCATAAACATAAACATAAAAACACAAAAAAATCTCTACATCTCATAACCATAGCATCACATCATAGGATCATAAACATCACATTTTCATAATAGATAATCATGTATAGATTAAATTGCATCATCATAATAGACATCAGAACCATATAGAATCATACAACATAAAGGCATCTTTGGAACATACACATGCATATATAGTCATCACCAAAATAGATCATCACACACACACACACACACACACACATATATATATATCAAAAAATAGAGTGTAATGATACAATGATGTCCAAAAAATCATAAGACTGCAAAATAACCCAAAAGTGTCTATATCATCATACAAAACTAATACAAAATAGACCCGAGAGAGCTATGATGAACCCCCTCCCCGGAAGCCATTAGGCCTTAATAGAATCAAAGTTCTCAAAGACCCATCCCCTAGATCTTGTCTCTACCCCCCTCCTACTGATCCTATCGATGGTGCAAGTGACCCCATCACTTCACCACTAGATGCCTTTTGGTTGTCCCTCCCTATGGTAGTAGACTGAGATGCCCGTCTGTAGCTACCTACCCTCAAGTGAGATGGAACTGTTGCCTCATATAAGCTCCTCCAGTACCTGATCTCCTCCCTAGCATTGATGCATTAGGTGTGTCGTGATCCACTACCACCATGTTGTGTCATCCTATCCACCCTGATGATCACCTCAACGATTGTATACTACTTGATGGCCATGTCCCTCTCATCTCGGGTCTCTTGAAGCTACCTCTGTAGTCAATTCACCTCTCTCTCAAGATCCTCTATCTTGTCAACTTGTCCTTGCATGAGCTTTCATAGCATAATTAGCTCATCCTCCTCCTCATCCCCTCCACCTATTGCCTTGACCATACCATCCTCCCTTTCCTATCTAGCGACATCCTGTATCTATCTCTGGCCCTATTGTTGTGTCTGTTTCTATACTATAACCTGCACTAGATGTCCCCCCTCCCTCTCAGTGTCCTCGATAGTATTCCTCCTCTACCCTCTCCTCAGCCTCCCTCCTCACCTTGGCCTCCATCATCCCCTCCCCGAACTATCCTCCTTGATGTTTCTCTCCTTTGTCTCCTCTTCTTGCCTCCACCATCCTAATTGTCATAATTGTCAATCCCAAGTGCTATGAGTCATGGAAATAGATTTTCTCTAAAGTAAGTATCATACTCGGGCATCATACCCACATCTACTACATCTCTCATGAGGTCATGTGGAATTGTTACAAGCACCTAGAACTCTACAACTACATTATCATATGACAAAATTGGGCCCATGTGTACCTAATATCGAACCATGCATGCAAACTCTCCAGATCGCCATGGTATCTGATGTATCGTACCAAACTGTTGAGACACCCTATCAACTAGTTGTCTATACATTATGTATGGTGTCCACCTAATCAAGTACCTAGTCCTAAAACAAAATGGTAACTCATAGTTTTCCTCTAGTCATGCCTCACAATCTAAGTAGGATCACCATATAACAATATTGATTTCATCAATAACCCTACACTAGTACTTCAACTTCCCTAGTCATGGCTTAGAAGTGATACCATATATATGTACATAACACTACCCATGACCTTTGAATCAAAAGTGTATCGGTCTCATCATAGCTATATGCTCGTAAGCCCAAACCTATAATAGAGTCACCTCACATCCAAGCCCACAACCACTGAGGTATACAAACTAATGCAGCTCATGGTATAGATGTGTCAATACACATGGTCCCCATGCAAATCTAGTCCTCTAAGTTAGGAGCATCTCTAGTTCTCTCCCCCACCCAATAGCCAACCCATGAGTCAATCTATCTAGACATAAGAACCCACTGATAACCCCTCCCACCACTGTAGCTAATGTATACCCACTGGTGTACATGACCTCCCATCTCAATTTTCCTCCTCTGATCTCAAGCTCATGATCTCCAAATACCCACCGTAGAGCATTTGCATCTCCCTCTCAATCATAAACCACCATCTCACCTATGATCGGTATCCTCAAGATCTTATATACATACTCTAAAGTGGCCAACATCTCATTGGTAAGCAAATGAAATGAGCATGTCTTAGAGTACCATCTCTCTACAAGAGTAGTCAACAATCTTGTGTTCACCGAGATCTCAGGCAAGAACAGAATGTGTCTCAAACCCATAGCCTCTATCACTGCATGCTCTTTAAAAGTTGGGTTTAGTTGTAGCCACTCCATCATAAGTAACCTCTCTCATGACTCCAATTGTGCTAGATACTCTTGCAATCAGCCAAACCAATCGCATCAATCCTAGTAGTACTCATGTATATCACATAGTTCTACTTATCTTATCCTATCCTAGCCTAGTGGTGTTTATATTTATCACATGGTACTGCTCATCAGGATCTATCCTAGTGCTTATGTCTATCACATGTCACTCATCCTATTAGTGTATATTTTTATCATATTGCACTTAGTCTTTGTCCTATCATGCTAGAGAATTTTCCAGATTCAATCAATTTGACAACTTATCCTAGATTTTCTTGGCATCCTATCTGCCTAGGAGCACCTGTTTTAGTGTATCCTCTTGACAGTTTATCCAACTGCCTATACATTTTTATCACATTATGGCTAATTCCATCCCTAACCCTATCTTATCCTACCTGAGGCACCTTTCTAAGTGTACATCCTCTTGACAGTTTATCTAATCGACAATGTATGTCTATCACAAAATTGTTGATTTCGGCCTACTATGATACATATGCGTTAAGGATGGACCTATATGTGCTTTTACTGCATAAAAACGGTTTTATCTTGCGCACATGTGCCTTTGTACATAGATGCGATGTTGTTCTGTACATACACAGAAGCATAACCTAGAAGTGGATACACTTGACATAGACATGCTTTCAAGCATAAACACAGTGCTATTCTACCCACACATGGCATCATTTCCTATGTGTGGTATAAAGACATAAACATGCTTTCTACCAACACAAATGCAATTAGAAACCTAAATGCGAACATACTTAACCTATATGTGTTGTCGCATCACAAACGTGCCCTAAACAAACCTATATGCATTCAAACAGCAAATGATCACTTTCGTGTTTTTGTCTTAACCTACTTCCTAGCCTAATAAATGTTAAATCAATGAGCAAATTTGAGGTGCATGTTGGCTCACCCATGTGTACATGTTGATCGAACCAATGTAATCTGACTGCCATGATCTCCTGACTATTGACTGCTCTCCTAAGCTCTCTGAGTGCTCGTTGCTCTGGTCCTCTCGAGGGTAGTGGATGCAAATGAGGATGTTTTCATCCTTGTCTTCTATATATAGGCTGTGAAACCCTAATTGGTCGTGTATGCCCCTTGGCACCTTTTTCTTGCTCGTTGACCCTTTTTGAGTCTAGTTTTCACCTATGTAACCATGTCGTCTTATCCTTATCCCTTCTAGCCTTTCTTTCTTTTTCAAGAGATTGTCCACAGATTTTTCAAAAAAAAATCACCTAATCTTTCAAGGGGGTATATCACTCATGTCCTAGGGCAACTTTGTATCAGTTTATCTTATCTTATTTAAGCCAACATGACAAGATGCATTGTCTCAAAGAGGGGGAAAATGTAAACACCTAAAATTGTCCTAGCCTAATTAAATAAATATTTTATTTATTTAATTATTTTATTCTAAGCCTTCCAATAATTAAATAGATTTTTATTTATTTAATTAATTCATTTATCCTCTTCTAGACTTTCCCTATTTAAATAAATATTCTTATTTATTTAAATTATCCTTTCCCTAAGTTAAATAAATATTTTATTTATTAATTGGTCCCACCTCTTCTATTAATTAAATAGATCTTTATTTATTTAATCAATTCATTAGCTTATTCCCTCCATGACACTTGTCATTTATCTCTTAATTTGCCCCTAACTACCCCTTTCATATTTTATTATTTCCTATACCTACCCTTTAATCCTAGCTGACCATTTATCCTTTCACCTCTTAGTCCTATCCCTCCAGTTTCTAAGGTGTTCTCTATATAAGAGGATTTCTTCATCCTTTCACACCCCTAACCAATGCATCTATCAACTCATGTGATCAATGAAATTTCAAGCAATCAAGTGTCTTCACAACCACAATATGTTAGACTGTATTGAGCTATTGTGCACAATACAAAATCTGAGAACAACCATATCAAAGCAAGATCAATGGAGATCAAACCCTAATAAGTATGCGAATGGTATAATCTATCATGTTTTTTATTTTTTGCATATTTTAGGTTCTTAATTGGTGTATGGTGGATTCTTAATTGTAGAACTAGGGTTTTATGTGGATGGATCTTTGTTGATTTTACAATAATTTTAATCATTCCATTTTCATTGTATATACATGGCTCTGAGATGATTTTTATGGGTACTTTAATTTATCACTATTTTAATGTGGGCCTAAACGGTCCCATAAAAAAAATGATAAAATTTCTCAATTTTGGCAATGCAACCCAATTATTCCCTTTCCGTCAAATGTCCCTAAATCCATTTCTATCATGATTGAATGATATTTTGTGTGGAACAAAAACAAGCCACTAGAGGCCAGTTTACATAAGAGGTCCTTAAATTCATTCTTTTGACAAGTTAAAAACTAAATAATAATTATTAGAGTAATTAATTAGGCACCCTTGCATAATGTTGTGGCTTTTGGAGTTCATTTGTACTAGTGGTGAAATTTTCACTATCTTCTTAGCTATGGAGATTAAATTTCCATTTTCTTTATTTCACCAAATTTTAATTTTTTTTTAGATCAAATTAATATGATTTAAAATATGAATGAAAGTGAACATTTTAATTCTTTCTAAATTTACTTTATCCCCGCCCCTTTTGTTTAAAATATTGCGGCTTTTAAACTTTGGCAAAATTTAAATGTTTTAAATAATGTTTGTGTCATTTTCCAAAGTCACCCACCAACCATTTCCCACACCTTGGAAACATTTTAAATAATGTTTGTGTCATTTTGGGGTGTCGACAACCATACAAATTCCTCTATAAAACATAAATAACCCAACCACGCTCAAAGTTTCATCAATCATATTTTTTGAAGTTTCAAACATATTTTTAAGTGTGTTTGCAAGTTGATTGTAATGGTCTCCTTGTCTCAAAACTTACCCAAGGCTATTCCAATACTTGGGCAATACTTTTAACACCACTTGGCATTGTTCTTTTTTGCTTCTTATAGTGCCAAAAATGACCTACATGAACATGTTCTAATTTATTCTACAATAATAAAAGATATTTCTTTGTTGTATAATGTATGGGAGATGTTCTAAACACTTATACATTGATTTTATTTTTGTTTGGATCATTTCTAAGTGCTAGAAAATGCCCCTATGTAGTTGAAAGTTACCCAACAAGCAATTCTATCATTTGGGTATTGTTCTAAGTAGGGTTGTGAATGATTTTAAAGGAAAAAGTATGGAAGCTTGTTGCAAATAAATTTTTTAATGCATTTTTTTAGTTGTTTGTAGATGTGAAAATAGAGGCAAACAGTAAGGCAAATATTTGACAAAATACCAAATGTATGGAAATGGTGTGAATAGGTTGAGGAACAAAGTGAAAGTGGGATTCAAAGATTTCGATTGCTAGAGAAAGTAATAAAAATGGAGATGTTCTAAGGAGTTCAGTAGATAAATATACATGGTTAAATGGAAATTTTTATTGTCAATAAATAGGTTTTTACCTAGAAGTGAATTTTTATTGGTACTGATAAAATGGAGCTGGCAAATGAGCTTTTACACCTGGATTAAAAATATGTACATGAATCATAAAAGAAAAAATTTAGTTGAAAAAAAGAGCAAATGAGAGGAAAAATAATGTGAAATGATATATCATTTTGATTCCATTCAATTGGAAAACCAAATGGTCTCAATAATGCTAGGTGTCTAAATATGTCCTTTAATTTAGGTTTCTCTCCTTCTCCATAAACTATAATTTATACTCTATTTTGAAGGGTTCTATTTGTGGAGGTATATAAGTAGAATAAGGTTTTGTAGAGACTTGATATTTTTCTCAACTAGGTGAAGGTGTTTAGCTATAGGTCATCATTTCATGATGTTTTTATGTTTTGTAATGAGGCTATGTAAATATCATATTATTTTGTAATTATTTATAGGAAGAAATGCAATTTTCTTTGACTTGAATAATAAAGAGTTGTTGATGTCTCCTTGTACATTTGTTGCTTCAGTTATTTTTGTAATTTCTTCATTTTCATGACATAGAGTAAATTATTTTGTGAAAATAATAGAAATGTTATATTCTCTGATGGATCTCAAGAATGCTTATGTAGTAGGATTTGGAGATCATATTACCAAAAGGTGGTTATATAGGAAAAGATAACCAAAACATGTTTAGCATTATGACATAAGATGCAAGATATATGTCTTTGTAGTCCACATTTAAGTCTTTGTAGTCCACAGTAAGGCATCAGTTAGTCTTGTATAAATCTTCCATATTAGTTCCAAGTTTTATAAATCTTGTTGAATAATTTATTTTAATGTTTAATTTATTAGGATTTATATGTCTTCATGAATTTTAAAGAGTATAAGGATTATGTTTAATTTATTAGGGTTTCCATATTTTTTTCTCTTTCTTATTATCTTTTGCGTGTTGGTGAGTTGTCCCTCAATTCTTTGTAAAGGGTTTTAGGAGACCTTCAAAACCTGCTTGTTCTTCATTGGTTGTTAGTTTGCAAAATTTGACTTTCTATTGGGTGGTTTTGATAATTGTTGTTTGGTATATCTTATCTTATACATCAACTTTTTATTTTTCTAAAAGGTTTTAAGTCCCTTTAAAACCTTCTTTACTACTCAAAAACAAAATCCTAATTCCTATCTCTTTGAACCAAAATTTTATAATGAATATTTTCTAACAATTTTTATGGGACTCTCTAAAATAAGAGTCATGACCATTCAAAACACTAAAAAAAAAAAAAAAATTCAACTCATGAAAATAATTTCTTTTATCTAAATCTTCTTCATTTTTCTTACCATTATGATTTATAAAAAAATTATCTTTTTGCTTCTAAAAATTCTTTAAAAAAAAACATTTTCCTCTTCTTTACAATATTGAAAGATTCTTATTATTTCCCTTTGCCCCTCTCAGTAAACTATTGATTGAATTTTTTTAATTCCTTCTATACACATTCACTCATCATACAATTCATACATTGTATAAGCTTTTAGTTTTTTTTTATCTCTAAAAATTATGAGTACCTTCCTAGCACATAGTACACATAGATAAACACACACTTAAATAATCTAATCTAGCTATTATAAGGTTGAAAAACAAACAATGTTCTAACAAACAAAAGCTCTAAATTTTTCCCAACCTTTTACCATACTAGATATCAAATAAAAATTGAGCCTTCAAAACACAAAATATTTGGATCCAAATTATATACTCATAATGAGTAATTACAAATTATACCATTCCAACTATACAATTCAAGGATGTAGCCACAATTGTCAAATCTATGTATTAAGGCATTTACTATTAACGATGTCATATTTCAGCAATCCATAGAGATGTGAGTTGTTATTTCTAGATTTGATTGCATGTGAGGTTTTTCATCATTTGTTATTTCTAATATTTCATATCTTTTCTTCAAAATATTTTGTACAAATTTTAATTTCTAAATTAATAGATCTCTATTGCAACTTTATAATTTCTCTCCTTTGCTTGACTAGCAAACTTTGATTTCTAATGTACTTCTATACACAACTTTATAAACTTCCACTTTACAAATTATCAAAATAATATCATCTTCTTTTAATCCTTCTATTCAATTAAAACACTTCATTTATTTGAGCTAACTTCATTTGAATCACAAACTATGTGTTTTGCAATGAAGATTAACTTATTTATGCTTAGTGAATGAATGTAGTATCCTCTTTGATAAAATACACCTAGATGAGATTTAAAAAATATTGGTGTCTTCTTATCTAGAAAGAGTAAATGTAACTTGTACTTCTAATGACAATAGTTTCAACTTTTTCACCTTTGATTTTGTATGTGATTGGTCATAATTATTCTAGATGAATAGTACAAGTTTAGTCATGTTCCTTCGACTATATATTTTTTTTTGGATAAATTTAAGGTACACTTTGTAGATATATTAATAGGTTGGAAAATAGGAGAATGAGTGATAAATCAAGTGCCCTACTTTCTTATTCTTATCTACCTAATGAAGTATGGCCAATTAGTTATATAATCATAATGATTCAATGAGTGGACTAGGACACCCCTTGCATTTAACCTTATATATATGTACACACATATATATATGCACATGTATATGTGTATGCCAAAGTCTATTTTCCTTCACCTTCCCTTTGTTTGAGCTTCTAGATGTAGCATTTAAAACTTCCTTTGGGGTGATTGTTAGACCTCTAAGATCAAGTTATCTAGGATTAACCCCCCTAGATGGACTGATTTTATGATTCTAAGTAAATGATCACAAACAATATTCAAGATATGAAAAATCCTATATGATTATGATGTTTTGTATCTTTATAGATTAAATTGTTCTCTAAATATTCATTTTTGTCCTTATATTCTTAGATTTATACTATGTTACATTGAATGTATTTAAATACTAAAAAATAGGAATATTGCACAGAAATATGTGTCAAGTTAGCTCACAATGGCTGATGGAAAGAGTCACAAATTTTAGAATGAGAATTTGAATATTAGAATCTTACATTCAATACTAAGTGCCTTAAGAGAAAATTAAGTGGGAGTGAGTTTGGGTGTGATGAATTGCTAATTAATGATAAATAGGTAGGAAAGTGTAAATAAAAAGAAATAGGGATGGGTAGGATTAAAGTATGTGCCAAAATTAGTTCAAGAGGGTACCACTTATTGAAATACAATTGTGTGTGTGTGTGTGCTCCGCAATGTGCCCAAACATAAATAAGCATTTGAATGGGTATAATAATTTCACAGTTAAAATTTCTTATAAGTAAGAATCAAAAATTGTAAAATCATTCATTTATATTAAATTAAGACTTTATAATGATATTTTAAACATATTATTTTATTATTAATGAATCGTAATAATAATTTAACCACCTTAGGAAAAATACAATTATTAGTTAATTAATGAATAAGATTTAGAAAGTTAATACAATGAAATTTATTTAAAAAAATCTCTTTAATTACGACATATTATAATGGTGATATATAATATTCTTGATCAATGTTGTAAGAGCACAACATTTTTTTTATAATATTCTTATAATAGTCTCTTCTATTGCTAAGAATTTTAATTACTATTCTTATTCATATATTTTATTTTTAATTAACAAAATTAAAACCTTGTGATAAATTGTGATAGTAACTATTTTATAACTATATCTTATTACACACAATACCACTTATATCATTTTCCATGTCTATCAATAATAAATTTTATTTCTCTCACAATAGTTTGATATTTATCACTTAGATTTCCAGTCTATAACAATAGATCATGAATCATCTCTGGTTTTAATTGTATTTGATTTATTTGGTATTAATGTTTTGAGTCACATTCTGTGATCATCATCAAATCGCAATCTATCATTCTCCTCCTTTTACTCTCTACTGTCTTGATGATGGATCATAAAATGTGATCCAAAATGTTAATACCAAATAAATCAAACACAATTAAAAAAACCATTGATGATCTATACATATAACTTTTTATACTTGTTTATGATGAAAAGTGGAAACAACAATATTGAAAGACTAAATGAACTCAACCACAAAACCCTAGCCTAACAACAACAAAGATCCACCATAACATATGAAGATTTCCTAAGACAATGCAAATCAAATGAAATCACAAAGATTATACCATCACATGTCTAATAGGGTTTGAATCTCCATTCTTCCTATCTCCATTGATCTTGCTTGATATATTTGCTCTCAGATTTTATATGTGCACAAGAGCTCAACAAAGAACGGAAATGTGGTTGCAAGTAGGCTTGATCGCATATTAAGGTTTGAGTGCTAAAGTCGTCGGGGGTTCAACTCATTAGGGTTGATAATGAAGGAGAGTATCCTCTTATACAGAAGACACTATAAGAAATGGAGGGATAAGATTAAGAGGTGTAAAAGATAAATAGTCAGCTATGATTAGAGGGTAGGTAAAAGAAATAATAAAATAATAATAGGGTGGGTAGTGTAGGAATTAAGAGATGAATGACATGTGTCATGGGTAGAAAAGGCTAATGAATTAATTAAATAAATAAATATTTATTTAATTAATAAAAGAAGTGGGATCAATTAAATAAATAAAAGTATTTATTTAATTTAGGAAAAGGGATAATTTAAATAAATAAATGTATTTATTTAAATGAGAAATAAGGCTAAAAGAGGATAAATGAATTAATTAAATAAATAAAGATTTATTTAATTAATAGAAGAATTAGGCTTAAAATAATTAAATAAATAAAAATATTTATTTAATTAGGCTGGACAATTTTAGGTGTCTACATTTTGCCCCTCTTTGAGACAATGCAGCTTGTCGCGTTGTTTCAAAGAAGATAATATGAGCTAATACAAAGTTGCCCCAAGATGGAAATGATATGCCCCCTCGAGAGATTGGATGAATATGTCTGGAAAGATCGCAGACAATCTCTCGATAAGAAAGAAAGGCTAGAAATGAGTGACAAGATAGGATAGAGTGATAGAGTCACTGGATAAAGAAGACTGACTCGAGAAACGAGAGCTAGGGTAGTCTATAAGATAGAATATGAGGGGAAACATCCTCCTTGTCATCCACACATCCAAGAGATCAGAGTGTAGAGAGAGAAAAGAGTAGCAGCAGTCAGCAGCGATGGCTTTAGTTCATAGATTTGATCGTGTTCACCGATTTCAGAGACCAGCAGATGCAGGAGAGCCGGTAAGTACCATAAAACCTCTGTGTACTTTGTCACAATAAATGTTGTCATAAATGCATGTTAGGTAGCAAATTTAATGCATTTTAGGTATGTCAAGCAGGGTAAAAATGTTAAGGCACATCTGCATCATGAATGCGCGTTTATGTCTTCAAGGATGAATCAGCAGTTCTGTGATAAACATACACTGTCAATTGGATAAGCTACTGAGAGGATACACTCAAGCAGGTCCTCAAGGGAACACTAGAATAGTAGATAGAGCTAGAATTGACAATTTTGTGATAGAACATATGTTGTCAATTAGGAAACTACTCAAGAGGATACACTCAAGCAGAGGCCCTAGGATAGAATAGATCAAGGAACTTTATGACGAACAGGGAGTACCAAAACATAGTACTTTGTGATGAACAGTGAGTACCACTATGATAAACAACAACACTTTGTGATGAATAGAGAGTGTCACTAGGATATAATACCATAATCACTTAGTATAATAAATAGCATTTTGTGATGAACAGGGAATGCCACTATGATTGACACAGTTGATTTGCTTGACTGCAGGAGTACCTACCTATGCTGGAGTCACGGGAGATATTCCCATCGACTCAGAGTTTGTGAGCAGAGCTAACAATTGAGGAGAGAGCAGTAGTTCAGGCTATGGGCCTACGACATATTCTATATGTGCCTGAGTTTCGGGTGAACATGGGATTGCTAACTGCATTAGCTAAGAGATGGCACTTAGAGACTTGTAGTTTTCATTTGCCAATGGGTGAGATGACAGTCACCTTAGAGGATGTTTATAGGATACTGCGGATATCGATCGATGGGGAGTTAGTACCCTACGATCGAGATGGAGATAGGGATGTACTGAGATGAGTTTTCCAGGATCCGGGATTGGAGATGAGGGGTGGACATGTGGCTTGGGATACCATGACATGGACAAGTTTATCACTACCAGCAGTGTTGGTAGGAGTGATCAGTAGATTCCTCTATCAAGATAGGGTGACATGAGGATTGGTTGTGGGATGGGGGAGAGGAGGAGGATGAGCTACTATCCTTGAGGGAGATCTACCAAGGACAAGCAGATGAGATCTAGGATCTGGAGAGGGAGACAACTAGGCTCAAGAGATAGCTAAGGGACACTGAGCGGGAGAGGGATCAGGCTATTCATTGCTATATAGAGGCTGAGATAGCACTGAGGGAAGGGAATCGGGTAGCAGAGGACACAGGGGCTAGATACGCCTATGTTCTACGAGCAGGGGTGAAGATAACCTACTGGAGAGACCTGTACTGTGGAGTGGTGCCACCAAATCAGTGGGCTAGGAGCTTTCGGAGACCATCGTGGACTATGACAACCACTGGAGGGAGAGACAGGAGATAGGCATCTAGCGGTGGGGTTATGGGTCCTCCACCACCACCAGATAGAGGGGACAGGAGAGATGATCCTAGGGCGGGTCCTTCCTGGGCTTAGACTCCATCGAGGCTAGCTGGCTCCAAGGGAGGGAGTTCATCATAGCCTTAGAGGGCTCCCTATGTATCATTTTTTGTACCATTTTTGTATAATGATGTAGACACCTTCGGGTGAGTTTGTAGCCATATGTATTTTGACATCATTGTATCATGACACTTATGATTATATATATGAGATGATTCATCCTTGCAGCATCTATAAAGATGTGTACCTATGTGATGTTGCTTCTATATGATACATGTTTTTGTATGATGCTTATGATATGGATGCAAATATGTACATGATGCAATGCAATATTTTTGTTTTGTTATGTTTTATATATTTATGCAAATGTGAATGTGAATGTATGAAATGCAAATGAATATGATAATGCAAATGACTATTTACATTATAAGAATGTAAAATGTGCTAACATGTGTTGTGTGCAGGATGTGATGCAATTGTGATATCTATATGTATGTATGAAATGCTTAATATGTGGTAATGCAGGTGCAAAACTACATGAAATGCAAATGTTTTTGGTGTGTCATTATACTCAGTCATGTGATAGCATGCTACATGGACTCAGGAAGGACTATGGAAGTCAATCAAGAAAGGGGGATGGAAGATAGAAGATATGAAAGTGAAAGAGCTTCTTGTGCGTTATCATCATTGAGCTTTATTATGGCAAGTAGGTTATGACAATCTAGGCATATGTTCGACCTATAAAATCATTGTACCTGTTTGCATGGAGATAAGACAGTCACAAACAAGGAATGCCCCAATTCATACTAGACTCACAGTGTCCTCATATCCTTGGACAAGTCATAGCATTACTAAGAGACAATCCACAGACATCAAAGAAAAATAGGTGACGATACCCCACCCTCGCCTTTCTTGTCAAAGACATCCTAGAGATAAAATCTCTAGTCAAAGACATCCTGTAAAAGCTAAAAGACATGTCACCAAAAGATAAAATCAAAAGAAAACCAAGACTCGACACCAACATCCACTGTAGTCCTCAAGTTTAGTGTCTCTTGTCACTTGTATAAGTCTATTTGATTGTGGTCACAATGTTTACTTTCACAAAAGGATAGATAGCCCTGAACCATAATGTTGTCTGAGTCTGTTGAAAGACTTGATTTGTTGAAGCCCATTGCTGCTTGTCTCATCTGAAATTGACCCATGAAACTGATACTTTATTGCGGAGAATACAAAAATTTTATTGCGGATTAGCGATGCAAATGTTGCTTTATTGTGGATTGTGTGCGGATAGACTGAAGAAAAATGGAAGAAACTGTACTCCTCAAAACATGTGATGCTCTGAGTTCCACACCCATCACTAGACATAGGATTTCCCTTAGCCACAGATAGGAGCTGATTTATTATGGATGGAAAGGGGTGAAAAGGAATGTTTATTATGAATGGCTAACCAATCTTAGGTAGATCAATAACAAGACATGATGGGAATGGGTAAGCTTATTATGGATGAATAAGTTATGAATGTGTGCAAAGTGAAAGGATGAAATGGAATCCTGAAGGAGGGAGGAGTAATGTCTCTATGCATGGCGTTGGTGACCCAGTTTTCACCATGGTACTTGCCCAGGGTGCCACTGAAGTGGTTTTCACCGTTGGATGAAATTATTTCTCTCTACTTTTTCTGATTTTTCAATTTTTTTGTTGTGTCACAAGGCGTTAGTTTGCCAGGTTTTCACCAAGTACTGATTTTTTATGTTTATGATTTTTTTTCTTTTTGAATTTTTTTTTTTTTTTTTTTTTTTGTATTTTTTTATATTTTTGATTTTTTTTGTATTTTTGAATTAGGATACTCTGAAGAGCTATGTGTAAAACCTATGAAGGTGCATGTTGTTGATAGGATCCTCCAAAGGTTCTCCCTCTGGTGTCGAGAGCTGATATGCCTTGCATCCATAGGCTACTATAATGATGTAAGGACCCAACCAATTTGGTTCGAACTTTCCCTTCTTCTCTCTATCTTGCTGATTTTTAGGATTTTCCTTGAGAACTAGGTCACCCACCTCAAATGTGTTAGGCTTAACCTTATGATTGTAGTTGCATTGTTCCTTGACTGAATGATGTGTACCTCAAGTGACTGTCTCCCTCGATGAAGGAACTGAGATAGAATTATGAGCGTGTGGACTACACAGGCCCGTATGCGTGTCACTTAAAGAAGTTTGGGAATCCCTAATAACAAAGTCCTTCAAGGAAGCTCCATTAAAGGTCCATGATGTATCACCAAAAGGGAAAGGATGTACGGAACAAGTGGATGAGTGATGAAGGCTTATGATTGTGAAAAGAAGTATAAGTAGGATAGCATGATGGAGACTTAGGATCAACAAGTATTCTTTTTGACTTGAAATTTTAGAATTTTTGCCCCCAGTTATTTTGATATTAGGGGAGATCAACTCTTGCTCTTTTTCTTTCATGGGATTTTTATCCTTGACTTTAATTTTTGCAGAGTCCAATAGCTTTTGATTTTGATTTGAACAAAAGGACTTTCCTTTATTTTTGACTTTTATATTTTTCTTTTCAAATCTTGATTTTTGATCCCGAATGAGTAAGGGCTTTTGTAATTCTTGTTGATCCAAGTCTAGGAGCGGAGTGGAAATGGAATGAGCAGATGAAATGGTAAAGCTATGTGAGTTCTCAAGAGGGCTGGCAATACGCTCAATAGATTCTTTGTTGGAACCACTCTTAGGGCTATTGATATCAAGAGATGCTTGCACCACTAGAGGAGATTTGCATTTAGACTTAGTAGCCACAACACTAGGTGGTTCACACCCAATTCCTTGCAAATTGTTTATAGATTGTTCCTGTCAACTAAATGTGTTAGGAGATAGTGGGAGTTGATCAACATGAAAGATATACTCACCACATCCCATGTCTTTAATCTTGAATTTTTCTTTTAGCTCTGTTTGTTTGGATGTAAAAGCTTTTAATGATTCCGGATCCACATATGCTGATGAAGGAATAGCTTCTCTATTAACTGGAATTGTTATTTCTGATCTAGGTCACAGATTGTTGCAATATATGAATGGATTTGGATCAGCTTTGACGGTCACTTCAATTCCATTATGTGGAAACTTGATACATCAATGATATGTAGATGGGACTGCACTCATCTCATGAATCCATGGATGTCCTAGCAATATGTTGTATGTGAGATCTAGATCAATAACTTGACAAACCACATCCTTTGTAACCGGTCCAACTCTGAGAGGTAAAGTGATTGTGCCTTTAGATGAGCGCTCTTCGTCATCATATGCTTTGATGGTAATTTTGTTTGTAGCATTCACAACTTTTTTGGAATATACCAATTGTTTAATTGTATTCAAAGTACATATATTGAGACCAGCTCCTCCATCTACCAAGACTCGTTTTATTCGATGTTTGTGTAGGAAGGCTTCAATGTGTAAAGGTGCATTATGTGGTTGGCTCACGAAGGCGTGGTCAGCTTCTATGAATGTAAGGGAGTGTGGAACAAAAAGGTATCCCACCATGTCTTGAAACTGATCCACGTTCAGATCAGTAGGGATAGAAGTGTCTCTCATAGTTTTGTCAAGAATGTCTTTATGTGCAGGGGATATGCGTAAAAGTTCAAGGATAGAGATAAGCGCGGGTGTTTTCCCTAACTATTCTACAAGGTCATACTCAAGTTTGGTTGATGAGGAAGTAGTGTTTTTAGCTGGAGCACCTTGCAAGGTGGGTTTACCTCGATGAGTTGTAACATCACATTCAGAGGTAGGTTTAGAAGAAGATCCAATGCCTTTTAGGACAATTTTAGGTCTTTGGGTAGAATTTTCAGGCGTTTTGTCCTTGATGATAATGGTAGAGACATAATTTTCCATTGAAATGTGATTGACAGTTGAATCATAGTTATAAGATGCTCTAGTATAATTGGTCTGATCATCTGTGGCTTTCGCTTTTCCCTTGTCATGTTTTGGGAATGGTTCTTTAAACATATCATGTTCTTGATTGGATGAGTGTCTTTCAATCTCAATGTCACCTCTATCAATGAGATCTTGTATGATGTTCTTCAGTTGATGACAATTTCCTATTTTATGTCCTTTTCTTTTATGAAATTCACAATACTCATCATCATTCCACCAATTTGGTTTGACCTTTGGCTCATATGGAGGCAAATCTAGAATTGTTATTATTTTGTTTGCCATTAGCTTCTTGAAAACTGACTCTAGTGGTTCCCCCAATGGGGAGTACTTCCTTTGTGACTTTGAAGTTGTTTGAGTATTCACTTGATTGTTTGTAGAGATTGATTCAGAAAAAATGATTTTGGGTCATACTGTATTAGCATCCACAACACCATCATTGACTGTGTTCTTGTTTTTGTTCCAAAATTTTGGCTTGTCTTTTCCTTTAAAGTCCTCTTTGTTTTCTTTGAATATCTTAATTACTCCTTATTCAATTAGGACCTTTTTTGTTGCCAAGCCTTTTTCAATGATGTCCTTGAAGGTGGACAAACAAGATTTTCTTAAGTCATAACCAATGTCCTTGTTAACATTTTGGGTGAACATCTCTACCATTTGTTTTTGTGGAATTTCACAAGAGCATCTACTGGCTAGATTTCTCCATCTTTCTAAAAATGATGAAAAAGACTCTCCATCCTTTTGCTTGGTGTTGCACAAAGTAGTGACTGATATATCTGTCTTTATGTTGTATGAGAAATGCTGGATAAATGCCTCTTCTAAGTCACCCCATGACTTAATTCCAGGTGGGAGTTGGGAGAACCATTCCATAGCTTGATCACCTAAGCTTTGTCGGAATAATCTCATCAAATATGTCTCTTCTGTTGCTACCTCAATGCAAGCTGTGAAAAATTGTCTTATATGTGCCTTAGGATCTCCTTTGCCTCTATACTTATCGAACTTAAGTGTCATGAAATGTGTAGGAAAAGGAGGCATTGGAATGCTTTTGTCAAATGGATAGGGACATATGTCTCTCATTGTGTAAGTTGGCTTCAGTGTATTTATATCCTCCATTTTCTTTTGTAAGTCCTTAATTTGTTGCTCCAAATTGTTCTTACATGGAGACCGACTTCTTGGACCATACCCCATGCCTAAACCATCATGTGGAGGAGGAGCATGTTGCATATATGAATGGTATTGATCATACACAAGTTTATATGGAGGAGGTCTATAATGATGTTGCGTATAAGGACCACTTGGTATAGAGTCATGATGAGGAATGGAATGTTTGCTTTGTCCATGTATACCATACTCTACATGCATGTCATGAATTTGTTCTAATGTGTTGCCCCCAAATTTGACACGAGGTTTTCTTGTGTCGAAATTTTGATCATGCCTTTGGATATCCAATTGCTTTGGTGGTTGGTCCTTGGCATTGGTATGTGATTGAGTATATTTTTCTACATAAGACTTCCATAATAGTCTGTGAAGGTGAGTATCATATGCTTGACCACGTGTATGTGGGACCTCAGGTTTTTGAAACAAAGATGATGGTGATTCAGGCACCATATAAGGTCGTCTATTGCCTCCACTATTAGGCCTCCTTTGATCCATGTTGAGGTGAGGTTGTTGCAAAGGTCAATTTTCCATTATTTGAGACATGTCAAAATCATGAGGGATCTTGGCTCCACTTTGTGCCATCACTTGTAAGAAATATTGTCTATCTCTCCTCATTATTTCCTCAACCAATCGATTGAAACGGGTATCCATAATGGAGTCTTCCACTTCTGTTGAATGTACTGAAATGTTGTCCATATTGTCATTGTGTGTATCATTGTTGTTTGTAGTGTCCATGTTCTCAATATTTTGAGTGTTTCTATATGCATCCATGTCAGGTAATGTGTTATGATCAGTATTGAAAAAGACATCATTGTCATACTCATAGACACTCATGTTTGCGAACTCTTGAGCCTCTTTAGTTTCTCTCCTAGATTTTTTAAGACGGGTTTCAACCATGAACTAGGTATTGACCAAGATGTGTGAGACTAGATGAAAATGGAAAAGAGTATGGAAGACCAAGAGTTGGATGGAATGTAAATGAATCTAAAGTTTACTTGCAATGTCCAAAGTGTAAGACCAAGTATGTATGTAGTAGAGTAGGTTGGGCTTCCAAAGAGATGATAGTTTCTCTTGATGAGGTAAGTTGACCTTAACTCTAAGTAAGACCAAATGAGACCCAAAGGTGATAGACCTTGATGAGGGACCACTTAGCAAAATGTTGTTGTATGTAGTGTGTTGACAAAGCAAGATGAGGACAAGCAAGTGAACTTTTGACTCAAGTTTAGACAAATGTGAATGTAATGCAAGGTGTAAAGCAATGATGAACTTTGTAAGACCCAAAGGTAGGTTGAATGCTACATGAAAATCTAGAGAAATAACTTAGGAAGCTCAAGAATTCTGAAACTGATTGCTCTTGTTTATTGGATTGTGAGTTTTTCCCAATACTGAGCATAGACGTATTTGTATACTTCACAGATACGGTTCTAAAATATGAGTGCAATTTTTCCAATTTGTAAAGTTGTTGTTGTGACCAAATTTGAATTTATTTGATTGTTTTTCATGACAAGATGACATAATGTTGATGAGGACTCAATGTTTGCATGTGTTTAGACTCAAAATGACACAAAGAAAAGTGTGTTGTTTGATGTAAAAATGTTTTGCATACACTTGAAGACACAAAAGACACAATGTTTTGGTCTTGAATGTTTGATTGTTCAAAATAAGACAAGCACAATTCTTATGGCTGGCCAAGACAATAGTTGTTGATCCCACATGGGGTTTCCCCCGAGGCTACACTATTCAGAGTGGATACTTAGATGCTTGACCCACTGGCTCCACCCTCGGCACTCACTTCTCCAGGGAAGCCAAACATCAATCCCCATGAAAACTCCTCGTGGTGAACTTTGTATCTCTACTAAGAACCATATGTGTGTGGGCCACTTCAGAGGTCTGACCTCCTGACCCAACAACTAGAAGGATTTTGGCTTTCTAAAACAAAAAGGTGCTAGTAAGGGCATTCGCTCGTGTGGCCATACATGCGGCACTTTCAACTCTGTAAATACAGAAGGCTCCCAGCCGGTAGGGGTTACGCCCTACAAATGATCAAATAAATTTGGTCAAACGGGTTTATGGGGAGACATAGTGTCTATATGAACTAATCAACACACGTTACCCATGGTTTTCACCATGAATACAGTTGTTTATAGTGTTTTGGAAGAGGATGGCTTTTCCTCACTACAACTTGGGTCGTTCTCTCCTCACTAGTAGTCCTAATGACCACATGAGGAGACAGGCCCTCTAAAGATGAAACAAAAAGAGCCTACTGCCCAAGACACAAAAGACACTGGTTCAATTTTAGTGCACCAATTGAAGTGTTTGCTAGTCTATGAAAATAAGGCACACGATAAAGATCAAAAACCCTTGCCGAAATTCTGCAACAAAGATTTGTTAGTAGTTTTGCAATAATACCCCTCCTGCAAGCACACAAGTTAGGTAAATTTTAGATCCAAAAGACTTTGTGAAATAGGGGTCTTCAACAATGCGTTTTTTTGACCAATTCAAAGATATGATTCATCATTAAAAAAGACCACATGTAAAACTTCAAGAAATTTCCAGAAATGTAAGAAAATCCAAAAAAAATTCTAATTTGCTCGAAAAATTATTTTTCAATGAAAAATCATAAAAAATTCATATAAAATGCAAAATTGATCCGAAAAATCTGAAATTTTTACTAGACAGTCCTGATGGTCTTCCAACCTGCATAAAAAAATTCTTGCAAAAATTACAAGAAATTTGTGAGATGTGAGCATAATAATGCTAAACCCTAATTTTCAAAGATCCAATTTTTTAAGAATGATTTTGCATCAAATTTAAAATAACAAAGAACAGAGTCTATGTATAAATCAGAGATATTTCCAAAAATATAAGAAAATCTGAAAAATTCGCTAATTTTCTCAAAATTAATTTTTTATGAAAATACATAAAAAAATTCATAGAAATTTCAAATACTATCCAAAAAATCTGATTTTTTTACTGAGCACCTCTAATAATGTTCTTGACCTAAAAAAAAAATTGATGCCAAAATACAAAGCCGTTTGTGAGATCTGATCAAAATAATGAAGAACCCTAATTTTTAAAGATCTAATTTTTGAGGAAATATTTTGCATCAAAATTAAAATCACAAAGAACAGAGCCTATGTATAAATCAGAGAGATTTCCACAAATATAAGAAAATCCGAAAAATTCGCTAATTTGCTCTCAAAATTAATTTTTTATGAAAAATCATAAAAAAATTCATGGAAAATGCAAATCTTCTCGAAAAATTTTGAATTTTGGATTGAGAGATCTTAATACTGTCTTCAACTTGCAAACAAAATGTGGTGCAAAAATTCTTAGCCGTTTGTGATATCAGATCAAATCTCTCCAAGATCTTGATTTTGTGTCCAAAACCCTAGCTGCACAAGGTTATTCTCCAAATTGTTTTACAAAACAACAATATATGGTTAGGAAAACCTGCAAAAAACACAAATCTAACAAAAATCCATGTCCCACGGGGCATGCCAAAATGTTTATGATGAAAAGTGGAAACAACAATATTGAAAGACTAAATGAATTCAACCACAAAACCCTAGCCTAACAACAACAAAGATCCACCATAACATATGAAGATTACCTAAGACAATGCAAATCAAATGAAATCACAAAGATTATACCATCACATGTCTAATAGGGTTTGAATCTCCATTCTTCCTATCTCCATTGATCTTGCTTGATATATTTGCTCTCAGATTTTATATATGCACAAGAGCTCAACAAAGAACAGAAATGTGGTTGCAAGTAGGCTTGATCGCATATGAAGGTTTGAGTGCTAAAGTCGTCGGGGGTTCAACTCATTAGGGTTGATAATGAAGGAGAGTGTCCTCTTATATAGAAGACACTATAAGAAATGGAGGGATAAGACTAAGAGTTGTAAAAGATAAATGGTCAGCTATGATTAGAGGGTAGGTAAAAGAAATAATAAAATAATAATAGGGTAGGTAGTGTAGGAATTAAGAGATGAATGACATGTGTCATGGGCAGAAAAGGCTAATGAATTAATTAAATAAATAAAGATTTATTTAATTAATAGAAGAAGTGGGATCAATTAAATAAATAAAAGTATTTATTTAATTTAGGAAAAGGGATAATTTAAATAAATAAATGTATTTATTTAAATGAGAAATAAGGCTAGAAGAGGATAAATGAATTAATTAAATAAATAAAGATTTATTTAATTAAGAGAAGAATTAGGCTTAAAATAATTAAATAAATAGATATTTATTTAATTAGGCTGGACAATTTTAGGTGTCTACAATACTAAATAGATTCATTTTCAAAATCAAATTTAAGAAAAGAAAAAATAATACCCACATAAACAACAAGAACTATTTACCCAATTTCCCTGCATAAGCTGCAACGTTGAGGCATGTCTGATGGTCATTCCTTGGCCAGAAAACCAGAAACAATGGCGTGGCTTCCAACAAGAGATTTGTTGCATCAATGTGACCGTGCTCTGAAGATATTATCATGGCAGTCTCTCCAAACTGATTGCGCTTGTACACACAACACTTTTTATACTTGAGCAGAATTCTGACTACAATTGAATTATCATTCTTAGCAGCTTCATGCAATCATGTATTCTTATCTCAATTAGGACCTAGGTATCAAGATGGCTAGGGACAACACTGGGTACAATACCCTTTTGACACCAACACCTCCTTAACTACAACCTAGGGAGAATGTGCACAAACACAACTAATGCAAGATGCAATATGGGTCCTAGCTACTAGGACATATTCGGTGCCTATGTATAAATACAATGCAATCTCTCACAAACAAAGAAAAGGAGAAAAACGTTTGGTACTAAAATCTTCCCCAAAAGATAGATGAAAAAAAAATGCTCTTAATGTACAAGGAGATGCGGAAAAGCCCATGTGCGGAAAAATTCCACACATAAGAGCGTAGAATAAGAGAGACAATGCAACTATCCCAACCCTAATATAGAGTCTCCTACAATGATGGTAGATGTTCAACACTAAATGTTGGAGATGACCTAGTATTTTAAAACAACATTTCTCCCCCTAGGAAGAAACAAAACCAAGATGGTATGTAAGATGTCTTCCCATTTCTAAAAGAAAGATGAGAGAAATAAGATGATGTTTTATGTCTTTGAAGTATGTTCAATTGTTTCTATGTCGATGTCAAAAGCTATCACACTCTTGTTAGGTGTTTTAGGCCACACTATAGAATATGACAATTCAAGATCTCCTAGAAATTGGTGTAGAAAATTATCCAAAGATAGTTGTACCTCCTTTAAATACAAAGGGACCTCATCCAAATACTGTCCACAATCATCAATAGTCATGTCAAACTGTGAGGAAGTATCATGTAGAGAATGAACAAGAGGGTTAGAGTGTGCCCTCAAAACAAGTGAAGAAGGATCATATGACTCAAAGAGAAGATAAATGTGATCAATCATGTCTCCCAAATATGAAATGTATCACTCCACAAAACCTATATATTTTGTCAAGTGATCATCCCATGAAGCGATGTCTAGAAGACAAAGTGTGTCCTATTGTACCTGTCGTGCCTGTGAACTGTGATACCTGCAGCTGCAACACAAAACAATCAATAGATCATTACAATAATGGTTAGCAAATAATAAGCAAACAAAGATGAACCATGGCAAAGCATCCTATCACCTCCTAAGAGATGCGAGTATGGATTTTCTCTCAGATCTGGATAAGCAATCCCAGTGACTTGACTACACCTAGATGGAGGATTTGAAATGATGATGATATGAAAAGATGAGATTGATTATGCTAGATTGATCCAAGAGACTAATTAAGATAATGATATGCATGATTAAGCTATGATGATGATGCAATTAAGCTAGAAAAGAGATTGATTAATCTACATGATTCAACAATTATGCTAGAAAATGATCAAATTAAGCTAAATCTAAGATGCAATTGCCTATAACAATGATGCTCAAATGATATGCTAAAAGATATATGCCTATAGTAACAGTGCATAAGATGAAAATGAGATGGGATTCTTTGTGCTCCAAAATGGGGGATATTTATAGGATTTCCAAGGCTAGGGGTGAGGTGACAGGAATCAACGGTCAAGATTGAGTCTAAAGATATCAAGGGTAAAATTGGAGGAGGTTGAAGAAGAGGCTGGAGGAAGAGACACTTGTCATCTCTATGGTGACAAGTGTCAACGAGTTTTCTCATAAAAGGACAAGTGTCCAAGAGAGGAGACATGTGGTCAAAGTGCCATATGTCTCAAAAAGAAAATATCCACACCATAGGAGGTTAGAATAAGGAGGTTAGAATGTGCAAGATAAGATAGGGTTGGTTAGACCCAAGGTTTGGTGGAATGGGTTAGGTTAGAGGGATGGTTAGGTTAGGTGGTTAGAAGTTAGGAAGCATGTGGGTAATTTGAATTTAAAAATTCAAATAATAGAAAAAGACTAATTAATTCTCAACAACTCATAAATTGATTTGTTGTAATTAATTAGGGGATTAGAAGAATTGAATTGAAATAGGGAGGATTAATTAATTTGAATTAATTAATCAAAAGAGACTATGGAATGAACCTATTAAATAAATCCTTAAATTTATTAATAAGTAGATGAAAGGGATAATTTAATTAAATTGCCTAATGAATTCAATTAAATTAGGAAGGGGGGTTAATTAAATAATTTCTTATTTAATTAATTATCTTCAGACCACTTTTAGGTGTATACATTTTGCCCCTCTTTGAAGCGAGGTGTGATGACGTGTTGATTCAAAGAATAATCTCATTTTGATGATGATATTGGTTTGATAAGATGCCCCAACTATTGATTGATAAATTGCGGTACGGCGATGCCCCCTCGGGAGATCAATTGAGATAATTGACCTTTGGAGTTTTGTGAATTTTTGCGAAATTGATATCCCAATTAGAAATGATTTGATTTCTGCAACTGTGGTTGATGAAAATGCGAGTTCTATGATAATGGTGATGTTGTTCTTGATTATTGATAAAGCTTGATTGATTAGATTGATAAGATCGAGATTTAGTCTAGTTTCAGGAATGACACCTCCTGTATATGAAAAAGATGATTAGAGCATCTGGTTTCAGGAATGATATATCCTGTATAAGACATGATCAGAACGTCTGGTTTAAGGAAAGATACATCATGTATAAGATGTGATAGAATCGATTAGATGTGATTGATTGATCGAATTGATAAGGTTGATTAGATAAAGAACTAATAGTTTGTTGATACCAAGTTGCAGGAAGATTCGGATATGCTGATGTTGGTTATGTTGAGAGGGTAGCATAAGATTTTCGCTAGGTCAACAATATCTGGAGATAGATGAGTCATCAGTTTGATTGTGTATACACTTGTGATGATGCCTTGATGATTCTCACAATAGATTTAACCCTGGATAAAATGAGCATGCGGGATCCCATGCAAGAATGAAATGCAAGCTACATGCAAATGCCAATGCAAAGCTACGATCAGACCAGTCACTAGGTTATTGTGTTTTTGTAATCATTGAGTGTTTTAAAATATGGGAAGTGAGTGCAAACATCAATGGTAGAATTAAACCATGATGACGTGAGCACTGATTTCCTAGATTTTGATATGGCAAGTTAGCACAAGCATCGAGGTATAATTGAATCGAGATGACTAGAGTGTTGCTTGTGTAAAACAGGCAATATCAATCATTTCAATACGCAAATTAGAAATGTCTTCAATGATACTTTGATGATCATGTCCTGAGACAAATTTGCACATATTAATAATTAATATACAGATAGCAGACAAGAAAAATATCATGTTCCTTCCTTGTTCCTCTAGTCAAAGACATCCTGGAGTTACTAAGAAATCATGATAGCGAAAATCAAGATAGAAAAGTTGAATAATCATGTTAAAATCATTACTAAAAAGATATCATCCATTAAAAAGTGTGTGATGTGCTTAGCCTAGCTTTGTGATAGTTTGATGGTTGATAATTTGATCTCGTGTTCAATGTTGGATGTGTCTCAATGTTTGCTTGATAACAGTTGTCTAATTGTTGTTCTTCCTATTTGATTAAGCTCAAAATGATCAAAAATTTTGCCCCCAGCTAGGTGTAGGATTTTGCCCCAAGCCTAGAAACAAATTCTTTATGATATACCCAATGATCCAACCCATGGCGACAAGCCACTCGGGATACCTGTGTATGTACAAAGGCTTTATTATGAATATGAACAGCTCTGATAGAAAAAGAATGAATGCAAGTGGAAGGATGCATGAACCAATAGATGGAAGAGCTAGCAGACAGATAGCGCCTGTTTGTCAGGTTTTTACCATCTTTTTTTATTTCACTTTTTCTCATATTTGATTTTTTTGGATTTTCTGCTTTTTCACTGTTTTGGGATTTTCCGCTTTTTCACTGTTTTTGGATTTTCTGCTTTTTCACTGTTTTTGGATTTTTTCTTCTTTTTCAAACATAAAACTTCTTCAGATGCATGCTATTGATAGGTTCTTTGAGCTGATCTTCATCCTGTGTTGATAGTTGATATGCTCCTGACCCAAATACTGTTGTGATCACAAATGGACCTAACCAGTTTGGTTTGAACTTTCCTTTCTTTTCTCGATCTACCTAGTTGTGTGGATTTTCCTTTAGTACTAGTTCCCCAACTTGAAAGACTCATGGTTTGACCATGTTATTATAACTCCGGCACATTCTTTGTTGATATACCTTTAAATGATAAATGACATTTTGTCTATGTTCATGGATTAATTCTAACTCTTGTAATCTAGATACTTGCTATTCTTCATCTGGGATAGACCTTTTAATGATACTCGTAGAGAAGGTATCTCTACTTCTATTGGCAGTATTGTTTCTGACCCATAGACAAGAGAGAAAGGTGTGGCACCTATTGGTGTACGGATACTAGTATGGTAGGCCCATATAGCAGGGTTCAATTGAATATGCCAATCTCTTCTAGCAAAGTTCACTGTCTTTTTGAGGATTTTCAAAATAGTTTTGTTTGATGCTTCTGCTTGCCCATTCCCTTTTGGATATTAGGGTGTGGAAAATCTATGTTGGATCTTGAATTTCTCACATAGCTCTTGTACATCCTGTTTCTTGAATGGTCGCCCATTATCAGTGATAATGGTCATTGGTATTCCATAGTGACAAATGATGTAGTTCAAGATAAATGCAGCAATTTGTTTTCTTGTGATATTTGCGAGAGGTACTGCCTCAATCCATTTTGTGAAATATTATGTATCAACCAAGATGAATTTGTGACCATTAGATGAAGAAGGATTTATCTTTCCTACTAAGTCAAGACCCCATTGACAAAAAGGCCAAGATGTTGCCAAAGCATGAAGTTCTTGTGTTGGTGCATGAATCAAATTCCCATGAATCTAACATTGTTTGCATGTTTGAGCTATCTGAAAAGAATCTCATTCCATAGTTGGCCAATAATAGCCCAAGCGTATGAGTTTTTTCGAAAGGGTAAGACCACTTGAATGAGTGCCACAAATGTCATTATGGACTTCATGTAAGGCCTTCTCAGATTCTTCTTGTTCAAGACATCTTAAAAGAGTACCGTCTAGACCTCGTTTAAACAAGGTATCCATGACAAGAGTAAAATGGGAGGATTGGTGAATAAAGTTTCTCTTTTGGTTCTTTGATAAATCTGGAGGTAGGGTGTTATCTTTAAGGTACGTGTAAGTTTGGCCATAACGGGAAGAATCATGCCCAACAAGGTGACAGATAGTTTGGGAATCAGGACAATTATGAGCAAGGTAAAACAACTCCTCCACCAGGAATTCATAACATTGTTGATTTTCCTGTGTCTGAAGGAGAGAAGCAAGTGTTGCCATGGCATCTGCTACTTTGTTGTCATTCGTTGGAATCTGCTAAAAAGTTATTTCTATAAAGTATTCCTTGATATCATCAACCATCTTTTTATAAGGCATTAACTTTTCATCTTTTGTTTGATAATCGTCATTAATTTGATTGATGATGAGCTGAGAGTCTCCAAAGACTTGAAGTTGTGTAATGTTCCATTCTATAGCCATTTTGATGCTTGTAATCAAAGCTTCATATTCTATTGTATTGTTGGTGCACGGAAAGCTTAATTTGTATGATTTTGGAATTGTATTGCCTTGTAGTGTGATGAATATAATACCTCCTCTTGATCTATGCTGTGTATATGAACCATCAAAGTATAATTGCCATGTTTTTGTTGTGACTATTAGGATATCAACATCGGGAAACTCAATATGTAAAGGATGATCATCTTGAAGTGGTTCCTCAGCTAGTTGGTCTACAATGACTTGTCCCTTTATAGCTTTTCTGTCAACATACTCAATATCAAACTCACTCAGGATCATGATCCATTTTGCTAGTTGTCCTATTAATGTTGCCTTGCTAAGTAAATACTTCAATGGATCAATTTTAGCTATCAACTTTATGGAGTGAGATAGTAGATAGTGTCTTAATTTTTTAGAAGCAAAAACTACTGCCAACCATGCCTTTTCTGTTGGTGAATAGTTGAGCTTGTATCCCACTAGTGTTCTACTAATGTAGTAGATGGCTCATTCTTTTTCTTCATTATCATGTTGTACAAGCAGAACTCCTAATGATACTTCAATGGTAGATACATAGAGTAATAATAGCTTTCCTAGAATTGGTGACATTAGAACAGGTGGTTGCATGAGATATGCCTTGATCTTGTTGAATGCATCTTCACATTGATGGTCCCACTTGAAATGAACATTTTTGTGTAACAAATGAGTAAATGGTTGACATTTATCTCCTAGTTGAGCAATGAATCTTTTGATTGACTGTAGTCTTCCTTGGAGTGATCTTAGTTCACTGATATTCTTGGGAGATTCCATTTCCATGATTTCTTTGACCTTACCTGAATCTACTTCGATACCTCTAGCTGAAATAATGTATCCCAACAGCTTTCCTGAAGTGACACCAAAGGCACATTTCTTAGGATTTAGTCATAGCTTGTACTGTTCTAATCGGTCAAAGATATTTTCCAGTATCTCTATATGTTCTTCTCTATTGTATGATTTGGCCAAGATATCATCCACATTGTCTTCCATGAATGTATGCATCATATCATGGAATATTGTTGTCATAGCTCTCTGATATGTAGCACCTGCATTCTTTAGTCCAAAAGGCATGACGTTCCAGCAAAAAGTACCCCATGGGCATGTGAAAGTTGTCTTTTCTTGATCTTCAGGTACTATTTTAATTTGATTGTATCCAGAGAAACCATCCATGAGAGAGAACATGGAGTGTCCAGCAATTAAATCTACAATGATGTCAAAGTTAGGCAAAGGAAAGTCATCTTTTGGACATGTATTATTAAGATCTCTGAAGTCTATGCATATTCTAATACTTTTATCTGGTTTTGAAACATGAATGATGTTTGATACCCATTGAGGATATGCTACAGGTCTGATGAATCTAACATCTAGTAATTTCTTCAGTTTTGCTTTGACTAGAAGAGCAATATGTGGATGCATTTTCCTTGATTTTTGTTTAACTGATTTGGCTCCTAGACTAACATTTAAGTGATGCATAATAAGCTCTGGATCCAACCCCGGCATGTCTGCATATGACCAGGCGAAATTGATTTGCCTTCGTTTGAAGAATTCCATATATTGTTGCATTTCTTCTTCTGATGGAGAAGTCGTTGGATGTAGGATCTTTGGTTACTCTGTTGTCCCAATGTTAACTACCTCTGTTGGTTTGATCAAAATTGATGACCTTTCTTGGTAGTACTCAGGTAAAGTGTCAAATCTCCCATCTTCTGGCACCTCAAGGATTTTTTCACCATTAGATGTGTCCTTTCTTTTTAATATTTCCTGATCTAATGTTTCCAAGAAATGGTTTTCAGCATTAGACCTGATATTGTTTTCTTTATTTTCCTTTTTGCAACTAGGAGATTTGGCACCCACTTGACTAGAAGATGCGTTGCTGAAATTCCTGGTGAGAGTTGTTGTAGGTTAGATTGCATTAAGATATATGGATATGGCATGGTCATTCGGAAAAGTATCAATGGCAATATGTCCTTTATTTTCCCATTCAATAAGTTTGGGGTGGATTAGAGGTAAGGGGTCCTCAGGTTGGGATGTTTCAAGGGTATCAAGGGTCATGATAGATGTATCAAAGTTTTCAATATGTATGTCAATGTCTAGAACGGTACTCTTGTCAGAATGACCTTGCACAAGAAGCTCCTAATCGTCCTCGGTTAAGTCCAAGTCAGTCGAATGTGATTTTGATTCAAGTGAACTAGTTCCTAACGTTTGCCCAACATACGTGTATACTACATCGACTCCTACATCTTCTCCAAAGCAATTTTCTTTAGTTGATTCTTTAGAGTGATAGGAATCCCATTCCCATTCATTAGAATCTGTATCACTTGCAGCTTGCAATCTACAGATTTGTTCATATAGTATTTGATTTGTTTCTTCATCTTTTGTTGCTATATATTTTCTTCTTTCATATTCAACCTCTTCAAGACTGATATTGAGTTCTATCAACCTTGCTATGAGCTCTCCTTGATTAGTACCAGGTTCATTTTTATTTTGATTGATATTTAAGGTTGCTTGGGAGGTGCTTTTAGTTTGTTTTTCCTGTTGATTTGAAGCTTGCTTCTTTTCCCATTTCATGTTTGCCTATGCTTGTTTCTTAGTTGATGTTTCTTCTCTTTCAATTTTCAGTTGTTCTTGTCTGTTTTCATATTCCTCTTTTTGTTGACTAAAAGATGTGTCTTCTAGTAGAGTGACTTATCCATACCCTAAGCCTATTTTGTCTGTAGCCTATTGAGTATGAGGTTGAATAGGTTCTGAGATACCTTCTTTTCTTTTTCCTATAGGACCTGTTCCAATGTATCCCATTTTTCTGAGAATGTTAAATCCTTTTCCATACTTTTCTGTAGGTATGCGGACATTGTTGATCTTTTGTTGAAATTCTTCATCCTTGTATAGCCACTGTACTACATCTTTGTCTTTTGTTTCCTCTGATAAGGTCCCAGCACTAACAAATGCTCCATCAAATATTGGAAGATATTTCACCATTGGTTGTTGTTTAGAGTTTGATGGTTTTCCAAAGGATTTAGGAGAAAGTGGTAATTGTGATATTGAATATTCTCCATTCCCTCGATCTCTTAGCTACATTTATTTTTCCATACTTGAAAAATTGAGGCAAATGATTTTTCTTTGGATTATGTTCTTGAAGATGATGCCTCCCTATTATGAGGAACAATGACTTCTTGAGTTGGTTTGAGATTACTACAATACTGAAATGGATTTGAATCTGCTAAGATCATGATTTCCTGCCCATTGTAGGGAAACTTTAGGCACTAATGATATGTTGATGGAATAGCTTGTATGTCATGTATACAAGGCCTTCCCAAGAGTATGTTGTATGATAAGTCCAAGTCTAGAACTTGGCATGTTGTGTCTTTCTGTAAAGGTCCCACTCTGATGGGTAACATTACAATTCCTTTAAAGGAACGTTCTTCTTCATCATAGGCTTTAATGGTGATCTTTTTCTAGGGATCAACTGCATCTTCTGAATAACCTAGAGCATGGACTAGACTCAAAAAGAAAATGTTTAAGCCAGCTCCTCCATCTATTAGGACACATTTAACTAAAGTCTTATGAATGATGACTTTTATATGCAAGGGACCATTATGGGGATGTTGCAAGAACATGTCATCTTCTTTGGTGAATGATAAGCAGTGAGGGGTTGTGAGGTGTCCCACCATGGTTTGGAATTGATCTATATCCAAATCCTTACACATTGTTGTATCTACTAATGCTCATTCAATAATTTCTTTGTGTGCAGGTGAAAGCTTTAAAAGTTCTAAGATGGATATTTGAGCGGGTGTTTTATGTAATTGATCCACTAGATTGTATTGTTTTGTAGTGGATGATGTGTTTGTTGTAGAACCAGGCAAAACAACTTTAGCTTTGCTTCGTGTGATATCATGAGCAGGTTCTTGATTTTGTTTTTCTTTAACTACAATCACATTTACCACAATATCATATGTATGAGCGTAGTTTACCTTCGCTTTACCCTTACCATTATTTGTCATTGACGATTCACCCTTCTCATAGTTTGGAAGTGGAATTTAAAATTTGTATGAGATTCATTTCTTGTATGTGCATCCACAGTTATCACTCCATTATCAATCAACGCTTGGATGACATGTTTCAATTTCTGACAATTATCTGTGTGATGTCCCTTGTTTTGATGGAAATCGCAATAATGGTTATCATTCCACCAAGGTGGTTTTATTTGAGGTTCGTAGTACCTTTCTTTTGGAAAAGTAATCAATTTGTTTGCGAGAAGTGTCTTTAGTGCTGACCCAAGGGGTTCACCAATGTTTGTAAATTGCCTTCGAAAGAAATTTTTGATAGTTGCTTTTTGATGATGGTTGTTTTGTTGAGCCGCTACTGAGTGAGTGGATAAATTGAAAACTAGTCGCTTTGGTTTCACATTGTTGTTCCACTATTCCATCATTGACGACATTACGATTCCTATTCCAAAACTTTGGCTTATCATTGTGATTGTTGTTATTAGTGTTGTTGTTAAGAGGATGGACTCCTTCTTTGTATATTTTCAACTCACCTTTCTTTATCATGGCTTCCTCCATTCTGATTCCATTATCAATCATATTTCTAAAACTTTAATTTCCGTGAATTTTTAGATAATAACTCATTTGATCATTTAGGTTGTCGATGAATATGTCCATTTTTTCATACTCTAGCATTGTATGAGGATATCATGAAGCTAACCATCTCCATCACTGTAAAAATGTCATGAAAGGTTCTCCACTCTTTTGTTTGGCATTAAATAGGTCTAGCATTGTTACTTCATGTTGTATGTTGTAAGAGTATTGTGAAACAAACTTATCCACCAATTCCGAGAATAATCTGATTCCAAGTGGAAGTTTGGAGAACCATTCCATAGCTAGTCCAGTTAAGCTTTTCAGAAATAATCTCATCAAATAGGTATCCTCATGTGAAAACTCCATACTCATTGTGCAAAATTCTCATATACGATCTTGGGGATTAGTGCTTCCATCATGTTTTTCATATCTAGGAGTTTCACAACTTATAGGAAATGGCATCATGTTTAGATTTTTGTCAAATGGATAAGGATGGATTTCTTGAAGTGAGTATCTTCTAACATTTCCTCCCTGCATATCTTGAATTTGTGTTTGCAGTGTTTGTATTTGTTGTGTGAGAGTTGTGATAGGATTATCAACATGATTTGCATAACCATGATTTTGCATTCTAGGAGGATCTGGATCTCTTCTTGTATCATCTCTACTCCTTCTTGTATCTTCATTGGATTGAAAGTTATTTAGAATTTCTACATCATCTCTTTTGGGAATGTAAGTTTCTGCATGGGTTTTGGTGTTACCAGGAATTGACGTGTCATTCATTTTGAGACCAAAAATCTTGGGGGAGTGTAGCACCAGATTTTGCTAACATTAGGAAATATTTTTCTTTTTCTCCCTCCAATAATTTCTACATAAATTTATCGAATTAAGGATTTTTTTTATGTCTCTAATATTTTGTTTTGTTATTTCTTCTTCAACTTTTATTTCATCTTCATGTTCCATGGTTTTGTAATCTTCAGTTATTTCCAATGTTTCAATTTCTGTTTCTGCGATCTTTCATCTCTGAGCCCTGGTTAGAATGGGCATACACGTGTGTTAGATATTGCGCTAGGATTTGATTGTCCAAAAGTTGTTTTGATAAGTGATCAATTGTCAATGTAAATGCGATAGAGTGATATGACATGAAAAGATGATTCAAGTGTTTAAAAGTTTGCAAGTTTTTGATCTTCGGTTTTGGAGTGCAATGATGATGATTTGATAAAAACCAAGTCTAATAGGAATGATATATCCTACGATGTGGGACAAGATTATCCTGACCAAATGTTGTAGTTTCATGATAGAGGATGATAGATCCTGATGAGAAACTATGTTTGAGTGATCATTTTATCAAAGAGGGTGATAATGCACCTTGAGATGTTTAGATCTTGAACTTGTTGAAAGTGAATACTTGAAAATATTGAGTTGTCTATCTCTAGAGTCCGATTTGACAAATGATAACTTGACCAAACTAACCAAGAAGACAATCCAAGCACAAAATGACAAATAACAGGTTTTTATGATCACTGTAAATTGACCGAGCAAATATGACAGACCTAAAAAAGATGTGGAAGAAGACAACTCTGGACCAACAGAGACAAAAATTTGTATGACAGTTTAAGCAACTTTAGACGACAATACATTCAGGCCCATACAACAAATCAGGAATCTCGTATGACAAAGCACAAGCTCGTATGACAATTCCCACTGAGTAAAATGATAAAACAAAGGTCTTGTATGACAACACTTTCTAAACCATACGACAAACAAGAAGGATTGTACGACAAAACTTTCTAAACCATACGACAAACAAGAAGGCTCGTATGAAAAAACACAAGCTCATACAACTCAAGACAAAACAGAGGTAAAAAATGTTGTTTGGACAGATTTTTTATCATTGAAATTTGATGTTTTGCTTTTGTTTTCCAGTTTTAAATGTTTGATTTTCTTGTTTCAGGGATGAATACACAGAAAACACATGATAGGATAAGTGACCACAAGAACATTATGCTACCTAAGGAAGTTGGCTGAGAGAGAAAACCTTTGCTTGCAAACATAGGTAAACACCCAATAGCTAATCAGAATACGATCGCTGAGTCTCACACAATGGATTCTCAATATCATATCATCTGACTCCAAACGCTAATGGGGGCATGATATGGCAAGTGTCTTGGGAGAGTTACTATCTCTCTTGCACATATATTATCACCCTTTCGAAGGTGAATCAGGTAGCTTCTAATTTAATCGGAACTAGTAAGGGATCTATTCGGCACATCGCAGTATAAACTTAGGTTGCCCAGCCTTGAAAACCAAGGTTTGACATACCTGAAGGTATGGAGGAGAGATATTCCCGAGCACTGTCCTTTACTTGATTTTCATCCAATCATGTTTATTTTATAGTGGTTTGGAGTACTTGGCGTTAGCCATTCCCACTTGGATCGTTCTCCTCTCACCGGCCTTAATGGCTAACATTTATTAGCTCCTCCGGAGGGTAGGCCTGCTAAAGATATGCACTAAATGAAAGAAAAGGATGAGTCTAGCTTTCTGATCACCTAAGAAAGGTGAGAGCATACTCGCCTATCATCAAAGCACATAATACATGATTGTTCATTTCCATTAGCAAAAACAAGTGTGCCTAGAAAATTTAAAGAAGACATAAAGTTTGGTTGAGTCATCCTAGGAAATATACAAAATAGATGCATTAGTAGTCATGATGTTTGGATGAAATGAATCTTTGACAAGTGTAATCTTCGACAATCATCCTACAAAAACTAGTTAGGCTGCCAAAAAACTCACAAATAGACTAGGGTTAGCATTAGTAATAATCAAATTGAAGCATGAAACCCTAAAATGCAATCTGCTTTGAAAACATAGAAGCATAATTTTGTATGAAACTATTTACCTGACCGTATGATTATCCTTTCAGGATTGTACGAGTGCAAAATGGAGCTCGTATGACAATTTAGTATCCTTAAAAGCTCGTACGAGTAAGAAAGAATTATTGTATCAATGCACAAAGGAGCTTGTACAAGACTAAAAAGGGACTCGTACAAGATTCTGATTCAGACCCGACCAGAAATGAAGATTTGATGATGCTTGAGAGGCCAAAAATGAGATTTTCAGCCCCACAGTGGGCACCAAAATGTCGTGCCTATGAAGTGTGATACCTGCAGCTACAACACAAAACACTCAATAGATCATTACAAGCATGGTTAGCAAATAATAAGAAAACAAAGATGAACCATGGCAAAGCGACCTATTGCCTCCTAAGAGATGTGAGTATGGATTTGCTCTCAGATTTGGATAAGTAATCTCAGTGACTTGACTACACCTAGACTAAGGATTTGAAATGATGATGATATGCAAAGATGAGATTGATTATGCTAGATTGATCCAAGAGACTAATTAAGATAATGATATGCATGATTAATCTATGATGATGATGATGCAATTAAGCTAGAAAAGAGATTGATTAATCTACATGATTCAACAATTATGGTAGAAAATGATCAAATTAAGCTAAATCTAAGATGCAATTACCTATAACAATGATGCTTAAATGATATGCTAAAAGATATATGCCTATAGTAATAATGCATAAGATGAAAATGATATGGGATGCTTTGTGCTCCAAAATGGGGGATATTTATAGGATTTCCAAAGCCAGGGGTGAGGTGGCAGGAATCAACGGTCAAGATTGAGTCTGAAGATATCAAGGGTGAAATTAGAGGAGTTCAAAGAAGAGGTTGGAGGAAGAGACACTTGTCATCTCTGTGTTGACAAGTGTCAAGGATATTTGCTCATAAAAGGGCAGGTGTCCAAGAGAGGAGACATGTGGCCAAAGTGCCATGTGTCTCAAAAAGAAAATATCCACACCATAGGAGGTTAGGATAAGGAGGTTAGAATGTGCAAGATAGGATAAGGTTGGTTAGACCTAAGGTTAGGTGGAATGGGTTAGGTTAGAGGGATGGTTAGGTTAGGTGGTTAGAAGTTAGGAGGCATGTGGGTAATTTGAATTTAAAAATTCAAATAATAGGAAGAGACTAATTAATTCTCAACAACTCATAAATTGATTTGTTGTAATTAATTAGGGGATTAGAAGAATTGAATTGAAATGGGGGAGGATTAATTAATTTGAATTAATTAATCAAAGGAGACTATGGTATTAAATAAATCCTTAGATTTATTAATAAGTAGATGAAAGGGAGAATTTAATCAAATTGCCTAATGAATTCAATTAAATTAGGAAGGGGGATTAATTAAATAATTGCTTATTTAATTAATTGTTTTCAGACCATTTTTAGGTTTATACAGTACCGAATCGTAAGAAGCCTAAGTTGTAGTGACACAAGTATCAACAAATGCAACAATCGATGAAGGAGATGGAATCTTAGCACATGTCTTAGAACCTAAGAAGATGAAAGTACTCCAAGATTCAAATGACCATACTAAATCTCCTCAAATGTGTTCACACAAGATGTCGTGATGGTGAGTACATCAGCTAAATCAACAATAAGAGAAAATTTGAGGCACATGGACTTGATATTTATTATCAACCTCCTTTAATAGGACAATGTATCTTCTATGTAAATCATAAATGATGGCACAATTTAGTGTGAACTCAACTCTCTTTCCTGCTCCACCATGTCTAATCTAACAGATAGAAAGTATATTGGTTGGTTCAATGAAGGCACACAAAGATATCATTTAATGCTTTGTCATCCATTTCAATACATCCATTCCCATAATAAATATGTTTTTATCCATAAATATGTATGGTGACATGAACAAGACTCAAATAAAGAGAACATACTTTGTGATGAAGTAATATGATGTGAGGCTCTTGAATGAACTATCCACCTATCTAACTCAAAATTTTCAATTACAACAAGTACAAGCCCCTTATGTTTCTCTACCTTAGAAGAAGAAAAACAATAACATGACCCCCCTAACATTCTTAAAGGCACATTGATTCAATTCTTCTTAAGAAGATGCTTCAAATCATCAATTATATTAAATAATATTGTTGTTCATCGCGTCTTGTTTTCTTGCAATATGCACATTTAGACTTCTCCTTCTTAGATGATTCCCCTTGAGAGGGAGAACATTTAGATTCCTTTTTTAGCTTGTTCTTTTTCTTATTTTTCTTCTTATCAATATTCATTGTTTCTTTTTGTACCTTAGACTCAATCACCACCAATTCTTGGTGTTTAGAAGACTTGATTAGACCCATGTGAATTAACTTATCTTCCTCTTGAATTAGGGGGTTTATAAAATCATCAAACTTAGGATCAACATATGATTCTCCCATAGAAAGTTGATGGGTATGAAATCTAGAAACAAACACTGAATAGATAAGACCAAGCTTAAATATCACATTAAGAATCCATTTTAAATACTATTTTTGAATATTGTAATTTTTTAGTTGTGTTCTTAATTCCTTGATTTTGGAGATGTAATATTTTTTAACATATTCAAAGACTGAGAAGGGGGTGAATCAATCTTAACAAAATTCTTTCACTTCTAATTATTTATTCATTCAGCATCAATGATTTAAACAATGATAATAGAGAGAAACCAAACTACACAACCACAATACTAGATGTTTGTGGGAAACCCCACAAGGGAAAAACAACCATGAGAAAATCTACTTGGATCTACTATCCAGATCTAACATCACAAGTGAAAATGATAATACATTAAACTTTATGGGCTACAACACAAAGGAAGCTATAGCTTCCTTAAGACAACATGTCTTTATAAATAGTGACAACTTGAACTTTTATAAAGATGCATCTATCATATAAGGATGGTAAAATCCTCTTCTTTCACATACTTCATTGCCACACTTTCCAAATGATTTTATCTTCTATATATATATATATATATATATATATATATATATAGTAGTGTCATAAAATTGTGAACCCTACAATTTTAACCATATTTTGGGTCCTCACCTTGGCGACGGCATCTCCTTCCCTAACTAAGACTTATTTATGCATTTTCACCCCTTAACCCTTCCTCCTTCATGTCCTATGTTTGCTCTAGACCCCGTCTGGGCCCCAAAATAGGGCAAGAGATGGGCATGGTGCCCATGTCCCCCTAGGACAGGGGTGTGGTGCTCTTGTCCCCACCCCTTAGGGTTGCCCTATGTCAAGTTTTCCTGATCTCCTATACACAATTTGTCTTTGGGGTTTGCAATTCCTCTTTGTCAACCCTTGGTGGTTGAAAATTAATCCTTGAGGCATCTATAAAAAGGAATTCAATACCCTCATTCAAGGGGGATGTACGGATGATAAAGGGATAAGAGGCATAAGAAGAAGATACAGGATTTCAAGGTCATCATCAAGCATTCAAGTCTTCTTCACTCATCCATTGGAGCAACATTACAACATTAATTTGCAAGCATGTGTGTGTGTTAGGGTTTTTTCAGGTTACATACCATTTCATACAAAATTTGTGGTTACATTCAAGAAGCAAAGCAATCATCATCAACAAATTACAGATCTACAAGGTATACATTTCCATTGTTTACATTCAAGCATTTGTAATTACTTTCTTTCAAGTTTGATTCCTCAATCAGGGTTTCACTAAGGAAAACCCCTATCCACAACCATTCTCCCTCTCTTTTTTGTGTGTAGGTTGTAGGTGTGTAGTTGTAATTGCAGGTTTGGGCTTCATTTGTAGAGATGGAAGAATCCTTTTTGTTTCACGGATTTTGTGGCGGACCATGTACGTTCCCGCCACGGTCTTGACGAATTTTCTCCAAATTTGCAAGGCAGATCTACATCAATCTAATTAGCTCAGATATGAAGTTACAGCGCGATCCCGAACTGGTAGCCCCACATTTCACTCATTTCCTCTCTCTTTTCCACATAGTCAACAAGTCAACTTTCTCATTTACAAAAGAGGGTGAATCACACTTCAACCGCTTGCAATCCATTTGGAATTTGCATCATTGTTTCCCTCGGATTTGGATCTAGTGGATTCAAGCCCCTTTTTCGAATGTAAAGTTCCTCCCAAGTGAAAATCATCCTAGTGGCTTCCTTTCTCTCTCCTAGGTGGGGAGTCACTAGGATCCAATTTTCCACTTTACATTTTGGTGAACCTGACATCTTACACATTGATTCTAATTTCTCATTCTTAGATCTGATTAATTGTAATTTTCATTTCAAATTTTCATTTTCAAGTTTGATCTATTTGCAAATTTTAGAGGTTAATTGCATAAAAACCCTAATTTTTCATTTTGAGAAAATTAAGCTTGTGAGGTGTAAAAAAATTAATTACTTGTTTCAGATCTGATTTCTATGTCAAAATTGTAATTCAAATATGTCTCTTTATTCTAAAAATTCAGTGGTTACATCATAAAACCTTAATTTTTAAGATTCTTCTATTTTTGACCTTTGACTGCAAGTTTGACCAATCTAGACATCTCCAAATCGGTTGATTTTTTGGATTCCGCATTAAAATAATAATCTCTATCATCCCTGAAAATTTTGGAAAAATTTGGTCAGACCGTGTGCGTTCCCACCATGGTCCTCGGCTTTTTTCCTGAAATTTTGGGAGATGGAATTAACTGTATTTTGTTGCTCAAATCCAAAAAATCAGCGTACTTTATCAATTTTAACACTCTCTAAGGTCAAACACAAATTCAAAATTCATCAAATTCACATCTTAAAATTAATTTTCATAAAAAGGTCGATCTGCTTTTCCAGCAAATTCAGATTTCACTTAAGAAACTTTTAATGGTAATTAATAAATTGGATTTACTTGCTCTTTCATATGTGATTAGATAAATTTTTGCATATATTTATCATGTGTCGGATAAGAGTTTTTTCCATTTCCTGTTGCTTCTCTTTCTTCATAGCACTTGGTCATATTATGTTGTTAGGATTTCCAAATTATTTTCTTTTCAATTAGATCTCAAAGCTTTCATGTATCATTTATGTTGCATTATGGTGATGTTGTTAACAAAATGCATTTCCTATGTTAATCACCTTAAAGCTTTTGTAGATCCTAAATCTAAAGATCCTAACCCTTGTACCTCTCCTAGCATATCTTGTGCTGATGAAATGAGATCTAATACTTTACCTAATGATCTTTCTACAAGAGAGAAATCATTGGAAAGTAACATAGATCCATCTTCTTCTCATACACACACCCTTGAATAAGGGGGGCAATATGACAACATCAACATTCTTACATCTTTAGCTCCTCCTTATTCTCCTAAGACCTATCTTCAACATCAAAGTCTATGTAGGGAGGATGATGTCATGTATTTTATTCATGACCTTTCATCTCACATAGAAATCACTAAAAATGAGCTTTTAGATGATGAAGATGTTCTTCCCCAATCTTCCAAAAAGGATAAGCTTGATAAAGGCAAAGAGATTCTCATTTCACATGATACTCATCCTTCATCTACAAATCATTTTCTACCTCCTTACACATCATATTTCAAAGAAATTCATGATCTTTTTCCTCCATCTAGTCAATTGCAACATTCTTATAGTCATGGCTTTCATATAATTATAAAACAAGGTTTTAAAGGACGAGGAATTGGGAAATTTGAGCATGGAATCCATGTCCCTATGAACCCTCTTACACAAACTACTACAAGAGGCCTAGGAAGTGGTACCCCTCTTTCTATGGATGAATTCCTTAGGCTTCAAAAATTTTAAGATTACCTTTAAAAACAACAAATCAAGTGAGCCTGCAAGAATGCTTCTTCTTCAAAACATCCTTTTTGTTCATTTCATCAAACCCATGACCATAATGTTGATGATTGCCCTGATTTTCAAAAATCTATTCAAGATGGCATAGATAGTGGCAAAATTAGAATTGAGGATAATTAAATTTCTTCTTTTAACAAACCCTCTCCTTCATGGCAAGATGATATTTACCATCCTGACAGATTAGCTGCAAGAACTTATTGGAGGTTGAAATATGAAAAGAACATTTCCTTTCCTCCACAAAATAAAAACAAAAATCTTAAGCAAGTGAAAGGTATTGAATATTACATTTTTCATGATTCATATTCACATTCTCTTGGAAAATGTTATGTATTTAATAAATTTGTTCAACTACAATATGATCTTACACACATTTGTTTCACAACAGATCTAGTTGTATTTATTGGTAAAAACATTGTTCCTTAGCACTTATTTTCCCTTCATGTTGCTCTTCACCCTATGGCATAATTGGCCCATTTAAAGGGGGCTCTTTATCATTAGTGGTGGTATTGTTTCACTTTAACATACTTTGGGGCAGCAACATGCAGTCCATTGTTCTTGTTCTTTCTATACATTTATCTCTATCTTTGTGAATTATTCATTATTAGATCTCTTTTCTTACATAGGGTTATCCTTATGTGAGCATATAATTATTCTTTGGTTTTCCTCTTTGCTTGGAGAGGGGCATTTTTAATGAGTATTGCACTTCTTCTCTTTCCTTCAGTCTCTTGGAAATA